>NW_023601104.1:3855813-4169992 GCF_014898055.3 Talpa occidentalis | reverse complement strand
AAACTGAAAGATCTTGATTAACCCAATTACCAGCTGTACTCCTTCTGAGAAGGATTTGTTTTTTTCCTAAAAGTTGACTTAATCACTGTCAGGCTTTTACAACTAAAGAAATGTCCATGTAAAGAATGTATTGCCCATTATGCTATACTTTATTTAACTCATAAAACTCCATAAGATCATAAATACATTAAGATGATGCTTCATGCTAAATACAATCAGCCTTCTAACTTGATTGGGGAATGTGACCTGGAAAAATGCTGTTTCTGTAAGAAACTTAATCACAAGGAGGTGGTTCTTTAATTCCTTTTATCACTTATGTGATAGTCATCATTAACAAGGGAGACATGGGCTCTTTCATTTGCACCTGTCTTTAGAATAGGGATACACACACACGGTACAGGATGCTAAGGAAATGCACATGCATGGAATAGCACGTTTGTCCTGCCCGACAATATGCATCCTTCCAAGAACTAGGAGTCTCCTGGCATCATTTGACCTTGTAAATAGCCAACAAGTTATAATCTTACATATGCTGTTTTCGTGTCAAGGTTATTAAAGTACAAGTCAGAGATATTTTACCTTGCAGCTGAGTTCAAGGACGTTTCCTGCCATTTTATAATTCCAAGAAAATTTAGTCACGAAGAGGTGACACTATCATTAAAGAATTTGCTGAAGATGCATCTGCCCTGACATTGTTAGGTAACAGGCCAAATCAAAATAGATGCTGATGAGGGAATTAGATTCCCTGTCTAAAGTCTGAACTCTAGCAATCCCACGTTTTGAGATTTTCTGAGAATCATCCAGAATGAGAAGGCTAGTAGAATCCTTACAGTTTATTCCTGAGGCCCTGAGCTCCACCATCATTTTTATATTATGAAGAAAAGCTACCCCATCGTCCAGATTTACCCTCTTACTCTAAGGATTTTGCCTTCCTTCATAGTTATCAGAAAGGAGCCAGAATGAGAATTTATGTTGGTTTGGATATGGGGAAGCAAGACTGGTGAGGAACTATACCTGCAATTCTAAGCAACTCCTCCCCCACTGAGGTTTTTTAAAAGAGAAATGATTCAGTGAGTCAACTCTGACAGTGACATTAATTATACTGTAAGATAGGAACATAGATTTCCTTTGGGGAAAAAGTGCAAAGTCAGTTATAGATATCTTGTAAACCTGGATATCTACTCATATATGTCCTAGAGTCAGGAGACACCCAAAATATCCCATTAGGTGTTCAAATCTGAGCTCCCTTTGGGTTGGTAGACAGCCACTGCATTTCACACCCAGCACTTTCAGAAAGCACTGAGCTGCCAGCTTCTCCATCCAGGGACATTACCCTGCCCCCCTAACTTGTGAGAGGAGAACCACCTTATTAAATGTTCAACTTGCAGGGCCTCAACCTGTTTTTCTGTTGAAGGGAGGACAGTAATGACATTCTGGTTTTAGATACCTCCTTTTTAAAACCTATGATGGTCATCCACAGCAGCTACAAAATATTTTCATATTTACAAGATAACCAAATCAATTTGGTGAAATTGCTCTTATTTGCCAAAACTTGAAAGGGGTTATACCTTGGAAGCTGATCTTTAAAATCTGCTCTGTGTTAGAATTCACCTCATTAGGGTCTCCTGGTGGCGCAGGGTCCCAAAGACACAGTGCTATCAAGCCACTGTGGCATGAGTTCAATCCCCAGCAGGGGAGAAACCTACATGGTGTAAAGACCTCTCCTGTCTTTCCCTGCTGCTCCCTTCAGCATTGTGCTTCAGTAGATGATCTGCTGTTCTGCTCCCCACTCTGTCTCTCTGGAGATTCCTCGCACCCACAGCTCGGCCTGTACCCCAGTTCTTGTATGCATCAATAAATAAATCTTTAAAAAAATTCACCTCATGAGAGGCCCCTGTTTGGGTGACAAAGATAGGAGTTGGGAGATTATGAGGCTGACTCAGGGCAACTCACTCACCAACCAATGGGCTTGGTTTCACCACTTCTAGATAAGAACATCACTGAAATGCAAAAGTGTGTTCTCCTGTCTGTGGTGGTTGTAATGAACCAAGTTAAAATGGAAAAATGTCTCCACTTCCTCTGGGGTGTCCTGTTGACTACAGTCCATCCCCACCTAGTTGTAGAAATGTTGGTCTGTTGTATCAGGTCTTGAGATGCCCATGGTGTTAGTGCCAGTGAATCAAAGTGTTTACTTTTCTGTTTTGTTGTGGACAAAGAATTTTCGCGACTCCTAAAGCATTGAGTAATGACTGTGTTATTTAATTTGTTGGTACATGATCTCCTGTGAATTTCCTAATGGAAAAAAATGCGATATATTTTGTTGCTTTGATAGAATTTCTTTCTTCAGAGAGTCACACATTATTGTCAGAAATTTAGTCATGAGAGGCCCCAAACCAAAGTTTTAGTGTGTCTTTTTACAATTGTCATTAAACATTTGTCCCTTCCTGCCCTTCTTCTCCCCTGGTTACTGTTCTTGCTCATGTTATGCTATGCTAGGACTTTACACTGTGATGGGTTTGATTCAATGCTTATGATAAGCTGATAGTTATGAAAATGTTTGGGAGTAAGTCACAATTCATTTTTAATTAACCTTTTGATAACATGATATCTAATTAAAATATGCCATCTCAAAGACTTATTTTATGTAAAGAAAGCCTTCTTTGGGATATAAAAAATCCAATTGATAGCTTTCAGTTTTTCTAAGAAAATCCCAAATTGTCTGATGGTAGGCAGTGACCATTTTACTTGGGTGAATTTTCTTATAAAATGTAATTAGGAAAAAATACTGCAGACAAAGTAAGATTATGACATCTTGCTTGCTAGTTTCTTGATGACATCACTATTCTACTGGGAGAAAAAATAAAAACTTTTGCACCTCACGTGACTGCTCACTTGTAGCTAAAATAAGAAAATATACACCAGGTAGGAAATTCCTTTTATTCTCATTGGGTTTTTTTCCCTCTGTAGTAAACATCTGCCAATTGCTTGCAGTATTTGAAGCTTTCAGCAGGATCTGTGCACACTAAACTATCCATTTACTGTTTTGTTGTTTTATTTTGCTAGCTCAGTGACTCTCGGAATGGGTATGTTCTCCACTCCTTCACTGTACATGTACTTTGCATGGACAACTATCTCCAGCTCTATTTGCAATGAACTGGGCATTTCACTTGTGAGTGTTCTGGGCAATTTCCATTCTTTGTGCCTCTGCAATTTTGAAAAACACCACTGCACCACACACTTCAATCTCGTGGAATTAGAGGTGGCTGCACACTTAGAAATTCGTTGCCAAGCAGCTTGTTAAACTGCTGCTCTGCAATTAGGAGAACGGCTTGCCTGGGGACTCATTTCTTCCTTCAAGACATTGAAAATTGTTTTTTTAAGTCTCTATATTTTTCTCCTCTGAATGTGGTCTAGATGGCCTGTGGCCATAGGTTTCAACTTGATCAGATAACAGAAGTGTGCAGCTGAGCCTTGATCCAAGCTTCTTGGTGCTTCAGCCTCTTCCAGTACTATTATGCAACTCCAGCTCTGCTCTTCCATAGAGCTGGAATTCATAATAAAAAATGGAAAAAGCTAGTTCTGTATTCACCCTTTTCTCATACAACAACCAGCAGAAACAATCAGATATTAATTTTCAACAGTTAAGAGTAATCATTAACTAGCTTTTTACATTTCTTCATCTAAATAAATGCATTTTCAAGTGAAATAGCCACAGAATTAATTTCAAAAGCTCCAGACTCTATCAGATTCTCCCCTTTCTGAATATAGTGCTTCAGCTTTGGTGGAATTGCCTTTTCTTGGTGACACTTTTTCATTCTGAAGCCCGTGACTCATGTTTAAATCAATATGCCAATGTGATCATAGTAGTGGTCTGCAATTGTGATAACATTTAACTTTGCTAGTGTCACGCAAATCCTGGCATTCTCTTCATTCATGGTGTGGACATTTGAATGTTCTGTTTATATATAGTCTTGTGATGACTCCTGTCCAAACACTTGAGCCTCTTCCCCAGGACTGTCCTAAAGTAGTAAGAGAGAGAGAGAGAGAGAGAGAGAGAGAGAAGAGAGTGTGTGTTTTACGTTTTTAGGAATTTTTTAATTCTCAATTATGATTAAATTTAGGGTTCTCCTTTAAAATTCTTGTTTACTTTTCAAAATGAAGCCATTTGGAATGTAAGAAATCCTGGGAGAATAAAGACCTTTCAGTTTATTTATTGACTTTTCCTTTCATCTCATAATTTACTTTTATAGCAACCAGAGTTTAAATTATATATTTGTAAGAAGAACTGATGAACTAGAAAAACTCCAACTTATTTCCATCTCATGAAAATTTCATAAAAGTACCTATTTGATATTCCTAGTAAAGAAAAATGAACTCGGTACCAAAGAAACACTGATCTCAATTGGTGTGCTATTCTCACCGGGCTAAAAGTTCTGTGGCCGGTGTCCAACTCTGAGATTCTGATTAGGATTAGAGTGGAGGATCTGCAAAGTTGTAGTGAAACCAGGGACAGAATGCAAGAATAAGAACAGGAAGATTTAGAGGACCTCTGGGATAAAGAGACATGCTGTGCTGTGGCTGCCTGCAGAAAGTGGAGGCCAGCTGCCATCACAACCCTTCACACCTGGAGTCTCCTGTGGCTGCTGCAGAGGTTTGCACAGCAAATAATATCATTTCACTCAATACGGGTTGTGTCCGTGTCGGCAAGGATAAGCAAGCCTGGCCAACGTTGAGGAAAGACATTGTCAACACTTGCGTCATTAGAAGAACCTGTCTAGAGAGCAGGCTCGGTGGGAATGGCTGCACTGAGATGGGGGTGGGGGAGGTGCTGAGCCTTGATCCACATCCTAAACTGTGGTGTTGTGGGAAGGAAAAACACCTGCTGGCAGGGATGGGTGTTCTGGCCTGCGCGCTGCTTTTTTCCCGATGCTGTCCCACCCATGTGTGGCTCCTACAGATTTTAGGATTCTGTCTGGGACCAGGGTCCACCCGAGAGGAAGTCATCAGGGAAGTGAGAAAAATTAAGACAATGTAGGAATTGTTTCATTAAGTTAACTGAAAACAAAAAGCTTACATTTTTCATTTGCTGTATGTCTTCCTTAATCCCTGTTTCACATGGTTTTCTTTTTTTTTTTAATAGCATGTGCCATTACTTCTTTACTTGCTTTTCACAATATAAATATAGGGTTTCTCCCCTCAGGTCTGGTCACCAAGGTTGTCCCCCCACAAGAGCGCCCGCACAAGAGCACCCATAGTCTGTCGTGCTCCCTTTCCACACTGTTTTCTCCTCTCTTCTTCCTCTTCCATGGTTTTCTTTATAGTACAATGGTCAGCAAGTTGGTTTATTTTCTTTGTTGGAAATTACAGTAATGATGCAGGTGACAGCTTTTTTTTTTAAACAGCTTTACTGGACAAAATGTAAAATTGGTAACTCTGAGGAGGATCAGTTTTGCTCCTCTTGTCGAAATTGTTCCAGTTCTCCCACTTGTTAACCTGTAAGTCCTATTCCTACATGCAGCTCCTCAACTCCATTCTAAGTAGTTTTGCTCAAACAAGAGATAAGTGCTTTGGTTTAAATGCTGTTGCATTAAAATTTAAAAAAAAGGAAATTTTTTTTAGTGAAATGCAGATAGTTGGCACCCTTGTCAGTTGGAGTTTTTCAGATTCTCTGTGAGTAAGTAACGTCTACCTCTGTGATAAAAGGGGAGGCGCTCCCTCTACATTCATAGGCCCCAGTTGTGCATCCTTTGTTTTTTGTTTGAAATGTGCACGTTATTAGGAACCTTTTGTCATCCCAATCATGAGTATCTGCAGGCTGAGATCCTGTTCCCATTTCTCTGCTGCTCATCAGCTTTTCTGCAAGGTGGAGAGTGGTAGGAAAAGGACCCGGATGTTATTCCTAGCTAAATGTGGCAGGCACATTTAGGAGTCTGGTGGCAGGCACCACCCAGGAGTCTGCTGAAAACATGGCCTTTGGCAATTTGCTTGAAAAGGCCCCTCCTCTTTCTGAGTCCCCTTGTGTTCTGTTCTCTGGGCTGGGGGAAGGATGGCTTAGGGGTGATAGAAATTCATAAAAGGACCGCTCCTGAAAAATACCTGTTTTTATGTCTTTGGTGAGAGAATGGTAAGGTAAGTGGAACATGTTACTTTGTTCATTTATTATTTGTATGTCTTTATACAGTTGCTTATTTTCTAAAGTTTACGATTTTAGAAATTTTCAGAATTACTCCTGGGTACAAAAGGCTTCAGATTTTACCATTTCAGTGGGGACCTGTAACTGAACAGTAATTACTGAGGCACCTTTAACTGGTCAAGCAGAAAACAGTGCTGCTGTTCTAAGTCTGATTGTAGCATTCTGCACCCCCATTTCTGATCCTGGCTACACAGGAGCGAAAACCAGATATTTTGCCCCAGTAGTCTGTAGGAAGATCTCCCTACCAATAACCCTGGCAACAGTACCTTAGGCCTGACCCTTACAGGGACTTTCCCGAGCCAGCATGGTAAAGGGATTAATGAATACTGATCAAATTTAGGATTTACACAAATTTTGGAAATAATGACCATATGGAGATAATCTCAAATTCATATTCCTTCTCTCAGCCTTGAAATGGATCCAATAAAGTGTTTCTATATTCCTTTAATGTAGAGGTTTCCAATAATGGGAAAAACAGGGGATGAGTATTTGACAAGATGCCAACATGTCAGAACCTACAGTACCCCAAGGTTGCTAACTCCATGCTGTATTGATTCCCTGCTGTATTCCCACACCCTACTCAAGCAGGCCTCACAACCCAAGTGATACTGAGGGTTTGAGAGGGGTCTAAGCAGCAGGAAACCCAATTCCCTCATTCCAGGCATCACCCTGAGTCCCCAGAATGAGCAAAGGTGGCTTCCCAGTTCATCATTCCTTCCAGGCAGCTGTTTGGATGTGAAGGACAATAGGGGGTGCACAAGAAGCCTTGGCTTATTAGCTACACTGATTGCTGTCCATATACGGTATTGCTGTCCATGTAAGTGGGAAAGCAGTAGGTATTCCCAGACTCTCTCAATAATACTCTCAAGTTCACCTGTTTAAGTGGACCCTGATTCCTTGTCTGGGAACCATAGTCTCTTCTTATGGTGCACACCCCTCTAAAATGCCTTCCTGTGTGTCAGCCGAGGTGGAGTTACTTAGGCTAGGGTTGATTCCCCTCTCGACAAAATTTACTTTATTTGAATTTGTGTTAGGTTCCCAGGGCAGCCAGGAATGAAAAGTTCACTGGGCTGAGTCCTGGTCCTAACAGGTCCAATCCCAGTTGGTTTCTGGTGTCACCTCATTCTTCCTCAGTTCTGCCAATATCATCTTAGACAGAGATCACCCTTCAAATACCTTATCTGTTCCAAAGTACGGCATTTTTCTCTGATCTTTGGGTGCCCTCTGCTTGGCCAGAGGAAGCCAAATTCTCAGCCTATTGAACAGCACTGCCGACGTATTTAAAGGCATCTTTGCTTCCCTGCAGCAATAAGGGGACCCAAGCCCATCTTAATTTTTCTTTCATAAAACGAAGTTGAATTACTCTTTAGGCAGCCCATTCCATTTCATGGAGAAATGTTAAAGGCCAAGCTCTGGTGTCAGGGTTATATAGTCCAATACCCCCATCATGACGTGTGGGAGGAGGTGTCAGCAGGATGCCAAAAGGGATACTCTGTAGAACATTATTTTTTATGAAGAATGTGAATTTTAAGTTCACAATTAAAACTCTAATGTGATTCTAAATTCAGTTTTTTCCTGCCTTATTTAACTATGAGCCTTCATCACACTAATATATTTTTTCTCTGTGAAGTAACAGAGTTCCTGTGGTCTAAATTGTACTGGGCTGGCCTTTCTCCATTTACTTAAAAAGCATTTGTGGAGTGCCATTTTTTCTTTTATACCTCTATGTATTTTTAATTTATATCTATACATCATTGTCATTTTTCAATATCTGTTACGGTACCCCATAGAGTTCCAATAATGGTATATCATCTGTGTTCTGATCCCTCTGTTTGGATGTCTGTTTATAATTGTCTGTTTTGTTTGTTGTGTTGTACTGTTGTTATTTTTCCCCTGATGTCTTATTTGGTTCCCCTATATTCCTCCTGTAAGTGAAACCTTTCGTATGTCATTGCCATGCTCAGCTTTCATGGCACCATCTTCTCTGTATCAAGGAAGATCTGTTTTGAGTTTTCTTGCATCAGTGACTCAAGGAGCATGCTGATTACTTGTAGAGTAGGTACCAGAAATTTGTAAAGCCTGTCCTGACTCAAGTCAGTCTGTCTGTCCTCTGACTGTCCCTCAGTTGTGGACTTTTCCTCGGTAACATATTAACCGCTTCAGAATTTTGAGGACCATTCACAGTCAGCAACCGTCTCTCCCAGTCTAAAGAACGAAGATTAGCTGCAGTGTTCTTACTTAAAATTTGAGATAAAATCAATACACAGCACTGTACAAGTTTAAGGTGTGCAGCATAAGAAGTTGACACACCTAGTGTAAGATGATTACCACAGCAAGTTAATATCCATCACCTTGTAGTTACCAAAATTTTTTCCATGCAGTAAAATTTTTTCTATGAGTTTGTTTTTAGACTCCACATGTAAGTGAAATTACATATTTATCTTTCTCTGTGTCTGAATTAGATGTCTTCAAGATCCATCATGTTGTTGCAAATCACAGGATTTTCTTCTTTTGGACAGAATAACACTTGGGTGTCTGTATACAATTTTTCTTTATCTGTCCATCTACTGATAGACACTTGGGTTGTTGTCATGCCGTGGCTATTGTAAATAATGCTGTAACAGACGTGGGGGTGCAAATAAATCTTTCACTCAGTTGATTTCATTTTGTTCAAATCAGTACTCAGAAGCAGAATTAAAGTTTAGTGGTTCTATTTTTAATTTGAGTACCCTCTGTATGTTTTCCCTAATGACTGTATCAATTTATACCCCACCAGCAATGCCAGGCTTCCCTTCGCTCCACATCCTCACCGTCACTTGTCACCTCTTGTCTTGTTGAATTGGTCATCCTGACAGATGTAAGGGGATCTATTGTGGTTTGATTTGCATTTCCCTAACCACTAGTGATATTGAGCGCCGTTTCATGTATTTGTTGGCATTTTCTTGTCATCTTTGGGAAAATAGCTGTTCAGCCCTTTGCCCATCTTTGATTGGGTTATTTGAGGTGTATTTGTTGTTTGGTTTTGCTATTGGGTATTCTGAGTTGTTTATGTATTTTGTATATTAATCTTTTACCAAATACGTGATTTGCAAATGTTTTCTCCCATTCATTGGTTGTCTTTTCATTTTGTTGATCACATCTTGTGCAGAAGCTTTTTGGATGCAGTCCCACTTGTTTATTTTTTTATTTTGTCATTTGTGCTTTAGGTGTTGTGTCCGGAAAATCATTGCCAAGACCTATGTCAGAGTTTTATCCATTTCAAAATATGTATTTTAATTCACTTCAAATTAAATTTTTCAAGTGATTTGAATAAGACAGGGATTCAGTTTGATTCTGATTTTCCAGCCTCATTTATTGGAGAGGCTATCTTTTCTTCATTAAATATTCTCAACTCCTGTATCAAATATTAGTTGATTTTACATGCATGGGTTCTGGGCTATTATTGTGTTCCATTGGTCTAGTGTCTATTTTTATGACAGTGCTGTTCTATTTTGGTTCAAGCTTTACAATAAAGTTTGAAATTAGAAATTGTGATGTATCTATTCAATACCTGTTGGGATTGCTTTGGCTATTCATATTTTGTGATTCATTCATATCTTAAGATTGAATTTTCTATGTCTATGAAAAATGCCCTGGAATTTAATAGGGATTCCATTGAATCATCTATGGTTTAGGGGTAGTATGGCAATGATATTAACTCTTCCAATACATAAACACAGGATAGCTTCCTATTTCTGTCTTCTTTAATTTCTTTGGTCAGTGTCTTACAGTTTTTGATTTAGAGATCTTTCACCTTCTCATAAATTTCTTCTGGGTATTTCATTGTCTTTGAGGCTATTGTAAATGAGATAATTTTCTTTGTTTTTCAGATACCTCATTGTATACTATATTGTTTGCGGCACCCAATCATCACTTATATTAGTGATAACTACCAATCCTGCTGGGGAAAGATTTATTTTTCTCTAAACATTGGAGGACATACCATCAGCACAACTGAGGTTTTGTTTTGTTTTGTTTTGTTTCCTTCAAATTGTGATCCATACTTGGTGTTTCTGAGCCTCATATCCCCTTTCCACATAGCAGGTGCTAATTTTAATATGCCTTCTTCCTTTTGTTCACAGTTTGCTGTGGTTTTGCTGTTCAAAGGATGTTTGAGTTTTACTGTCAATCCCAGTAGGCTATCATCCTGATGTCACTGTGATGAATTTACTCCCTGCACAATGGGGAGAAAATAGATCAGACAGTACTTATTCTATCCAGGTCCTGACTTCCATTCACAGATCAGCAGAGGAGACAATTAAAAAATAACTTTGTATTTCTCTTTGATAGAAGAGCCAGTTGGTGGCAGGAACACTTGGACCTAAGCTGGGGCCTTTGAAAGCTGAACTTTTGAAGTCAGCCCTGTGAATAACACTGCCCAAGTGCTGGACAATGCAAATCAAATCTCAGAGATTTGCTAATCCTGCAGACGCAGAAAAGCAGAGTGCTGTAAATAAAAATGCAGCCTGATGTGCACCCTTAAGGACCTGTAAGGCACAAAAGCTAGAGTGACAAATGATCACATGTGACTGGGGCAAGCAGTGACCTAATAGTAAGAGACAAAAGTAAAAGTTCCCTTCCCCCTAACCTGCTCTGTTGTCATCAACTCCCTCTATTCCCAGACCTTAGAGTCTAGACAGGTAGGGAAGGAGGTCCAGGTTGAAGGTGTGTTAGCTTAGGAAGAGTCTAGCTGACCTTCAACATTGTGAAGCTCTTGTTGGATCTGGAGTGGATGATGGTGGGCAAACCTTTTATAGTAGGGATTTGTGTCTTTTCCACCTATCACATGTATGGCAGCAGAGCTCAGAGACAGAAAGTCAAAGGTTAGTCCCATAGCTATCACAGATAAAAGCAAATAGCCATGTTTATCCCTTGCTTCATTGGGGTTCTGAAGAAATACTAAAAGGAAGACCATCCAGTGGTCCATAAGTATAGTTCTGAGAATAGCGATGTACTTGTTGACCATAAACATCACATTGAGTTCTTGAATAAAGGGTCCTTAGTGGCATGAGAGGTGGCTCTCAAAATTGGCTATTGTGCATCAGAATTACCAGGGGCCCAGGCTCTACAACCTACTAAATGAGAATCTTAGGGAAATGCCCATCCTTTTAAGCTGTAGTTTTTTCTTGCTTTGTTTTCCTGTTTAAGTTCTTCTAATCATTCTGGTGGATCACTGAGATTGAGGACCATTTCTCTAGAATCAATCCACAAGAGTTTGGAAGAAACTCTCGTATGCCCAGGGACAGGCAGGAAGTAATAGAGCACCCTTTCTCCTTACCATGCACAGGGCCACATACACAAAGAACTCTGGGAATCCATTTCTCCACCCAATGCTACTTAATATAATTGAAGGAAAGATCAGGCTGTTTGTTTTGCTGGGAAATATAAATTTCATCCTGGGCTTATTTACTATGTGGATGTAGCGAGAACAGGAGAATTGAGCTCTATCCAGCAAGATCTTAATTGGAAGTGGTACAAGGGAGTTAGAGAAATTAAGGAAATAATGGTTGTGTTAACAAAGGACATTCAGAAGAGAGAAAACAATAGGTTAAGGGATGCAGAAGAGAAAGAGAGGCTCAAACAACATAAAATCAAATTAATCTTCTGTCCCATAACCCACAAGGGTAGAGGTAGGACTCTACCCCTCACTGTAGGACTCAAGAGGGTTATAATATAAATGTATTCCTACTTCATTATCCTGGTGACTAAGGGTGATTTTACCTAGAGAAACAATTAGAAACAGTGTTTCATGTCATTTGGTTTTCCACTTCAAGCTAATCTGACCTTTCAGATGGTCAATTTTTTGTAGGAATTACTCGTTGTATGTTCCCTTGGGTGAAAGGGAATGCCTGAGCAGAGAGTTTACTCAGTCTTGACCCTATATAGCTGCTGCTGCCCACCGTTTCACTGGAGACCTGTGATTGATAAATGTGGGAGGTTCAAATAAAAAACTGCAGTGATTGGAAAACTGTCTGCTGAATGGGCTCCTTTTATGCAAAGAACCAACTTGGAAATGTCAGATTCTTAGAAATCTATTAGTCAGCTATAGGCCTCTCATTCAGAGAGGAAAATAATTGCCTCAACTTTTTCCAGAGTATACTTGTCATTGATCTCGATGGCATTAATACCCTGACATATCTTCTTGTCAATTCTTTTAAAAGGCACCATCAGCAGCATGTGTCAGGGCTGCTGTTTTGGCTGTGTGGTTTCCCTGTGGCTTCCATGGCCAAAGAAAAGCACAGATGTAGCTACAGTTACTCCGTGCAGTGTGGAGACATCCCAAACCACCTCCTTCCCTCTCCCTGCCAATGGCGAATGCTTGTCCTCCTGTTTCAGAATCAGTGTATGTAAAATCCCAGAGTCAGTCCTCAGAGTCATTAAATTTGTTCCCCAAACACTCCGGATTAGGAGAGAAGGAAGGGTAAATGGTGGTTACACATGTCTGTTTCCAGAGATCAGAAAATCTTAGGTATTTGCAATGCAGGAGATCCCTCAGTTGCTTTTAGTCACTTAAACCCTGAGGTTTAAGTTGCCCCATCAAGGGGCTTTGTGTTCACAGGAGCTCATGAATTCGGGGTCACCAGAGGGGCTTCTCTGTCATCCCTGACTCATCTGAATCATCTCTCTGAGCTTACTCGCCCCATGGCCAAATCTGTGCAAAAGAGAAGCCATGTAGGCACTTCCCAGGAAAAAGAAATTTCTCTGCCATGCACGTTCTTCCTGCAGATACTGATCATGATGACCCAAAACTTACCGTTGTTCACACCAGGCCCTGCCTTCCATCCTCTTTGTCCCGAAATACTTTCTTGTGCCTTTGATAGGAATGACACAAGCAAAAATGAAAATACCAGAACCCTCTCGCCCAGAAAAAATAATTCTGGGTGCTTTCAAGAGGGCAGGTTGACTGGATTCGGTGAATCCTAAACCAGAGAGTGGATTTGGCATTGGGTGGTGGGTGGTTGGAGACACGGGGTGTTGGGTTTCACCAGTGTTTTCTCTATTTAAATATAGAGAAAAAGGATAGCCTATCTTTGTGCACAGCTTTTGGAACTGTGGTGCAATGGGCAAGAATGGCAAGAGGGCAGCACTGTGTGGGGTAGGCTCCCTGGAGTCACTACGGCCCCACTGACCTCGCCGGCAAGAGCAGGGGAGCAGATGGAGCAGGGCGCTCTGCTGACCAGAGTTAGCCTTTTCTCTTTGTGGTCCTGGTGTACCTCACTGCCTCTGAAATACGTCTTTTCAGTAAGGCAACTGGGAGACTGCCGTGATGACTGAACTGGGGAAATGAGGCCGCCACACACTGCACCTTCTCTTTTCTGAGCTTCATTAAAATTCTATTTCATGATTTCGGTTTCTAACGATATCCCAAGAGGCCGATGAAGGATGCCACAAACGTGGCCTCCTTTCAGTGCATTTATCCTCAGGGCCGGCACTGCCCCAGCTGAGTAGCCCCAGACTCGCTTGAAGGATTTCTTGCAGGGGAAGCCTTTGCAGGGGCTTCTTTCAGAAAGGTTTTTTGTGGCCAAAACTCAGGTAGTGTTGACTAAGAGTTTTAGATCCATATTAAAAAACCATGTCATTACACGTAGAAAATCACAGTGTAGAGGAATGATAGAGTGGGTTTCTGGAATTTAGACAGTGTAGCCCAGGAGTGGGAGGTCACATGCAAAGATTAGCATGATTTGTGATTTGGACTCAGCCAGGAAATATGAAACAGAAATTCAACTAGCACATTCTGCCATCCCAGTTTCCTTGCTGTGTGTGAAATCCTGAATCGCCAAAATGTAAGACACTAAACCCTCTTCTCTGCCTTTTCTGGATCAGATACTCTACTTGCAGCTATGGAATTGCCAAGTCCAGCTTCTGTGGGCTCCCCACTTTCAGATATGAAAACACTATTTAAGTATAAGGTGTCATTCTTTTAACTTTTTTTTTTTTTCAATTTTTTAAAGATTTATTTATGCATACAAGAGCTGGGTACAGGCCAGAGATGTGGGTGGTGAGAGAATTCACCAGAGACAGAGTGGGGAGCAGATATAATACTGGAAGTCCTAGCCAGAGCAATAAGACAAGACAAAGACATCCAAGGAATCTTTTACTTTTTAAAGAGAAAATCTTTGATTTTTTTTAAGAGGAAAAAGTGTCCCCATTACCAGGAGTTCACAATCCAAGACCTGTTAAAATGCCTGCATCAGTTGCTTTGGAGCCATTTGAGCTGGCAGAAGGTACTGTCTAGTCCCATCTGTCCACCCCTTCTAGAAAACTGGGGTGCCTAAGAGAGGTCTTGGGAATTTGGGCAGAGGGGAACTTCCTGTGGCAGCAAGAGACCTGAAATCTGATGGGGGAGGGCGGCCTTGGGAACAGGGTAGCACCCAAAGCTCTGGGAGCAAAAATGGGGTCTCTGGAGAAGGGTCTGCAAAGGACAGTCAGGAGAACCAGTGCATTTGGGACCCAAGCAGGAGTGACTGCTTAAAGCAACAGATTTTTCTGTGTGCTCTGGAGCTGAGCCTGAGGGAACTCAGAGGGATTAGATGTGTCTTGGATAAAGGCTGGGTTGCCGGGGTTTCTCTTCAACACCAGAGTAGGGCTAGACTCTGGAGTCACTGCCTAAAAGCAAACCTGCTAGATGGCATGGCCATCTACCTTTCAGACAGGTAAAATCATTAACTGAGGCTTCTGGCAAATTCTGCACACAGGGACCATTGAAGCTTTAATGAATAGACAAAAAACAGTCCTATAGAGCTCCATTTTTCTTCAAGCACATGCAACATGTTACTGCCTGCGTCACCCTTCACCCCTACGTACATACATTTTTTTATTGAAATGATGGGACTGTACTAGTGTTAAAGAAAAATTGGATAATCCAGTGGCTCTGCAACCAGCCAAATGGTTATTTCATTTTCACAGGTTGAGTTATATTTCTGACATATATATATGAATAGTTGGCGTAGATCCTGCCTTTTTCACAGTGGTGTATGATAAACATTGTTCTGTGTCTCCAATAACTTCTGAAATTGTCTCCTTTTGTGGTTGCAGGATAGAACATCTTGAAGAAGTCCCATGATTTACTAGACAATGTTTCTTTTAGATATTTAGATTCTCTCCAGGTTTTTTGTTTCCCTTCACTATAATGCCTTCTTACTATAGTACGCATCCTTCTTCTGCTCCTTTAGAATGATTCCCAGAGGTAGAATTACTGCACCAGAGGTTATGTACTTCTTTATGGCTCTTTTCATATATTACCATATTGGTGTGCAGAAGACTTGTGCCCCCTAATACTCGATTACACCCACTAGATTGCAACTCTGCCAGCTTTAAGTTTTTTGCCATTTCTGCAATTTAGTTGGCGTAAAATGATGTATCGGGGCGGCTTTGTCATTTTTTTCATTACTAGAAGAGATAAAATTTCTTCCATATGTTTTACTTTATTCCTGATATGAATCACTTATTCATATCCTTTGCCTATTTATTTGAGGCTTGTTTTTCTTGCCTACATTTCAGTAAGACATTAACCCTTTTGTTCTGGTGATACAAAGAGTTTCTGTGGTCTATTAAATGTTGATGTTTCCATTGTTCTGGGATTTTAGTAATCTTGGCAAATCAAGTCTGTCTTGTGTTTCTTTTGACTACATCTGTCACTTCAAACCCTGAATAAGTATTAGATCTGTAAAGGAATGTGTTCTATATTTATTGCATGCTAGTTGTTTTAGAATTTAATTTTAAAATGAAATATTGAAACCTATTATCCATCCAGAATCTTTCATATTTCCTGTGATCTTACTGGATGCTTTTCTGACTTATTGGCCATATCACAGGGACACGTGTTTAATAATCTTACCCTCCTCTCATTGTACTAAAGTCCCGCTTTATTATGCTATGTTTCAGATTTGTTTATGGGTTTACGGACTGCCTATCCTGCCCTACATTCATCTTTTCAAACCCATTCCAGAATGAAAGAGTTTTAGCTTCATAACATTTACTAAAACTTGATTCTTTTTTAGAATAAAAATTCCACGCTGTTCATATTTCCAGATTAACTTTATAGCAACTTTGTTGAACTCCAAAAATACCCTATTGGAATTTTCATTAAAGGTGCATTAAATCTGTAAGGTAATTTGAGGGGAATAAGCATTGACAAACATTAGTATTCTCATTCTGTAGCAAGGTACACCTTTCCATTTCACTAAATCAAATTTATTTTTAAAGTTTTGTGGTTTCATTTTGAAGGGTGAGCTCATCTAAATTCCTAAAAATTTAATATTTCATAGCAATCCTGAATAGAATCTCTCATTATGCTTTCTAACTGAAAATAGAAGTTAGTTGCTTCAGTTATACTGTTAGGTGCTCTTTTTGGTTTGGTTTTGTTTTTAAATATGGCATCATTAGCATTTGTCATTAGCATCAAAAGAAATGCAAAGCTGCAGGGCTATGAGAAGGGCTCCCAGCTTGATCAGGAAATGTTGCTCTGTGGCCTTTTAGGCTTCTTTCTTTGACAGCCTGCAAGAGTGGAATAGAAATGGAGAAGGGGAGGAAGGAAATGAAAGCCCACATATCCAGACCCAGAAAAAAATTTATTTCATGCCACACATGCCCTCCCAGGAAGGTGGCCCCTGAAGTTTTTAATGGTTTATTTTTTTTTTCCAAGTTTTACATTGCACCTCAGCAACATCTTATTTTTTATTTTTTTTGATTTAATATTAAATTTTATTTTATTCCCCCATACAATTGCAAACGCCCATTCTGACCCCAATCCTTCCCTCCCCGCCCCCACCCCAAAAAGTGTCTCTGGTTCATAGTTTTTTGTTGATTTTGATTTTCACTTTCTTCTATTCATTTTCCTGGTCCCTTATTTAAGTTTTCTAGATTCCTGCTATGAGTGAGACATCCGGTATTTAACTTTTTCTTTTAGGCTTATTTCGCTGAGCATGATCCCTTCCAGTGCCATCCATGTTGCTGCAATTGCATGTGTTTATCTTTTTTGAATGCTGTAATATTCCATGGTATATATGTACCAATCTTCTTGATCCAGTCATCTATTTTTGGGCATTTGGGTTGTTTCCAAAGCTTAGCTATTGTAAACAGTGCTGCTATAAACATAGGAGTGCAGGTGCTCTTTGGAATTGATGTTTTCTGTGTCCTTTGGGTAAATACCTAGGAGTGGAATTGCTGGATTCATATGGAAGCTCTATGTTTAGTAGGTCCGAAATCTCCACACAGCTCTCCATAGTGGTTGGACCAGTTTGCACTCCCAAACAGTGCACAAGAGTTCCTTTTTCTCCACATCCTCGCCAACATTTGTTGTTGCTAGTTTTTTTAATATGTGCCATTCTCACTGGTGTGAGATGGTATCTCATGGTAGGTTTTGATTTGCATTTCCTGATGACAAGTGATGTTGAACATTTTTTCATATGTCTGTTGGCCATTTGCATTTCCTCTTCAGAGAAGTTTCTTTTTAGCTCTTCTGCCCATTTTTTGACTGGATTATTTCTTTGTTGGTTGCTGAGTCTCATCAGCTCTTTGCGATTTTTGTGATCAGTTCTTTTATCATAGTTGGGTGCAAAAATGTTTCTCCCAGTTGGTGGGGTTTCTCTTTGTTTTTGTTATTGTCTCTTTTGCTGTGCAGAAGCTCTTTAATTTGATGTAGTCCCAGCTGTTATCTTTCTCTTCACTATCACTGCTTTGGGTGATGTGTCTGTAAAGATGTCTTTGATGTGCAAATCCCGTAGTGTTTCGCCTATATTTCCTTCTATGTATTTTATGGTTTCAGGTCTTATGTCTAGTTCTTTAATCCATTTTGAGTTGATTTTTGTGTATGGTGTGAGGTAGTGGTCAAGCTTCATTCTTTTGCATGTAGCGACCCAGTTTTCCCAGCACCATTTATTGAAACAAACTTCTTTGCTCCAATGCATAGTCTTTGCTCCTTTGGTCAAAGATTAGTTGACATAAATCTGTGGGTTTATTTCTGGATTTTCTATTCGATTCCATTGGTCTGTATGTCTGTTTTGTTCCAATACCATGCAGTTTTGATGATTATGGCTTTGTAGTATAGGTTTGAAGTCTGGGAGTGTGATGCCTCCATTTCCTTCTTTTTTTTTTCAGTAGAGCTTTGGCTATTCGGGGTTTTTGTGATTCCATATGAATTTCATCAATAATTGTTCTATTTCTTTGAAGAATGCCATTAAGATTTTGATTGGAATAGCATTGAATCTATATTGCTTTTGGTAGGATGGCCATTTTAATAATGTTTATTCTTCCAATCCATGAGCAGGGATGTCTTTCCATTTCTTGTGTCTTCTTCTATTTCTTTAACAGTGTTTTATAGTTTTCTTGTATAGGTCTTTACCTCTTTGTTAGATTTATTCCCAAATATTTGATTTTTTTTTGTTTCGATAATAAAAGGGGTGGTTTTTTGATTTCTTCTTCTTCAGATTTATTGTTTGTATAGGAAGGCTACTGACTTTTGCGTGTTGATTTTGTATCCTGCCACTTTACTGAATTGATTGATGAGTTGAATTATTTTCTGTGGAGATTTTGGGGTTCTCTATGTATATTATCATATCATCTGCAAATAGTGATAGTTTTGACTTCTTCTTTTCCTATTTGGATTCCTTGGATGTCTTTCTCTTGTCTTATTGCTCTGGCTAGACTTCCAGTATTATATTGAAAAGCAGTGGTGAAGGTGGACATCCTTGTCTTGTTCCAGATCTTAATGAATTGCTTTCAGCTTTTCACCATTGAGAATGATACTGGCTGTTGGCTTGTCATAGATGGCCTTTATGATTTGAGGTATGTTCCTTGTATCCCAAGAATTTCAGGGCCTTTATCATGAATGGGTGTTGCACTTTGTCGAAGCTTTCTCAGCATCTATTGATATTATCATATGGTTTTATATTTCTTTTTGTTGATGTGTTGAATAACGTTATTGATGTTTTCGGATGTTAAACCATCCTTGTGCCCTGGAATGAATCCAACTTGGTCGTGTGATTATCTTATGGATACATTGTTGGATTCTGATAGCTAAAACTTTTATTGAGGATTTTTGCATCAGTGTTCATTAGGGAGATTGGCCTATAGTTTTCCTTTTTTGTGTTGTCCTTATTCGGTTTTGGTATTAGTGTAATATTGGCTTCATAGAACGTGTTTGGTATATTGTCCCTTCCTTCTCAATTTTTTGGAAGCGTTTGTGAAGGATAGGCACTAATTCGTCTCGTGATGTTTGGTAGAATTCATTTGTAAATCCATCAGGTCCTGGGCTTTGTTTTTGGGGAGTTTTTTTAATTACCATTTCAATTCGCTGCTTGTAATTGGTCTGTTTAGGTGTTCTATTTCTTCTTTATCTAGCTTTGGGTGATTGTAGAGTTGTAGGAATTTGTCCATCTCCTCTAGATTGTTGAACTTGTTTCCATATAACTGTTCATAGTAGTTACTGATTATTCTTTTGATTTCTGCTGTGTCCGTTGTGATTTCTCCTCTTTCATTTATGATTCTGTGTATTTGTGCTTTCTCCCTTTTTTCCTTTGTGAGCCTGGCTAGGGGTTTGTCTATTTTATTTATTTTTTCAAAGAACCAGCTCTTGGTTTCATTGATCTTTTGGATTGTTTTTTTTAGTTTCAATTTCATTTATTTCTGCTTTGGTTTTTATTATTTCTTTTCTCTACTGGTTCTGGGTTTTTTTTGTTGTTCTTTTCTAGATCTTTGAGCTTCGAGATTAGGTTGTTTCTTTGAGTTCTTTCTTGTTTTTTGATGTGAGCTTCTATTGCTATATATTTTCTCTTATTACTGCTTTTGCTGCATCCCATACATTTAGGATATTGGTGTCCTCCTTGTCATTCAATTCAAAGAATTTTTTAATTTCTTCTTTGATCTCCTCGTTAGTCCAGTGGTCTTCCAGTAGTGTGGCTTTTAATCTCCATGAGGTAGGATAGTTCCTTGCCTTCTTTTTATGATTTATTTCTAGTTTGATGCCTTCGTGGTCAGAAAAGATGGTTGGTATGATTTCAATCTTGGTGTATCTGTTGATGTTTGTCTTGTGCCCCAGTATGTGATCGATCCTGGAGAATGATCCGTGTGCGCTTGAGAAAAATGTGTACTCCGTTTTTTTTGGGTTTAGTGTTCTATAGATGTCTGTTAAGCCCAAATGCTCTAGGTCCTTATTTAGAGCTTTAGTTTCTTTACTTATTTTTTGTCTTGTTGATCTATCCATTGTTGATAGTGGTGTGTTGAAGTCTCCCACTACATATGTGTTTTCTCTGATGTCTGTTTTCAGAGAGGACAACAGTTGTCTGATATATTTTGGTGCTCTTTCGTTTGGTGAGTATATGTTAATGAGTGTTATTTCTTCTTGAAGTATTGTCCCCTTAATCATAATGTAGTGACCATTGGGGTCTCTTTTTATTTTTTTGAGTTTGAAGTCTGTTTTATCTGATATAAGTATAGCTGTTCCTGCTTTCTTTTTTGGCCCATTTGCTTGTAGGATTGTTTTCCATCCTTTGACTTTGAGCCTATTTTTATCTTTTGTAGCTAAATGTGTTTCCTGGAGACAGCAAAAGGTTGGGTTTTGTTTCTTAATCCAGGCTGCAACTCTGTGTCTTTTTATTGAAGAGTTTAGTCCATTTACATTTAGAGTTAATATTGATATGTTAGCATCTGTATTTGCCATTATGTTTGTCTTTCCTTTGATTTTATTTATTTATTCTTTTAATACTTTTTTTTTTTTTTTGGTCTTCTTTCGTTGTTATTCGTCCCTCTGAGGTTCTGGCTTTAGGATTCCTTGTAGTATTTTTTGGAGTGGGGGTTTAGTCGCAATGAAATTCCGGAGTTTCTCTTTGTCTGGGAAGGTCCATATTCTTTCTTCATGGAGGAAAGAGAGCTTTGCGGGATAGAGTATTCTTGGTTGGCATCTGTTTTCTTGGAGTCTGTTGACTATGTCCCTCCACTCTCTCCTTGCCCGTAGTGTTTCTTCAGAGAAGTCTGATGTCAGCCTGATTGGTTTTCCTTTGAATGTTATCTGTTTCTTCCCTCTTGTCAGCTTCATTATTTTTTCCTTGTCCTGGATTCTTGGGAGCTTTACTATTATGTGTCTTGCTGTGTTTTTCCTTTCGTCGTGGAAGTTTGGTGTTCTTCTTGCTTCTTGTATATCAATTTTCAGCTCCTTCTTCTCATTTTGGAAGTTGTCTTCAATTATATCCATGAATATTTTCTCTGTTCCTACATCTCTCTCCTCTCCTTCTGGAATTCCTATAACTCTTATATTTCCTTTCCTCATGGAGTCAGATAGTTCCCGAAGTCTTTCTTCATTCTTTTTCCTTCGTACTTCTCTTTCCTTTTCTGTTTTGGTTCTTTTTATTTCTGTGTCTTCAAGATTACTTATTCGTTCTTCCATTTCATCTATTCTGCTTTCATTGCTTTTCCCAGAGTTCTTTAGTTCCTCCATTAATTCTTTGATCTCCTGCATTTCTCTTACTTCCCTCTCTTAGGGACTCAATTTCCTTCTTCTGATCTATCACTTTTTTAATCATGGCAATTTTAAATTCTCTTTCTGGAAGGCTCAGAAGTTCTTCCAAGTTGCTGTCGTTGCAATCTGGGGAGTGGTTTTCTTTTTGTGGTGTGCTTCTTTCCTGAGGAGTTTTTAGGTTGCGTGTGGTTCTTCTACTCCCTACTGTCTGTTTTCTAATTTGTCGTATGCGTTGGGACACTGTGTTGCTCGACTGACTGACATCTTGGGTGAACTTCTCCTCCCTCCCCTCTGGCTCTTCCAGGAGCATCTCTGTCTTCTGGGGAGCTTTCTGCTGGTGGTTTAGGCAGTTTTTACTGAAGAAATGTCCCTGTTCTCAAATGGCGAAGCGGGATGCAGTCCCTGCGCCTCCGGTTTCAGGCACACTTTTGCGCACCGGTCTGCCCCGGACGTGGGTGCCTGCTCCCTCTGTGGGCTCAGACTGCTGGTCGGAAGGGGCCTGGCGTGGAATAACTTCCCGGCTGGCCACTGGGTCCGCCAGAAACCTTCTGCCCTTTTCAAGCAGTCTTAAGAAATGTCCTGTTTTATAGGGTGTTAGTGAATTTTTTTCCTGGTCGCTAGGTGGCGCCAGAGATCTCTCCTATTGTCCTTGGGGGCCCTGTTTTCGCCTCCCCCCACCCCGTGGGACAGAGAACAGAGCGGGAATGGTAGGGTACACCTCAACAGCTTTGGGGTGCTGTGTCTGCCTTGTGCCCCACCGTCGTGGAGAACCCACGCCCCGAATTTTCGTGCCCCGGGTCTCAGTTCGAAGCCCTCAGTTCCAGGACGCGGGCTGTAGCCCAGTTCAGTGGCGCGGGAATGGCGCCTTTTGCACAGCTCCCGTGCCTGGGCGCCTGGTTCCTGCTCACTCAGGGAGGGACCTTCACCTCAGTGAGGACCTCCGTGCGTCTCCCCGCAAGCCTAGGTCGCAGGCGCGGGGACCTGGGCAGCTGCGATCCCTGTCTGCACTTGCTTTTCAAGCTCCCCTAGCGCGCCGCGTTTCCGCGCCAGCTTACCGGCAGCCCGGGCTGTGTGCGGGTCTCCCGGGGTCTTTGTTCTTCTCTAATGGCGCCAGGAGCCGTTCGCTCACCGCCGCGGCGGATCCTGCAGGGTTCGCCTCAGCTCCCGTTCCCGGGGTGTGGTGGCTGCAATAGTTCCTTTCCACTCACAGTCCCGCTTGCTGCGTCCTTTGTTCTTGTGGGCCGTTTTGGTGTGTTGTTTCCTCCTCTCTGCCGGTCGGAGAGTGCTGCCTCTGTGGGCGGGGGAGGGGAGCAGGGTTCTGCGCTTCCCTCCCTTCTAGTCCTCTTTTATGGCCACTTTCTTCTTTGGGCAGTTCGCTGGCGTCACCCGTTTATCTTCCGTGTCCCACTTCTCACTGGGACCTGCCGCTTTTCCTCCCTATTCACTTTTTTTAATGGGAGATCTTACTCGCAGCGTCTCCTCGCCGCCATGTTGCTCCGCCCCCTCCCCCTGAAGTTTTTAATGGGTTATGTTAGATTCAGCCAAGAACCTTGAAGAGTCTGGGAGCACCAATATGAAACTTGGGATTTCTACATTCTAAAAGAGGGTGATTTAGAGACTTAACAGTCTTGAGACATTTATGTTTGTCTAGAGAGAAGAGAGGTCCCTCCCCCACTCTTGTTAAATCAGGTTTATCTCACCTGGAGGATGTCATCTGGGGCCCACCAAGAGAAATGTCAGTGACAGACTTAATTTTGAAATTGCACACCAGATAATTGAATTAATAATCTAGTAGAACATATTTCCTCTGGACGTGTCATCGGGGCACTACTGCCAGCTTTGCTCTGCCCAACCCTGTGAGGTAGTACTGTTACAGGGCAGGGAGAAGGGCAGCCAAAACCCCGCAAACCTGCCTATTTTTAATGGGTTCTGCCATCCGCCACATCAACACAAAGCATATGAGACTTTAATGGGAAGGAACTTTAATACAACTAGGAAACAATACAGGAAAGGCAAAGAATCTAGTTTCTAAATCAAGCACCCAAAGTTACCTGTCCCCTCATGTGTAAAACTCCATCCAAATGGGATTGGCCCAGAGCAAGGCCTCAAAATCTAAAGCACCTTCCAGTGGGGACCCACAGAAAAGGGTCAGAAACAACCAGACAAGCCTGGAAGGAAAAGAACAAAATCAAAATCAAGATAAAAGCTGCCATTGTCACCTCCCCACGGGTCTCTCACCCACATCTGTGTCACCCAGTCCATGACCGAAAGGCAAGTGCAGTTTCTTCACGTGTCTCTAGGCTCCATGTGCCTCCACCAGGTCTCCTTCTGGATCCATCCTGCTCCATTCTTCCTCAGTCTCCTCTGCAGCTTCTTCTCTCCCTGCTCAGCTCCGCCCTCCATTTGGGTGGGGCAGGGAACTTGGAACCTCCCCCTTTCTTGGGGACCACCCTGTTACAGTACCAAAGTTTTTCCTCCTGCCAGTGGCCATAACCAAGGTGTCTGGTGGTGGGGATAGGACTGCTGTCCCAGTAAAGTCTCAGTCTTGAGATCTGAGTTTCCCTAATGAACACATTCATGGGTCTTATATGTAGCATATCATATCTTGCTTGGAATATGATTGCAGAATTAGCATCAAATAACGAAGAGTTGGTAGAATTTGGAAATGGAGCCAAGTTTAAAATTGAGCTCAGTGTTTAGATGCCAATCATACAAAAGTTTCTTAAGTTCTAGATGTCCTCTTTTCACATCTGTAAACTGGGCTGTTTCATATAATTGTTCATTCATTTAGGAAACAGGAATATGCAATGTGAAGATGAATGCCTCCCATTTGCCAGGCCCTGATAAAGATTATATTATTATGGCAGAGAACACAACCAAGACTCATGGAGTTAGTCCTAGAAAGAGGGAGGGTAGATACATTACAAAACTAGAGATCGATCTCTTTGAGAATGGCTTTTAAATTTTGAAAGAGTCATTTAAAATAAAATACTGCATGGCAGATGTCATGTGTGTTCTGAAAAGCCCAAAATATATTTACTATATGGTCTTTTACAGAGAAAATTGGCCAACTCTTAATGCAGGGACTTGAAGGCCACAGTGACCATTGTGCTTCTGAGTGTGTAAAGAAACCATTTCCAGAGGTGTGTGAGCCAGATAGTAAGGCAATGTGATTTCAAAGGCTGCTCCATCTGCCGTGTTAACTCCCACTATAAAGGGGGCGGGGGGGCTGGCACAGCAGGAAGCATAGTCTGTGGCCATTATGCCAGGCCATGTGCGTGAGGGCAGTAGGTTGGCGCTGACTGGTGGCATCAGGGCCTGAGCATTTAGATACAGATGCATTGAGGAGATGACAGCGAAGGGGCTTTGGATTGAATGTGGAGTGTGAAAGGGAAAAGGAGTCTAGGATGACTCCAAGATGTTGGGTCTGCACATTCTCCTAATGTCGTGGAAACTGAGAATGATCTTTTCTGCATGTAGGGGGTGATGCTGCCAGTTCTTCTGCCATTGTGTGGTCATTGTGTACCCTCCTAAGGAGCAGTTTTGCTTTCATACTCTTTTCAGAAGCCTGTCCCAGTGTCCTATTAGCTGTGAAACAGTCACAGCCCTCCATAACCCACCCTTATGTACCTGTGTCCTCACTTGTTTCTGGATGCCGCCT
Source organism: Talpa occidentalis (assembly GCF_014898055.3). Lineage (NCBI taxonomy): Eukaryota > Metazoa > Chordata > Mammalia > Eulipotyphla > Talpidae > Talpa > Talpa occidentalis. Next base: position 4,144,645 of record NW_023601104.1, on the reverse strand, counting down.
TTCGCCAACCCCTGCGCTAACTGGGAAACTGTCTGCCAGGGCCTATGCGCACTTTTACACGCTCACTCCAGGCCTCTGCAGGTGTGGGTTCCTCTGTCCTACCATCGTTACATGTCAGCGTTCCCCCAGAAAATTATGGTCTACCATTTCAGTACACTTCTTCCCTGACACCTCCTCTGTACACTCCGTGAGTACCCTTATAGCCTTTGTCTTCACCTCTTTTAACAGGTTTGTTATTTCTATTTATGACATGCATTTTCATTCACAAGTTTTATCTCTGCTGCCAGACTGCAGAGAGGGAGACAACAGGGCATGCTGCCCAGTGCCTTTGTTAGATCCCACCTTACACTGGAATGTGTATGACTTAGAGCAAATTACTTAACCCATAAGCCTCAGTTTATATTGCTGAAAAATGAAGAGAATCCCCATAGTTACTTCACAGTGCTAATTAAGAGACAAAATCAGGTGATTCCCATACAACCTTTGGCACACTTCTATGCCTGCCATATGATCAGAAGTGAGCAAATCCCAGCTATGTCAACTCACCTCCAACAAGGAGCTGAGGAAGTATCTATCCTGATTTTACTATTGCTTTGTGCAGTAGGTTTTCTATACCATAAACAAAAGTAGAGCAAACTGAGCTCTAGTTCTGGAGTTAACCTGGAGTTCAATTTCCACCACCACCACTTCTAGCTTTATGGTACCCGGCAAGAAACCTCCCCTCTTGGAATCTCCAATGCCTGATGCTTTGAAGTAGGAGACATGATTCCTCCCTTGAAAAGCCATGAGAAGAAGCTGACAGCATGTCAGACACCCAATGTGACGTATGTGCCAGTGGTGGTTCTCACCAGCATGAGGATAACCAGAGCCTCTAAAGACAGAGCTCACCTTTCTAACAGGTTCTCAAATCATGGGCCAACCATATCAGTGTCATGTGCCCTGGAACTTGTTAGAAATGCAGCTTCTCAGGCCCCACCACCGGCCTAGGGAAGTAGACTCTGTGGAGCAGGATCCAGCAGCCTTATTTTAACAGGCTGATTGGTATCAGCATCCAGGAACCATTGCATTTGGGGAAGGAGGAGCTGGGATGTTAAGGGTCCTGGGTACTTATGGAGACTTCACATTCAATCCCTGTGGGGTACTTCAGCCTCTTTGCTTTTTTGTGGGCACTGTATTAAAGGACATGAGGGCCAGAAGATATTTGCAGTGTCAGAGAAGGGGATGCGCACAGCTCTTTAGTGCCATTTTTTGAAGTCAACAACTGCTTCTTAGGATCACACAGAGTTTATAGGCCCAAAGAAGAATTGGAGGCAAAGGTGACACCTGATTAATAGTAGGAAGTGTCATTTAGCCAGGGGTTCAGTTGGAGACATTGGACAAGTTTGGGAGTATTTACCCACAACCTAAGCCACCATTAAGCTCTCAATTGTGATAATACAAGTCCATAGGGAAAGTTTGTTAGACTGATGAGATGTGAAAACTGTTTAATATGACTAAGCTGTTGACATATTTAAAGAGAGCAGCTAAAATTTAAGTGATTTCAAGAAATTTGAAAATAATGTAAATACCATTCAATTCCTCCACAGCACTCAAGTCCAGAGAGCACTTAAGTATCTTCACAGCTGTGGAAAAAGCACAGTCATGTTTACATGTAGATAGTGGCTTTTTAAGAACCATGATACCACATTTCTCCTTTTTCTTCTCTCGAAGCTCGTTGTATGACATGAAAAACCATGTTGGACAAAGTGGTTCTGTTAATCCAAATAGAGCTGAAATAAAGTTCCTCTAGGCCTTATTATCCATCCCTCTGCCTTCTCTCCACACCACCAGTGTGCCCCTTAACAGCTTATTGCTCTGATGGTGGGTAGACACAAGGGAGGACCAGCACCTTAAACCAGCCCCTTGGGCTGCTGGCCTGTAGCTCTGAATAAAATGTGGTGCCCAGGAGGTGCCCCTGACATATAGGAAAAAATTAGAATTTTTTATGATTAATTTTAATCTCAGACTTTGGATGCTTTGTGTGGATATTTGAGGATGGGGTCTTTGCTCAAGTATTGCTTCCTAAAAAGGTGTGTGAATGATAAAAGGAGAAATTCTCTCCAAGGGCAGTTAACAATATGGGTAAAGGATTTAGGTAAGAGATCGAAAATGTTGATGTCAAAAAATCAAAGGACATGAGGGCCAGAAGATGTTTGCAGAGGTGTCAGAGAAGGGGACGAACACAGCTCTTAAGTGCCATTTTTTGAAGTCAAAAATTTAACTAGAAAATTTAAAAATTCTAGAATTTTCTGTAGTTCACTTTTCCATATTTCATACTCACATACCTAAAATAAATACTGATTTTATCTCGTATTGTGTTGATCAGAAAGTCAAAAAAAAAAAACAAAAACAAATCTAGAGTTTTCCATAGATTGTTTTCCATGTTCCATGCTCACATATAAAGAGAATAAATCATGGCTTGGTCTCATATCATGCCCTATTCGGTTCAGAGATTAATGTGTGAGTAGGATGAAGGGAAGAAGCAGATATCACTGGTCTTTTTTGGGTTATCTCTTTCTTTTGTGCTTCTCTCCCTCCCTCGCTGTTTGGGCTGCTACCAAGCAACTAGACAAACTGGAGATGCCTGGTGAGGCAGAGAAGGCACCAGGATGGTGCCTCCACTGAAGGATCTTTTCCTGCATAACTGGTTGCCCTTTTAACGTCCTGGATTTCAGAGTCATCTCTCATTGGTGAGGTCTGGAGAGGCAGGACCCATTAGAGTGAGTGGGCAGAAGGCACAGGTGGCTTGAAGGGAAAGACCACCAGGCATAGAACGTGACCATGTGCCTGCCTGCTCTGTGGCCTTTCTATCACTAAGCTGTAGTTACATCACGTTTGTTTCTCTCTCTCACTCTGACCGCTTCTGAGAAGTTTCAAAGGAAGGTAAGCAGTACCTATCTCATTTCCATGCTTCTCTGGTAGAAGAGCTCTGGGATTCTGCTGACCCCATACAGGGACCATTTCTGAGAAGAAGTTTGGCCCTACACACCCCCTCCAAGGATGCTGCATGGCTCTCACCGTTCTCCCCTGGTCATCGGCTGGCCACTTGCTTCTAGAATGAATTCCTTGGGAGCTTTGCAATGGGTCTTTTCTTTGTAGTCTGTCTTCCAGAATTCCTGGCTGCTTGCTCGCAGAGAGGCCACAACTGGCCCATGCTGACATTTCCCTTTTGTCCTCCCCAGGCAGCACAAGGGGGTGGCCACAGGACCCTGCTGTATGGCCACGCGATTCTCCTGCGGCATTCTTTCAGCGGCATGGTAAGCACATCTGGGTGTCACTTTCACCATTCGGGGAGGGAGAAGCTGAACAGGGGAGGGAGTTAGGGAAAGCAGCCAGTGTTTAGATCAGGTTAACAGTGAGAGTAATTTGAAAAGTAAATAATTGTAGCATTATTGTCTTAGCATGTCCTCATATCATTTACCTCAATGCGCAATTACATATTTTTGTTATTGCCTGACATTCTTCTCTACATTGTATGAGGAAAAGGAAACATCATGTCTTTTTATTTTTTTAACTAAATTTAGCTCCACCAGGGCAGTGACTTGACATATTGGATGTTCAGTAAATATTTGCTGAGTTAATGACAAGATGAACTATGGGAATACTTGATTTCATCAGTATACAAAGATAAGCAGCACAAGAAATCAATCAAATGGAATTTTTGTGAAATCTGTCCTCCTTTACTTGCTAAAGAAAATAGGATGATATGCATTGCCCTCAGTCCAGAGTTTCAAGGTATTCTGTTAATCCAGAGGCAGGTGGAAGATAAGGATTAAAACAGAGAAAGCTGATGAAGCAATGACTAATCAGGGATCTAGAGCCAGATTTCACCAAAATGGTGATAATTCAAACTTGAAAAAAAAAGTCCCGGTTTAAATACGTATAGTTTATAAAATACGGACTGCACATCTTTTACGGAGAGTATTAAGGAGAATATCGTGATCTCGAACAAATATAATACGTGACAACTCTAATATCTTTCCCTCACAGTTCCTATGTGTGTCATCTGTACGTGTTACCTGGGAAGATCTGTCTTCTTTCCCTAGCCCTAGTGGAAACTGTTACATTAATTCAAGACTATTTTCACACATTTATACCTGCAGCTTGTTGCAAAGTTCATCTCAAAGCTTGAACTATCAAACTGGCCCTGGGAGCAGCAGCTATCTCTTAAATTATTTATCGCAGCTTTTTTTTTTTTTTTTCCCTGAGCACTGGTAAGAAATTGACCTTTTCAGCCTGAACCATGCATCTATTGTTGTCCTTCATGGCAAAACACAAAACAAAAAGGACTAAATGGAAGGTTATCCAAGCAGGAGATGGAGACGTTCAGAGAGTGGGGCAAATTTGTACCCCTGGCAGTCTCTAAAACTGATGGTTGATCATTTGTCTATCATAATTTGGGGCTTACCCATAGGGTAAATGCAATTCTGTAATGTCTCTTTTTTGTGTCTAAATGGAATAATCAAAACGTCAATCCTCACATTTCTCATGACTTTGAAGAGACTCGGGATAAAAACACGATGGAGACAGGAACATTTTCATTATTCATCATCAGATTACTGCCCCCCCGCCCTCCCAGAAACCCCACTTACAATTAACAAATGCTCTGTACCAGCTAGTTCTTTCAGAACCAGCTCTGAGATTAATGCCTCTGAAATGTGAGTTTGTGCAAATGCATTGATGCTCCACTTTCCCATGGAGGGAAGTAGAAGTATAACTCAGAACCCAGTCCCAGTCCCAAGCGCATGCATACAGGCATCTAACTCTCAGGCCCCCCACTGTGTCCGTCAATAAAGGGAGCAGGGAGCAGCCCATGGATTTTTTTTCATTGCTTTTAAGAATCATTTTTGTTTTACATGCACATGTATTTTTATAAGTAGGAAAAAACCAAATTGCTTGAGAAGTTTTAAAAGTCATGGAAAATTTGATAAACAAAAAGCAAATAGAGGTGGGGGCTCATTTTAGTCTCCCCCAATCCAGTTTGGTACAAGGCATTTAAATTTTACACACCTGTTAATTATACAAATAAACGATTTTGTGTATAGTCCATGCTATTAAACAGTCTTGATAGTAACTCTTAATGGTGCTCATAATGGTAACATTAAATATTCCATAAAATGAAGTAGCCAATTTTACCATCCTTTTGTTGTTGTTCATTTATATTCCTCTATATTATATAGATATATATAATTAATATAAATATAGTACAAATATATCTATAATATATTCCTTATATATAGTTTGTTTTTTTTTTTTAAGATTTGTTTAATTTGGGCCTCCCCTGGTGGCGCAGGTGGTTGAGCGCAGCGCTGTAAAGCTTTCCGCAGCCTCTGCAGTGCCGGTTCAATCCCAGCTGGTTGGGGAGGGTCCCACATGGCGCGGCGGACCTTTCCTGTCTTGCCCGCTGCTCCCCTCAACAGTGTATTCCGTCAGTTTGTCTGTTCTGTTCCCCGCTCTGTCTCTGGTGAATCCTCTCACCCTCCCACACATCTAGCCTGTATCCTGGTTAGGATTCATTTATTCCTACAAGAACCGGGGTACAGGCCAGATGTGCAGGAGGGTGAGAGGATTCACCAGAGACAGAGCAGGGAACAGAACAGGCAGACTAATGAAATACACTGCTGAGGGGAGCAGTGGGCAAGACAGGAGAGGTCCGCCTCGCCAAGTGGGACCCTCGCTGGCCTGCTGGGATCGAACCAGCGCTGCAGAGGCTGCAGACAGCTTCACAGTGCGGCTCTTAACTGCCCGCATATATAAAAAGTTTCTTAGAGAATCTTTGAACTAAAGTATTTTTAATATTTTCAAACTTATTTCTGTAATACACAGTGCAGTGAACAGAGAAATTAGCCCTTTCACAGTGACTCTGTTGAAATTTATAACTGGAATCCCAGTGGCAGTGAGATGCTGGCATCTGATAGAAGAGCAAGACTTCACCAACTTCTCTTGTTTCACAGTATCTCACGTGCCTGACTACGTCAAGATCCCAGACAGATAAACTTGCCTTTGATGTAGGTCTGCGGGAACAGGCCACAGGTAAGTCAATATTCCCAGAGTTCCTGCTTTGTGGGGTTTGGGCCGCAGTTTTTGAAAGGGATCCTGAATATGTTATTTGTGTCCCCTCTCCTCCATGTTGGAGAATAAAAGTATGTGCTGTAATTATAGAAACTAAGAATGAAGGAGAACAGAATGCTTTAACCACTGACTCAAAGAAAAATAATTTTTTAGGGCTAGGTACTGAAAATAAGAAAAATTATTCCTGGTAGAGCCAATGGTAATGAATAACTTCTAAAAGAAACATAGTATAATAAGAGATTACATAATGAAATACACTATCTAAATCAAAAGAATAGCCTCATTTTATTCTTCAGTGAACCAGCTCTTCTAAGGCAGTGTCAATCAATGACATCCACCATGGTGGTTTTTGCTTTTGTATTGCTTGTATTATTTGTATTGCTTGTATTATTATTTACTTTATATTTTGTCTCACAAAGTTATAGACCAAAATATTGCCTTAAGTAGAAAACTGATATTGCTTATCCTAAAGGTTAATATAATGAATAGAAAACCACACCATTAAATAATTGACATGTTGGTAAATATTAGAAAGGCATTAATGATACACAAGCTCCACACTTAACTTACCCTGAGGAAATAAGTCTTAAAAGAGTAGTCAAAAAATAATAAATTTTTCACTCTATGACTCAAGTCATTCAGTTGTCCACCACCACCTGTGCTGTATGTCGTGTGCTTTGGGAAATACTGACTTTATTTTTTCAGTTCAGTCAAAAGTATTGACAGTCAAGAGGTAGATCTTAAGAAAACCATGAGTCCCATGAAAACCTAGAGTCTAAAGTCTGTATTGTATTCCCTTCATCCCCAATCCATTTTGTTTCTCTTTAAAGAAGGGTAGCTTGGTATTTGGGAGGAAGGAGAACACACATGCAGCTCAGATAAATTTCAGTATTGCCCGGGGTGAGCTATCTTACTTCAGGCAACCAGGATGATGCAGGCTCTCCCTGGAAACCAGAAAAGAACAACCAAGCACTAAGATCATTCTCTGCAAATATTTATAGTTACAGCATCAAAGAAGGGGCCCACTGGCTGTGGGTTAATGCAAAGACCAATGGAACAGTGGATGAAGTTGAAAGGAAGCACCTTTCACCTCAGTAAAAGAAAGCACTTTGTAATATCTGCAGTGATCCAGCGGAGGAGCCTTGGGATATAGGACTGGAAATAATCACAGGCAATCTTTCCAACCATCAAGGGCATTACATATGGAATTTCTGTTCCAATTAGAGGTTGAGCTATGTACCAATCAGGATGCTTGGTTACAAATAGAAACTGATTCAGGTCAACTCAAGGATATTGACTCAAATCTGGTCTAAACCGAATTCTCAGTCTTAGAAAATGGGTAGGAGCAAAGAGAGGCCAGGGAAGTAAAAATGGCTTAGGCCACACTGCAGGAAGTCTAACCTGGATACTTTTTAATATCATAACATTTCCCCCCAAATAGGGGTCGGGGCATTCCATTGTTGGGTATACAAAGAAGGACAGAGCCCATGTTGTTACTCTACAACTGAGTTCATGAGGAAACAATTCATATGGCCTGATTTTACAGGTGATCTAGAGGGGGAAAATTCAGAGTTTGAACGATGTGTACCTGCTGTTGCCGCATCATGCACAGTAGTGTCCTAAGAATGCCTGAGGGAAACCACTTTCTCCCCTTCTCTTCTCATTTTTGTACAAAGCAGAAGAGTGGGCCTACCTTTATCCATTATGTTTTTTTCCCTAAAATAAGATTATATCCAAATTTGATTTGAGGTTGCTTTGTTTTCAGCCTAAGTGTTATTCTTAAAATATAATTTCCTCTAAGGTGTTGCAAACCTTTGCTGAAATTACAAAATGAGAGAAGTGCCACACTCTGTGAATGTAAGTTGGCCTCTAAATATAAACCAGCTGTCAGTCTTGGAGCATGAAATCGGAAAAGTCATATATGGTCATTCTATTTATATCAGTAAAATGACTTTAGACTTTTTGAGAGTTGGGAGGAAATTGAGAAATACCACTTTCTGGTCATATATTTGGGAAATTATTTTATTTCATTATTAGAGCACCCAATAAAATAGGAGGAAAATAACAACAGAGCCTATTACTTTTCCCAGCACTTATTTGCTAGTTCCTAAAATGAGATTTCATGTGAATTCTTCTGACAGACCAGGGAAACATATGAATGAAACCAAGTTAACTCTTAGAAGGTGGTTTTGGAAGATGATTGGTGGAAGAGGGTTAACCAGTTGTTCATGAAAACCCAGAATCTAAAGTCTTTTATTGTACCTGCTTCCTCTCCAATCCATTTCAGATTCCCTTTGAAAAAGGCTAACTTGATATTTGGGAGGGAGAAAGGGCATGAACAGAGAGATAAGTTTCAGTTCTGCCTGGGGTGGGCCTTCTGACTTCAGGAGACTGAGAATCCACCAGAGTAACATTCTTACTTAGATCATCTTATGAATGCGCTTTTGACTCAGAAATGTCTTCGAGTTGAAAGAATAAAATGCTCAATAGTTGAGCTGACTCTAGAAGAAAGTGAAGTTTGCAAACAGTTTTTGTATAGTCCTGAAACTTTTTACCCCTATACAATGGTTACTAAATGGCTTGATTTACTTAATAAAATTGTTGCTCATTTTGCCCTTGATTTGGGTTACTGTGTTCTTCTTTTAAAGGTTTTTTTCTGTTTTGTTGTAGCATTTCACGTCATTTTAGAATTAGAGTAGAAGGGAAAAAATAGACTACTAAAAGCACCACTAAAAGCACTGGCTGGCCTATATCCTTTTCATTTGGGGAACAGGCCACTGACCTGTTCCTAAAAGAGGTGAAAGCACAAGTATGTACCTGCACACCATGTTGGGACCCTCTTCACCCCCCATGCGCTTGGTGGTCCAGAGAACACAATGACTGCATGCCATTTCCCCCTACAAATGTAGAAGTCCATCTCTTTTGTCGTATAATTTTAAATTTAATCAAACAGTCAAATTTATTGAATCAAAGTAAAACCTGTAAGCACTCCTACATGTATTAAAATCACCAGTCTCCTGTCTGACCTGTTCCTGGTCTAGATTTCTGCCTCTCTGGGGCACCTATTTTCAGGTCCTCTAGTGTTATTCAGCAGCGGTATACTGCTATTTATTCTTTCCATATTAAGAATTATCTACTGATGTCCTCAATGAATAATAAAAAAATAACTCTTATGCTCACTCTTCCTTGTCTTTTCTTTCTACCCTCCCAATATATATACATCTAATTTTTGTGTAAGTACCTAAGTAGTATTACTAACATTAGTATAACTATGACTGTTATTTGCAAATAATACCAATGATATACTGTGATCAGTTTACTTCATTGTAATTACTTTTGAGTTTTCCATAGTTAACAACTGATTTCTTTGTTTGCTATATATTCTGCAACTCGGTCATTTAAACTGTCCCATAAAACCAAAATCCTCCTGATTAGATTCAATCAGATACCCTTCTATAGGGTCTACCTTCTTAGGGACATCCGTCCTCATCCAGGAAATTCCCTTTGCCTTTCGCCTACATCTCATGCTTCCTGGATTCCTTTCATGGTTTTCTCCCTTCTCAGTTGAACGCCTCACTTGGTGAAACCCATTGTCCTGTGGTTTTTACAGAAAAGATACCCAGGGGCAAATTGTCAGCTGAACGTTTCATAGTTCCATTATCATAAGTAATTCAGAGTATTCTACATTGGAAAGATTTTTTTTTTTTCCCTCGGCATCCTGATGACTTCCGTTTTCTTGTAGTTTATGCTCTGGCTATTGAGAAGTTTGCATTCTAATTCCTGAGTCTGTGTGTGTGACCTGTTTATATTTTCTAAGAGCTATTTATGTCTTCTCTTGCCCTGATGTCTGACTCCAGCGTGATGTCTTGGCATGGATTCTTTCTGTTCTGAGTCTCACACGATCGGGCCACAGTGTAGGTCTCTCTTCTCCACTGTGCTGGGGCCGCTATATGATGTCCCTATCTGGAAATGCTTCTTTCAGCTTTGGAAAATGTGTACTATTTTTTCTGTTAATTTCCTTCCCGTGCTTTCTCTGTTCTTGCTTTCTGGATAGCCTTCAAACCGGTTTTCTAATTTTCTTTTCACTCACATTCCTAATCATTTTTTTTTTTCATTGTTGTTCTTCCTATGGGAATATTTTTCAGCTTTATCCTACAACCCTGTTGTTTCTTTCTCTTTTTCAGGACCAAAGAGTTTTCTTTTTCTCTGAAGGCTTCCTTGATGAATGTAACATTTTCTTATCTCTTGGAGATTATTAGTTTTGAGATATTTTTTGGTGTTTTATTATATTGTATTTTTTTTATTGTAGTAAAATTGATTCACAACAATTCAGAGGTTCACACATCTTCAGATGTTTGTTACCACACCACACACACCATCAGTGCACCAGCAGCCCTCCACCAGAGTCCATTCCTGTGGTTCTTTATAATCTTTTTCCAAGTTCCTTTCCCCACTTTTTTTTGGTTCTGTTATTCATGTTAAAGCCATTCCTCAGATGTAAGATGATCCCTATTTTCTATTCACCTTTTTTATTGAAGTAACACTGATTTACAATACTGTCCCATTCACTTTTAGATCAAGGCAGTAAAAGCTGACTGGAAGCTCAAAGGTTTATCATTTGTTAAACCTCTCTTTTGGGGTAATCTGGCAAAGATCTAGGCATTTCATGAGAGATGCCCAAACAGCAGCAGTATCTTTGATCTATGTAGTATGACTTTCCTAAAAAGTAATCCTCAAATTAGGGGTGGGGCAAAGAAAAAAAAGATCTGGGCAAGAAATTTTAAATATTTCTACCTTCGACAATACTCTATTTCCTTACTTGACAGTGCCTGGTTTCTCCAAAACCAGACTTTATGATAGTTTACTATTCCAACGATCAAACTTCTCATCTTCTATAGGATAGAGAAGCAAGAGTCTTCTGGCTGGGCAGGATAGAGATAAGACTGCAGAGGGTTAAATGTTCTTCAAGACTTTTACTTACTATGCCTGTTTTCAATCCCATCTTCTGCTGGGGTTTACAAGTAACTCTTGCCTCCTATTCCACAGACTTCCTGGGGAATCTGCAGCAGGAATGGACTTATTTCTTATGAATGAATTCTCCTCTATTGTCTTATCCAAAGGCTTGTGTTTTAGCTTGCTGATGGATAAAAGTGTGTATCTACTTTCTTTTTACCAAAATGTCAATTTTTCTTCTTTGCTATCAATTCATTAGATGCTGTCTTAGTCCTTGTAGAGTTAAGCCTTTTTAAAAACCTCAGGTTGTTTAGCAGAATTGCTGATGTTTTAATAAATTTCATGGGGGATAGGAAGAAGCAAAGATAAAAGTGTAAGCAGTCAGTAGACTAATAAAGGAAGCATTTTTTCTATATGTATTTTAAAAACTCAAAGCCCTCTATAGCTTTTGGCCTCTATGACTCTACTGAATGTGTTCAATCTCTAGAGAAAATGAAAATGAGAGGCAAAGTCAAAAGCAGATGTGTGACTGTGGCGGGAGGATTATCATCAGGAGGAAGAATAATGAGCAACAGAATTAGGAACATTGGCTTCTCTGAAGCAGTCACTAACTCATGGAGCCTTTATGCAGGAGAAGCCTGTTGGTGGACCATACATCCAGCTTCGAAACAGAGGTCCGAGGGAGAGAAAGTTCGAATTGGTGATGACCTCATCCTTGTCAGTGTGTCCTCTGAAAGATACCTTGTAAGTATCACTTATACAGACGTTTTTCATTTCCAGAATGTTTTTCTTTAGGAAGAGATGACCAAAGAGTACTGAGCCACAGCAGGTTGAGTAGGATGTTATGCCTTAACACGGTATACCTGGGAAGTGGTGAAATTCTTTCCCTTGCCATAGTCTCCTGGGATCTGGAATTTAACTGTCAGTTATCCTTTCAGATTCAGGCACTATGTCCAGAAAACTCTGCTAACATGCCCCACGCACTTCCTAAGAAAGCTATTTGCCCATTAGTCACCATTACTATGAATTTATCACATTGTTTAGCTCTTGTCCTGTGATGAATAAGCAAGACAGAATGGGATATAGCAAAACAAGCTTATGGTGGACAGAGAAGCAATTTAAAATGTTTCAGTGTTTCATTTGTCACAGTAGTTGGTAGATGCAAGTAAGATTTTGCAGCTGGTAGTATACACAAGGCAAGCTGCATTGAGCATCAAGCCCTTGGGGAGGGGTCAGGTCAGAGAAATATCAGAGATAAATTTTTAAGCTTCTCAGCACCTATCCTGTTGGCAGATTTTCTTTGCCTGGACTAAATGCTGGAGTAATTTTTTCCATTTGTGAGTTCCCTTCTCCTACCAAGAATAGACATGTATGACTTCCTGTCAAATCAGGGATCCAGCTGAGGGGATGAAGTCAACACTTGTCTGCCACCTCTGTAGCTGAATGCCTCCTCTTCCCTGAATAAAGTGTCCCACTTTGATGCTGCTTCTAGTTTGGGTGGAGAAATCTCCCACAGGCTATGCAGAAAGTCAGATGACAGTAAGACTGTTAAATTCAATCCTTGAAATTATAGGTGAGCTGCTTCTGTCAGGACTGGCTGGGTGATTTAAAGGAAGTCTCATTTCTGTTTCTGCTGCAGCATCTCTCTATATCAAATGGTAACATACAAGTGGATGCCTCCTTTATGCAGACACTCTGGAATGTCCATCCCACGTGCTCAGGAAGCAGCATCGAAGAAGGTGTGTTTTTTCATATCTGCTTTCAGCCCTCCGCCTGCTAGTCTGTCTTACACTGTAGATGTTGACATTTTCTGCTACTTGCCAGTTCCACCCAAACAAATGTCTTGGAACAACACGGATTTCACTCACTTGAATTTCTTTCTCTGATGTTGGTATGGGTTATTTTCTGTCCTGGCTTCTGATTAAATGAACATTCTTGACATTTTTTAATTCTTCAGCATCCCCTATTTTACATTACCTGCATTCAGCAATTGGATGTGTGCCTGCTCTCTCCCACTGACTTTGCCTTTTTATTTATGATTGTGAGTTAAAAGTGTTCAGGCCTCAGCATCTTCAAAACTGAAGATTTGGAAGAGGTCAGTTGCCAAGAAGGTGCTATTGTTCATGTTTCTCCTTAGTGCATCTCTGTACTGGTGGAAGAACTTCCTCTATGTTAAAAATACATTTGGCTGTTCGTTTTTACTTATATTTATGGAAGGTCATTTAAAAGTAAAAAATGAAATTTTCTCTGTATATTTTTCTTTGATGTAAGATCATCAAACTTTGTTCAACATATCCTATTTCTTGGAGGCAAGCAAAGTCAGTGTACCTTGTAAGTTATATAATAAATATACTGACCTTCCCTAACTCACAGGAAATATTACCACTGAACAGAACAATCAAACATCAGTGACCTAGGGGTTATCACATTCTGGTCTAGCACTCGATAGCAAGATCAGAATTTTTAAAATACTCATGTCACAGGCTTTTGCCTTGTTTTTAATGCTGGATCTAGTCGTTTCAAACTGTGGATATCATATTCTATGACAGAATATGTAAAAGTGTAGGGAAAACTGAAAGTTTGATAACCCACTTCAGCAGACATCCTAGCTAAACAGAAAAATCAGATTTCCTACTCTTTCAACAACTTGTAGAAGGTTTTTTCAGAAAGCAGGATATGGGGAGCTCTCTTCTTTTATGTGAAATTAATGCATCACCCTGAGTCTATTCTCAATTATTCCCTTTTTATCAGGAATAAAGAAACTGTGGGTATAAATCTCCCTCAAGGAAGTTTTGACTGAGTCTTTTCAGTGTTAAATTGTTCATGTTCACCCTAAAAATAAAATTATTTTCCAGTCCCAACAGTGAGCTTGTGGAGGCTCATTAAGGAGTGTTTGCAAATCACATCAAAATGGTCCTTATAGAAATGTTGAGTGTTCTCATCATACAGCAGAAAACTCATCACTTGAGTTCCCTGGCCTTGTACAAAGTACCGTTTCAGCGGTCACTGGTGAGAAACCCACTTCAGCCCCTGGGAGAGTATAAGTGACCCCCTTCCTGACCCTGCTCGCCTGACGATTGCCCTGATGGATTTCAATTAAGAGAAGTTGTGATGTTCCAGCACTTGGTGGTTTTCTCTGTATGAGCAGAATATTGATTTGGAGGAATCTGAGGACTGTAAATGATGGACTCCAAATGGGGCATGGCCTCACGCTCATGCGATGATTGAGAGTTTAATCAAGAACATGGTCCTGGGAGGTTTTAATTTTCTAAATAAAATAGGCTGTTTGGAATTCCCCTACAGTATATCATGAATTGCTTTAAAGCAAAAAGCAAAGAACTGGCAATATTAATGCAGTAAAACAGAGAAAAATTGGATAAAGTCTTTCGATTACTTGAAGGACGTTTAAGAAAAACTTGACTGGATGGAAAAAAAAAGAGAATCACACTGTTGCTGTACAAGATGCTCTGATAATAGCCTTTTGTCCTTTTGCACAACATACTTTTCTTACTGTTTTAATCCAACACCAAAATCTTTTGACAGTCCCTAAGGTGATCTAGTTATGTGATTTTTTTTTTAAACCTTGATACAGACATGGAGCACCTTAAGTCTTCATGTCTCTAGAGAACAGAGTAGCCTAGAGAATTTTTTAATTCAAAGGGATAACCAATTCCATTTCTTTATGTCTAGTAAAGCTCAGATTGGGGCCCCTCTTCAGCTACATGGTTCTTTGAATCAAAGTCAGAATTAATTTGAAAACTAATTGGTCATTGTGTCCTTGAAGTTGTTTCCTATCCACCTTTAAACTCCAAGTCTGTTAAAATTCCTTTTCAACAGAATTCCATTGTAAGTTCTTACTCATCCTGAAAGCTGAGTGCTTGTTCATAGCTGCATCCATCCCTATTCTCTAAGGAGTACTGGATTCTGCCCTCCCCTTGTGCTGTAGTCAGAGCATCCAAGCTTGATCCAAATTTGCTAAAAGCACCTGCAAGCTAGCTTCTCCTAAAACAGACCTTAGTAACAGTATATCATCCCCTTTCCAGCACCTGCTTGCTTTCCCATGAGTGTAATTTGAGTTGTATTTTGCTACAAAGTATACACATCAAGAGTATAAGTGCTTATCCAGGATTTTGGTCTTGGATATGTTTATACGCTTAGCGATTGGAAAATCCTCATCATCCTAATGTTAGCAACTTAATTTCCCTTTTGGTTTTTAATGATATGAATTGACATAGTTTTCACCTTTCTTTTTGCTCTTGGATTCACTCATCTCTGAAGCCCCTATTTAATTTTCAATTTCAGACTGTTTTGACTTTTTTTCTGCCTGGGACTGGATTTGTGAAATCTTTAATTGCCCAAATGTTTCTATCTTGGTGCTTGCCACAATTGATTGAAACTTACATGAATTTCCTCTTTGTAAACATTATACTCTGTATTAAACATTCCATCCATTCACGGTAGGATGGTATTTTCTCCTAGGATACCTACTTGGTGGGCACGTGGTACGTCTTTTCCACGGTCATGATGAGTGTTTGACTATACTGACTACAGACCAGAATGATTCCCAGCACAGGTAAGCCTGTAGCTTTATCCTTCTCCTAGAGAATTCTCCAATCACAGGTGTCTCAGACCAAAGGGTTTGCCTTTGGGTATGGCCACAGATGAGTTCTCTTACATGCTGTTCAGTTGACAAACCTCCACCCGGTCATAGGGTACCATTTGTAAAACAGGAATGGCCACACCCTGGAGTTTGCTCCCAGGAATAGCTATTTATAGATGCTACTACGTATGCAAGCAGTACTATATTGCTTCCCAACCCCTTCACTTTCTCTGGTTGCTCTTGTGTCTAAGGAGTTTTTGGCCACATTTATTGTAGATTGAAGCAGCCATTTTGGTGGTGCAAATGAGTTTAACGATTCCAGGGAGACTGTGCACATACACAAACTATTCACCATTCTCTTCAAAGGAAGATCATCCTGATTTTATGTTGAGTACTATAGGTGAAATTTGGTAGTATTTTGTTGTTGTTTTTACTTATTACCAAATAGAACTGGAGAAGTCAAGTGTCAATATCCAACAGGAGCTGGACTGAGCACAGACTGGTGCCAAGGACAATATTTAGAGGGTGCTGCTGAAGGCGATGCTTTCCTTGACCTTCTAACTGATCCTGAATGAAAGTTTTTCAAGAATTCAAAACCAGGGGATGGAAGACACTAATCCGCGTCTTGATTACCCACTGAAGAAGCTTTAGAATTCCTTTTATGATCAAAATAGAGCATACACACGTTGATGCCCTTAATGATAGAAATCTGATATATATTTATAAAAATCAATTCACACATCCAAATTAGACAGCTTTGAGTTTGATCCACTGGTGGTAATATATTTGTTTTTATACCATGCCTCTAAGAACTTTGTTAACTGTATTTCTCTTACTTCATTTGAAACGTGGGAGTCACATCCATCCAACTTAGAAATCATGTAGATCCATCTCCTGCCAAAGGTCCCATGCAGGCTGATTTCAGACGGGAGACTCGACACCAGTACTGCCGGCTTTCCTTCCCCAGCTTGTCCCTTATTTGGGAACTAAAGGAGTCTCAGGAGCCATGAGCTTGAAGATACTACTGCACAGCTTAGAAACCGTCCGCTGATGATAAGTGTTCTCATTGTTCTGAATCTCTTCCTCCTTACTCTTGCCTCTAAATAGCCCTTCATAGGAACCAGATGTGCCCCATAGCAGTGTCCAGGACACACACGACAGACCAATGGCAAGTGTCTGATTCAGTCACTGCCTCCCTCACACTGGCCCAATGGCTGCCAGCTGTGTCTCAGTAAGAAAGGGAGGCTAAGCTGATTTCCCTTCGAATTGAGGATTCCCTCCCCTATATAATGTGTGAACCTATTCAGTTGTGAGTTTCTTTTCTTTTATACAGTGAAAAAGTATGCAATAGCTCACACACACTCTCTTCAACATCCTATTCTGCTGCAATAAGGGGAAAATTTGCAAGAGGGAAAGACCTGAAGTTTTGTGAATTTTGCAGAGTTACTTACATTTGAGATAAAAACGCATCAGAGCTCACTAGTTCTGTCTTCCCTCTCCTGTTCTTCACTTGAGGATAGGAATTGGAAAAAGTGAAATACTAACCTCATCCATGGCTCTTTGGCACCAGCTACCCCTACCACCACACAGACACACTCATCTGCCTTTGGGTTTAAAACCAAATTACATGCGGCCTGGGCAGAAAAATTCTGCTTGCTGTAGTTTGTCATTTGGTGGGCATTTCAGTCTTGACCAAAAGGTAAGGCTGAACTTGTCTTTGAAAGGAGGTGCTAGGAGAGTGAATGGATGGAGAGGAAGCCCCCTGTGGGCACTCTGGAACAGGAATGCATGATGCCATGGAAATAAGCATGAAGGTGATCTTTCCACGGCTGAGAATTCTTGGGGACATGACTTGCATTTTGGATTTTTAAAAAATCACAGTTAAAACTTAGGTGGCTTATTTTTTGCCATTGTAGAAGCACAGAAGGATTAAGACTGGGGTGAGTAAGCAGGTACTCAGTTTACTGGAACCTGTTTTTTTGTATCAACTGGTCTCTCAATCCAAGCATGTGCCATGGCATTATTTGATGTCTGGGTGAGATGAGTGATAAACCTTAACATTATCTTGTATCACCAGGTAAATCCTCAGAACTAGCCAGGATGGCCAGGAATCTTGAATTCTGGAAATCCAGTACAAATGAATAGGAAATACAAAACACACTAAAAAGAGTGTAGCAGTCCCTAAAGCATGCAAGTGACTCCACTGTAATGGGGCTGACTTTCCAGAGGAAATCATTTCTATTCTCTGTAAATCCTGAGAGCAAGGCAGTGTGGAGAGGCCAACTACCCCAGGATGCAAGCCCCAAATCAACAGTCTGGCATTATGAGCTTTGATCCCTGGCTCTGCCTCTGGCTTGTCAAGCACCCCGGAGGAAGTCACTTAACCTATTGAAGTCAAGGCTAAGCTGTCAGCCAAGCTTTCAAAGTACCTCAGCTTACCACCCACTCTACTCCTCTCCTTGGGTAATTGTTGTAAAGAAAAGGAACAGGTTGTTTCAACCTCTGTACCCTTGTGAGATTAAACTGAGCAAGCTGCCTGTATTTCCTAGGTGGGAAGGGCTAACCTTCAGAATTCTATAGATGTCAGGAGGAGAAAGTCTTCGTTCTCTAGTCTTATTTCCTTCACTCCTTTCCCTGTGACCCAGGGTAAGATGCCTCACCCTCTCCGAGAGAACCTTCTTGCCCTCACTGAAGAGGGAGAAGCATCAGTGGAAAACACAGCATGGCCATAACATCGGTGTGGTATCATTACCACTTCAGATTCAGAGACACCTGGGGTGTTGCAGCTCTAAAGTCACTTAGATGTCTTTGCCAGTTATTACTACATACTTCCTGACAACTTGAGCATTTGAAAAAGGCATTGAGAATGCCTCAGTAATCCCACCACCCAGAGGTACTGTCAACATAATGTTTCATTGCATTTCTCTGCCATTTCATGTATTTTATGCATATTTATAAACATCTATAAACAAAATATGGGTAAGTCCACAATCACAGATTTTATATGCCTGTAAACATCTTTGTGCACACTGATTACAATAAAACACATTAAATTCTCAAAATGATTCTGTGAGTACCCATCTTAGGCTCTTTTTATCAATGAGAAGGCTTAGAGTTGAAGGGACTTGACTAAGGACATAGCTTACAGGCTCACACTTGGGTCTGCCTGACTCCAAGCCTGCACTTTCAACCAACTTAGTTTATTTGTATACTTATTATACAAGGAAAAAAAATAACAAAACACTTCGTTTTCACATCTCTTGTCTCAAAAGCTAGATCAAGATCCTTCTGGAATTTTAGTGATTCAGTTGTGACATATATGAATCCTCTATGGTGGAGGTAGGGTTTAAATTACTGAATTTAAGTGCAGTTAAATGATAAGTCTTGATCTACAGTGACAAGATTCTCAAAGTGTCTGGATTCAGTATACCAAGTAACCCAGGGACCACTATTGATGAAATGTACTTTTAAAAACAGGATGGCTCATTTAATTCTTCATACTCTGTGATACCGGTACATTGGACCCTTGTGTACAGATTAAAAAACAGATTTTGCTCATCATCAGGTAAACATCAAACACAAATTGAGCAATGTTTCACAGAACACCTGGCCAGGACTCTTCAAAATGGTTAGAATCATGAAAAACAAAAAGATGGAGAAATGGTAGCAGGGGAGATGTGACAACTCAATGGAATGTGGTTTCCTGCACTGGATCCTGGAATGGGGAGAAAAAATAATGGAAAAAATGAGATTCAAATAAAGTGTCAATTTCAGCTAGTAATGACATACCACTGTTGGTTCCTAAGTTTTGACAATTGTACTAGTTAGATAACACTGGGGGAAACTGAGTGAGACTGTATGGGTGCTCTCTTACTCTCTTTGCAACTGTTTTTTATAAATCTAAAATTATTCCACAGTAAATATTTTCTTTAAAAGACCATTAAATAGCTCTACTGCCTGCAACTATACAGGTTCCTCTCTTTTTCTCCTTTTCCTAATAGACCTGTCCTTTTAAAATGTAAGATAGATGATAGATAGATAGATAGATAGATAGATAGATAGATAGCAAAAAATACAAATGCATTAAACAGATGATCCTTAATGCAGGAAAGGAGGCATTTTACAGTAATAAAAATCATTAACATTGCGATTGAGCTTTGTTTCAAACTTCCTAGGACAATAGAAGTGGATTTACACTGTACTGCCCAAATGTTTCCCTAGTACATTTTTAAAGATTTATTTTTATTTATTTATGCATACAAGAGCTGAGATGTAGGTCAGAGTTGGGGAGTGAGAGGATTCACCAGAGACAGAGCGGGAGCAGAACAGGCAGACTGACTGAAATACACTGCTGAGGGGAGCAGCAGGCGAGACAGGAGAGGTCTGCTGCACAGTGTGGATTAGCTCCCTGGCTGGGAATCGAACTCGTGCTGCAGTGGCTGCGGCCAGCTTCATAGTCCTGAGACCTAACCCCTTGTGCCACCTGGGAGACCCCGTTAGTACATTTTTAAAAAATGTAAGACTTCATCAAGGAGGTTAACCTAGAATCATTGGCACTGTCAGTCACTGGTCTAGTGGTATGTGACTGGCTGTTTTGACTCCTGATGTGGGAATGAGATAGTCCTTTATATTGTACGCCTGATATTCCATGGGTGTCCTTGAACTGTATGTGATGAGCAGTTAGTTCCCTTCCATTTAGTAACTTCTTCCCTCATGAGAGAGACTGGGAAATTGTGCCTCCCACTGACTCTTGTCTTTCATTTTGCTGACTCCATGAGAGCTTGGAAAAGCAGCAGGGTCTGAGCAGCCTCTGCAGGGAGCTGTTCCCTTCCCAGTGCTGATCGGTGTCACAGACAGAGGCACTAATCTCCAACTCTGCTCGCAGGAGGATATTCTATGAAGCTGGGGGAGCTGGGACACGAGCCAGATCTCTGTGGAGAGTGGAACCCCTTCGGATAAGGTAATGGAGGGTCGGATGGTGCTCTTGTCAAGATGATTTTCTTTTTCAGTACACTCCATTCTCTTAAATATTTCATTTGTTACACATCATCTGGCAAAAGCTCAAAAGTTCCTTGGCCCCAGATTGTTTTTAAAGAATAATAATACATAGTCTCTTGTGCTCTTCCCGCCCCTATTTTAATCCCTTTCCCTCCAAAATGAATAATGATGTGAAATACATAAATATATTTAGAAATCGGGAAAAAAGCCAATCCTTCCTAAATCAATATGTAAATTTAATACACTTCTGATTTTTTGTGAATAAAAATGTGAATAAAAGCATATCAATAATTAAAAAAAAGAACAAGACATACTCGCAATTTCCAAGACTTTTTTGGTGAGACTGAACCCAGCCCTAGGCTCTGCTGTCCTTGCAGTGGCTAAGTTTTAAAAGGCAAGCACAGATGTGACCGAAAGCCCTCAGAGCTTTTCCATTTGTTTCCTTAGGCATATTCCTAGGAATCCAGGAAAAGTCTCCCTTCTCTCAGTGGTCTTTTTGGCTCCAGTGGAAAATTAACTTTAAATGCCAGTGTGTTCGCTGTGATGGCATGAGATGGGAGAGACAAAAACATCCCTGAAAGTGTAGCTGTGCAGAGGCAGTGTGCACCAGAATGTCTCAGAAACAGTATTACAACTGAAGGAAGGGACCAGAGCCTGAGACTGGGGAGCCAGGTGCTTGGATAAGATGCAGGGTCTCTAAATGGCAGTCTCTGGAAAGTAGAACCAGTTGAACTCTGGGTTTTTATTTTGTTGGAAGGATTTACAGGTAAGGCTAGAGCCAGGCTGCTTGGGATAGGGAAGAGGGGGTCATGCCTTGCCACCTTTGGTTTTCTTCTCTGCCTTCTGCTCTTTCTTTCCCAGGGAACCTGTTTTGAGTACGTCTCTAATGAGGGGTGTGTGCCCCAAGGGCCATAAGCAATTAGCAGAAGGAAATATTAGAACTCCCCCACCCCACCCCACCCCACCCCATACACAGAGGCATAGTCAAACTTACTGAGAAACTCTTAAAACATCTGCTCCTTAAAGCCAGTACCAGTATCTTTCAATCAGGAACTTGGGGACTGGCTCGAGGAATTTGTATTCTCTTTCAAGCCCTATTAAAATGATTATAGTAGGCTAGGCTGGATCGCAGCTCAATGGATTTTTTGAAAAAAAGTCAAAGCAGGTACGTACATACTGTTGTGGTTTTGGTTGTTTATTTCCCCCAGAGAACTGAGCCTGAAGAATTTGTCTTTTATGAATGTTACTTGTATTCTCTGGACATTAAAGGAGAGAGTCATTTTAAAGTTGGATACATGCTTCTCTTAAACATTTTCTTCTAATTTAAAAGAAAAATGACTTACAGGTATTTATTGGCAAAAAGCTCCCATAACACCATAATTTTTATTGAATGCCAGCCTTTGATGCAAGACCATAAAAAGTTTGCCATTCAATATAAATTCCCCCTTATTTCAGTCATCTTATTCTGATTTATTTTTTCCATAGAATTTATCACCTTTTAATATACCACAGTACTTATTTATTAGGCTTGCTTATTATCTGCTCTCCATAGCAGTTGTAAACTGCAAAAATATTTTTATTTCTCTTGAAAATGGGATTCTTTGTGGCAATAAAATGTTTAGATTCAGATAGTCCATGTCGAAAGGCTTCAATTTGCCAGAAATGAACTTCCCTTACTAGGCAAGCTTCCCATTCCTTTTGTGTTTGTTTTTTGTTTGTTTGTTTGTTTTTTTTTGCTTCAAGAGGCTTCTGTGGAGTGAAGGAAAAATTAGAAGGCTGAGGCTTCCAGTTACATTAGGCCATTGGCTCCAGAACCATGTTGCGATTGGTGTCTTAGGTCAGAAGAGCACCCTTTCCAAGGTGTAGGAAGATACAAAACCCTCAAGCAAGCCAGAACATTGATGCTTCGTCTATCATGGGATGAACCCCAGAAGGGTTATAAGTCTGCTAGCATGTGTGAAAAAGCACAAAATTGATATTTAGAAGACTTGCTTCCGTGTAAATATAATTCCTTGTATGTTTCATCTTCCCAGCTGGAGTGGCAGTAACATCAGATGGGGCCAGGCCTTCCGACTCCGGCACCTCACCACAGGCCACTACCTCGCCTTGACAGAGGACCAAGGGCTTATACTGCAGGACCGGGGAAAATCAGACACCAAATCCACAGCCTTCTCTTTCCGGGCATCAAAGGTAAGATGTGAAGAAAGAAGTAGACTTGGACCCTGCTCTAAAAGTAAAAGGTCTGATACCTCCAGGTCAAACTAGAACTGGGGGGAAAAAAAAGTAGACTAGAACAAATTAAAATTGGAAATTTTATTTTTTTAAAGATTTATTCATGCATACAAGAACCGGGGTACTGGACAGATGTGGGGGAGGGTGACAGGATTCACCAGAGACAGAGTGGGGAACAGAACAGGCAGACTGACTGAAATACATTGCTGAGGGGAGTAGCAGGTGAGGCAGAAGAGGTCTGCCACGCCATGTGGGTATCTCCCATGCCAGCTGGAATCCAACCGGCACTGCAGAGGCTGCAGACAGCTTCAGAGCACTGCGCTCAACTGCCTGCACCACCAGGGAGGCCCAGAAATGTTATTATTTAATAAAATAAAATAAACACTTTCTTCTCGTGTCTTTAGAAATGATTTCAGTGAGTTATGTGTACCTTGGGCAAACATCGACTGAGAAAGACTTTAAAGGAAAGTGGAAAGCCCTAGGAAATAAAAAGGTCACAGGAATGATGATGGTGAGAGGCTAATGGAAAGTGTTTTTGTTGCTTAATACTTTCTAAATTGTTTTTAATACCCTTATGTTGTATGTTCTGTGCCTGTAAGCCAGAGGATGACATAAAGGTTTGAGTTTAAGTTCATCATTTGTTGAAATCAGGAAAGTGATTTCTCAGCCTCCCTTGGTGGTGCAGCAGTTGAGCACTGGGCTGCGAAGCTGCCCGCAGCTTCTGCAGCGCCAGTTCAATCCCCCGCCACCGGCGAGGGTCCCACATGGCACGCAGACCTCTCCTGCTGTGCCCGCTGCTCCCCTCAGCAGTGTATTTTACCAGTCTGCCTGTTCTGCTCCCTGCTCTGGCTCTGGTGAATTCTCTCACCCTCCTGCGCTTCTGACTGTACCCAGTGCTTGTATAAATAAATAAATAAATCTTTAAAAAAAAAAAGAAAAGAAAAGAAAGTGATTTCTTTCAGAGATGTAAAGAAGGTATGATGTGGACATGGCATCATCTTGCAGTTATTTGCATTATGCAGTTCTCATACCTTCTTCATCCTTTTTTCTAGCTCCTCTCTCCAGTCTCTTAGCTTTCTCCTCTCCTTCCTCACTCACTTATGAGTGCATTCTGTGGTAGTTGATGAACTGCGATTGGTGCAGCTTTGCCATTAGATGCACAGAGAGAGAGCCGTGATTTTAAAACCTCCCTTTTGAAGGTTCAGCCAGGTTGTGATTCTGCATAATGCAGACCTGGATCTAGTTGGCTGGTCAGAGTTGCACGCTGAGCTAACTTCTGACAGGTGGTTGGATGCCTTGTCACTTTATGATTGTTCTGGAAAGATCAGCCAAGCATAAGAAAGGCTCTGCGTAGACACAGGCATGCTTTCCAGGGAGTGCGCTCCTCCGAAGGGTGGTGGATGGCTCGACTTCTTTGGGGAGCTTCATCAATACTTTTATTCATCTTTGCTCTTTCCCAGAAATAGATCTTGATTTGTGTTCTCAGCACAATTTGTAGAGGGTTATTGGTGATTCTGTCCACATAGGACTGCATGTGAGGCTGACAGCTGAGTTTCCCATGGAGCAGCTCTGTTTCCCAGTGAGTGAGAGGACAGCCCGTCAGCCTGCCTTTCCCTCAGTCGGGGCCTCAGGCAGCTCCTTCCTGCCCTGTTTGTTGTCCTGTCATTTTTTAGGAGAGGCTCTCTTTGGTATATAGGTTGTTCCTCCCCAAATTGCCTGATATCAGATTTAGACTTTTTCCCACACCTACATTTCAAATATTTCTTAAAATGTGAGCTTCCTGCCCAGGTCTTCCTAAATGCCCCTCAAACATCCATGTGCTTCTTTTCCACTGACGTGTTGGCTCCTTGACTTCATTCTGCTTTCCTGAGCACCTCCTTCATGCTCGCCTCACTTTCGTTGTTTAACATTTCCAGCACAAAGTTTGTAATCAAATGTTTAAGCAGTAAAACATTTCATCTCCAGTAAGTGGCTTAGGGAAGCGCAACTAGCTGAAAGGGTCAGTGAAATGGAGCAGCAGAAAAGTCCTGGGCACAGAGGAAAGCAAAATCACATTCCTCCCCAAGAAACACCTTGGAGTGGGGTGCAGTGGTGAGTGTAGGCTTGGGAGGGTGTGGAAGAGGCGGAAAACAAGAAGCCAGTGACCTGGCAGGTGCCTTTCTAAGAATGCCAGCTTGGCTTTTCCCTGCTCTCCTCAGTCCCTGTGGATGTGGCGCCCTGGGACAGGAGCATGACACTGAGGCCTTTACCATTTCAGCACGTCTTCTCTTCTGACAGCAGCAGAGTCACTCACGTGGCCTTCCAGGCAGCTGGCGGGATCCTGCCCAAGAGTACGCTTCCTTTCCCGGCTCAGCACTGTGCCGTGGTCTCTGGGGAAAGTCAGAAAAGCCCAGCGCATCACAGAGAGTTCTCCTAACAGCCTTTTGCTGGCACGACTTCTGGCCTGTGAACACATTGTACCCTCAAAAGTCTCAGTGCCTCAGTGCCTGTCTCCCAAGTCCCTCCACTTCCATGCCCATACAGGCGAGCAGCTGAGGGCTGGAAGTCACCAAGGCATTGTGGGGGCTGTCGACAGAACAGAGCTCCGTGTGAAAGTCACCCCAGAATCACATTGTCCTGTGCACTTGGCAGTGTGGTTACATTTCCTCAGAGTCGCTCTGTTAGAGGTTTTTAATAATTCTCGGTACAGCAGTATTCAGCCCAGCTACCTTCATTTTCATTTGAAGGGAACTGAAATTAAAATGACCTAGGCTCACAGCAGGCCAAGGTAGGACAGTGCCCCCCACAAAAGATCACCGCTTCCATGAGTCATTGTGTGGGCGAGGCCTTTGGCATCTTAACTGTGAAGAAACACAAAAAGGATGTGTGGGGAACAGAGTTGTGCTGTGCAGGAGCCAAAGCGCCCTTGGGGAAGAGCGCTAGAGATGCCTGGGTTTCTCTGAGCCACCACATTCCTCCCTGGTGAACGTGTTCCCACATCCTACCGTGTGTGGCGCAGTCTCTTCTCTTCAGACACGCGCTCCAATGTGCT
This sequence comes from Talpa occidentalis, assembly GCF_014898055.3. Taxonomy (NCBI): domain Eukaryota; kingdom Metazoa; phylum Chordata; class Mammalia; order Eulipotyphla; family Talpidae; genus Talpa; species Talpa occidentalis. The sequence continues at coordinate 4,118,720 of NW_023601104.1, read as the reverse complement.
TCCCCTGACTGGGGTGTGGTGCTGGCCCCCAGCAGAGGGAAATGGACAGACTCCATTTTTCCAGCGTGAGGGTACTGAGTCATCTTGCCAACTCTTGCCCTCTCCAGGCGCAACCTTGGTAGTGACCCGGGCAGACCTTAGATAACTCAGTGGGAAGTCTGAGAGGTCACAGGTGTGACCCTGAGAATGTGCAGTGGCAGTGTTCATCTGATTTGCTCTGTGGGTTGGACAGTCTGGAAGTCAGATTGTCCTCCTGGGAAGAGTACTGCTTGGGCTCCCCTGTTCTGGGAGGATGCTGGGTTAGCTGGGGGTGAGTCATGCAGTGATGGACTTCACATCCATGCTTCCTGTCAGGTTGCACTAGCTTGGGACAGCTATCACTACTAGATCAGGGGCCATGGACAGCAGCAGGTACATCTTAAGGGCCTTAGCAGGCTGCCCTTACGAGGGAGGTGCACCTGTGAATCTTTTTGGTTGTTGTTGTTTGTTTAGTATATTTATATATTTGTATATTTATATATATTAGTGTATTAGTATATATAGTATATATTTATATATATTAGTATTTATATATATATATGTGTATGCATATATATATATATTTACATCATTGTTCATTTTTGTACAATGTTTGCTTTCTCCTCTCAGGTATAGTCCCCATAAAATTCCCACCACCAAGTCACCTATGCACCATCACCATAGTCTCTTGTGCTCTTCCCTCCCCAGTTTTGATCCCTCACCTTCCCCTGCTGTATGTATCCAGTTTATAGTTTGCCTGCTAGCTTTGTCTTTTTTTTCCCCCAACTCCTTATTTGGTTTCCCTATATTCCTTCTATAATTTTGCACAAATCAGATAGGACAGGATTGTGGCTGAGCCTCAAAGGCAGGTGGTAAAGCCAAGCCCTGGTAGTCATTGGCCTGGGCCATGTGCACATGGAGTCAAGCTGAAGTCCTTGAGCAAGTTATGTGAGCATGGAGAGCAATGAGCACAACATGCTCTTAGTCAAAGTTCTTTCTTCTCTCTCCTTCAGTAGGATGATGTAAGTCAGATGGGAAGTGTGGGGTGATTTTTTGCCTCTGAATGGCAGCATCACAAACTCCACCTTTAATCTGGAAATGGTGTGTATAAGATAGAACATGGCTTCCAAGTCCCCTACATCTGGACTTGACTCCCGTCTATCACCTTTGAGATCCAGAGCATAATTCTTAACCTGCTTGTACCTCATTTATGTTAGAGTCTAACATAAAAGATTCTTTGTATTCTGACCTCTGCCTGCCCTTCCATCATATGTATTGCCACTTGCGCGTGATTTCCTGGACTCTGGCATCTATTTATTGCTCTCTGAACATGGTTTTGTTTGGTTTTCCTCACTGGTCAGTCTTTACCTGGAATACCTTATAACCCTGCACACACCTCATTAGTGTACTCTTTCTCATCCTTCCAGACAAGAGTCAAGTGCCCTTTACAGGAAGAAGTCCCTTCCATTATACTCCAGTAGGCCCTTGCTCTTGTTTCTGTTACAGCCATTACTCGTTCAGCCAGGTACCCCTAGATGACAAATACCTTCCCCCTTTTTTGCACCCCAGCACCTGACTTAGTGCATGGCATGCAGTTAGTTTGAAAATTGCTTGCTCAAGGAACCATAAACGTGGTCATGCATAAAATGCAAAGTGAAATCCATGTCATTTTAACCCCCCTCATCTTCACAGAAATACTCTGTCATCATTGTGTACTCACTCATCATAACACTATCCCTATGAACATTCAATGGGCCAGATCCAGCTAAGTTAAATTTCTGTGAACACAATTTCACATCATTTTCTTTTGGTGTTGACATTGCAAGGCCATTCCCCAAAGATTGTCAGATAATGTGAATTAATATTTACTCTGGCATGGCAATACTGTCTTATTTAGATGCCATATCTCACTGTCAGTTTACAACACTAACTTCCTCTTGGGGAAGGGTGAATTAATAATGTTAAAGCAAGCTTTATCACACGTAGCCATTTATTTTACAGTTTTAATGATTGTACCGTAGTTTTGAGTGACAGAGTCTTGCCTGTGTTACTACATAAGGGCATAGAGCTATCACTATTCCCAATTAAAGAGGAATAGCATGCTCTAATTAGTCAGCATTCTTCAAATATCTAACATGTGCTAAGCACTACATTTTTGGCCAAACTTAATTTTTCCATGTACCTTTCAAAAACTGTCCACTGCTCTCCCTGCTATGTGTGGCAAGCATCCCTTTTGACTGTATCTTCAAGTGCATTTAACCTCAGAGGACTCTGGAAGCCCCTAAACAAGATGGCGGCTGGACTCATGGAGCATCTTTTAGGAAGGCGTTGGTGCTAACGCAGTGCTGTCTGTGCCAGTCCTTTGCTTGTTCTGTTCACTTACTAAGTTCTCAGGGAAAGAAAGGACATGGAGCAAAGGAGGGAAGGGGGGGAGAGGAGAACACTTGTACTTTGAGATTCAAGCATCTAGAGACAACACTGCTTCCTGCAGATCCATTTTAAATGAAATCCACTAAGTAATTTTAAAATTTAAATAGATGATTGTCCAAGTCTTTATTATTCAAAGGGAACCCAGTAGAGAAGCAGTCAGAGAAAAGCATAACCTTTAAAATGGAAAAAACCTGGACTTGAATCCTGTCTCTGCCATTTCTCATCCAGTCTTAATCTCCTTCTTTATGAAAAATGGGGGTGAAGAAATGTATCTGACAGGATTGTGGTAAGGGTTGAATGAGACCAGGAAGATGATCTGGGAACACATTTCCTTATCCATGAAAAGGCAATAGTGCCTCCTACCTCAAGGGGATGGTGCAGGGATTAATTGACCCATTGAAAGATGAAGGAAAAAGCCCAGTACAGTGACTTCTGCTCAAGAAATGCACTTTCCAAAGGTAGGCAGGTGAGTGTTCTCCCCCAGCACTTGCAGGCCCAGCCTTCTCCTTCCACTTTAAGGCTTTGCAGCCAATCATGGTGCCAGCCAGGTGCCTAGCAGTGTCCTGCAGTGTGGGATTTTTTTTCAGGCTCTTCTAAGTGCTCAAATTCTAGATTAGAAATTCATACTGGTGGGTAAATGAACCCAAAGTTGATTCCTCAAGGTTTCTCCAGACTGATCTAGGAAGAAGTAGGCTACCAGGACTTTTTTGATGGCTCACCCCAGTATTGATGAATGGGTCCCATCTTTCTATATCTACTTTTCTGTGCAACATTTTTAGGTGCTTACAGACTTTGGAAAGGTACTTTCTTATCCTCTATGGACACAGGAGGGTTAACTGTCAAGTAACAGACTTTACTCTGATAAACATGAACTGGGATCTGTTCTGTTCCAGGCATGGTGCAAGATATTAATGCCATACCTTACAATTCAACCCATCTCTTGCCTCGCTTACTTTCAATTCATCATTCACATCACTGCTGAAATAACTATTCTAAGATGTAATTCCTTATGTTGCTCTCCTGCTTAAAATTCTCAGTTGGTTTCCATTACCTGCACTAACTTCTCCCAAGAGGTATTCCAAATGATAATTCTATGAAATTTTTTATAAAAAGCAAAATGTTACATTAAACAGACTTCAAAGGGTTTTTTTGGTCCTTTCTGTTGGCTTTTTTTTTAAAATAAATTTTATTTTTATATTCCCCATACAATTGCAACCCCCTTATTTTGACCCCAATCCTTCCCCTCCCCGCCCCCCAACCCCCATAGAGTGTCTCTGGTTCATAGTTGTTTGTTGATTTTGATTTTCACTTTCTTATAGTTATTCATTTTCCTGGTCCCTTATGTAAGTTTTCTAGATTCTTGCTATGAGTGAAACCATCTGGTATTTTTCTTTTTCTTTCTGGCTTATTTCGCTGAGCATGATCCCTTCCAGCGCCATCCATGTTGCTGCAAATTGCATGTGTTTATCTTTTTTGAATGCTGAGTAATATTCCATGGTGTATATGGACCACATCTTCTTGATCCAGTCATCTATTTTTGGGCTTTTTGCTGTGGGGACTCAGAAGAATCCATGTTCCACTATCATAATGTTTGTTTTGACTCCTAAAGAAGACACATATTTATCCAAAGTCCTTGTTTCTAGAAAGTCTGTTAAATTGTGAAATTGGAAACCATATACCTATAGAATGAAGCTCAGAATTCTTGTTCAAATTGCTTTCTGGGCGCCCACCGCTCTCCTTGCCACTCTCTGCCCATCTTACTAGATGCTATGCCCTTCCATATTCTCCCCCTCTCCTTCACTTAGCTAAGTTCACATCAACTGTCAATCAGTCATAATGCCCCAGGCAGGGTGAGTTATTCTTTCTTCTAAGCTCCAAAATGTACCTTGAATAGACACTATATCACCTTTTGTCATACTAGCTTGCATGTGTGATTTTTAAACTTTATATGAAGCCAGACCCATTTTTCATAAAATGAGACTTTTCAACTTCCTTAAACTTTCATCTAAACAACTAAAACACTGATACAAGTATTTCTAAATGTACTAGTAGTAATAGTAACCACTCAAAAAATTTTGTCCAAATAGACTTTGGAATTTCACTGCAATTGTCCATTACTTACTATCTATGTGGTTTTGAGAAAATCACTGACAATCTACAATCATCAGTGTTAAGCTCAGTAAAGTAGGAGAAATAAAAATTACAGGACCATTGAAAGGTTTAGAGAAATTGTCTTTAATGTGTCATGTATATCTTCTTGATCCAGTTGGTGGTACATATACACAATGGAATATTACTCAGCAATCAAAAAAAGATGAACTCATGCAATTTGCAGCAACATGGATGGAGCTCGAAGGGATCATGCTCAGCAAAATAAGCCAGAAAGATAAAAAAAAATACCAGATGGTCTCACTCGTAGCAGGAATTTAGAAAACCTAAATAAGGGACCAGGAAAAAAGACTAATTATAATAAAGTAAAAATCAAAATCAATAAGCACCTATAAACCAGAGACACACTACAAGGGGTTCGGGAGAAGTAGGATCAAAACAAGGGGCGGGGGGGATTGTATTGGGACAATAACCAAGATGAAAATGCAGACATTGTGCAAAAATGAAAACTGATGTAAAAAATATATAAAATTTAAAAATAGTAATAAAATAAAGTGTCATGTATAATACACATACTGCTTTGTCGATCCTTGGTAAAGCCACATGATAGTGTCATTGCTAAGTACCTAGCTTTGCTCATAGTAGGCACTAGATAAATATTAGTTCCAGTCCCCTTCCTTATCCTTCTATAAATCTTAAGTCAATGTGGAGTGCAGTAATTTAATCATCTTAGTAATAGTACCGTAATTTTGATGTGTTAATGAGCATTTCTTTAGTAAGATACCAATGGAAAGAGGATCCTGCTTATTATTCTTGAACACATAATTGTAACCTCTTCCTTCTTGGAATCAGCTAATCATCTAACAGGGAGCTTGATCCAAGATAAACAGATACACAAACTGATGCCCACAGACCAATAAAACAAAACCAAATTATTTGCAAACTCAAGCACAGAGCATTGTGTGGAATGTAAAGACAAGCAAGTCTCAGTCTCTCCCCTGGGGGGGTTTCAGTCTGGATTGGAACAGAAGGTTGGGTGTGCCAGCAAAGGATTCATAATGAAGATGCCACACAGCCTTGAGAGAGACTTGAGCAGCATGAGATCAGAGAAGATGCAAAGGTGGACCTGGGAAAGGCTTGATGATGAGATACAAAGATGCAGAGATGAGATAGGACATTCAAGCAGAAAGTGTAATGTCACTCAAGGCCAGAGGAAAGGAACATTGCTATAACAAGGTAATATGGTCCAATTGGTTCAAGTATATGATCTATTGGAACTTCAGAAATGAGAATTATATTCTGGAAGGCCTAGAGAGTTATTAAGAGGGGCTGACTGCATTAGTGCCATCGTTTAGGAAGGTTTCATTTCAAGCAGTAAAGTGCATCTGGGGCCATAGTCTGTGAACACAGAAAGGGGAACACAAGTTTATGCTGAAGTCAGAAAATCACCAATCTGCTGTAATGGACTCCGAAGGACTCCTTTCCTTCATGGTAGATGTTTGTTACTGTGTTAAGATTTGGGTGAAATTGGCATCTGTGTTGGTTTCTGTCTATGTTTTGTTTTTGTTAGTGCTACCCTTGTTCTTTTTTTATATTAGATTCGTCCCTGCTCTGACAACCATGGAACTTTGGTGGTTAATGCTGTTTTGTAAAAGCAGAGACAGGGAGATGCCCCTTTCTAGAAACAATGATGATCAGAGACTCTAGAAAATCATATCCTAGTGTTTAGCTTATTTTGGCAAAGCCATATGTGTACAAATGAAGCAGCCATGGTCTCTGGTAGTTTGGGGAAATGCACTATTTTAATTGACCACTTAGCAATATGCATAGTTCCTATTCAATAATTTTAATGTTGATTACTTTTATTTCACTGCATTGTCTCTAATTAAAAAACAGGTTAGTAATGAAACATTACTAACATTTTAACATTACTTAAACATTTTAAGTCCTGTTACTGGCCTGAGTGTCTATAGAACTATAGGATATTTCTGTGGCTAGCTCTGAAATAAAAATCAAGTATCCATTGTTTTGTAGAAAAATGCATTTTGACCACCTATTTGGAAAGAAATCTTGCAGGTCAAATAATGTTCCATTGGCTTTGTGATAAAATTGTAAATATTGCCCTTTGGAAATGTTCCTTTGGAGAGATAGGTCATATTAGCAATCCAGCCATAGTTTTAACACATTTAAAATACGATTTTTCCTATTAACTTAAAAGTGCACAAAATGATCCTATGAATGTGTGAAAAATAGCTAATTTTGCCTTTATGAAGGTTTGAAGGAAAGAAATAAGAGCTGAAATGAAATAAGACTATGAAATGAAACACCTCCCTGGTGGCACAGGTGTTAAAATCTCAGTGCTATCAAGCTATTGCCAGCCACTGCAGCATGAGTTCAATTCCTGGCCAGGGAGCTACCCACATGGGGCAGCAGACTATCCTGCCTCGCCCGCTGCTCCCCTCAGTGATGTATTTCAGTAGATCTGTCTGTTCTGCTCCCCACTCTGTCTCATGAATCCTCTCACCACCACCTCCCACCGGCACCTCTGGCCTATACCCCAGTCCTTGCACAAATAAATAAAAATTAATTTTAAAAATTCATGTGTTAGAAAGAAAAAGAATTGTTTAAATATACATAATTATTACTTCAATGTATGTTTGTTAAATTATTGATAGAAGCTATGTTCTCTGTATTAGGAATCCAAAAGTAATTAACATCTAGTCCATGCCCTTGATTCTTTTATAGTCTAGTAAAAGGGAAGTGCCATATGAATAAATGCAGTTCTATTATGATGTGCTAATTCTCCTCATTAGGAGAATGAGCCTGTGCTGGGGAAATAAAATAGTGAAGACTAACTCTTCCTTCACAGAGAACATGGCATCTGAGCAGGTACTGAAGGGTGAGTAGGCGTTTGGACTGGTAGAAAATAGCACAGTCTCTGAAGTTGGGCTTTCTGATTTCAAACTGGCCTCTTTCACTATTTCTTTAGTGACCTTGGGCAAATAACTAATTTCTCTTTACCTTCATGTTTTCCTCTGTAGTCCCGAGATAATATTTGTAGCTTCAGGAGAGAGCACTATGAAGCCCTTCTACATGTAAAGGACTTAGAACGCTGTCTTGCAGGTGGTGAGGATTCAGTACATGTGCTGCTGCTGTTCCATCATTAAGAATGAGAGTAAAGTTGTCACAAACAGGGAATAGCAGGCTACATTTTTTATTCTATAAAAAAATTCAAAATGCTGCCTAGCTAATGGCTTTTACAAATTAGCAATTTAACGCAAGGCAGAAGGAAGAAATGGAAATAGAGTAAAACCATTCAGAGGCCTTGATGGATGAGGAGAGGGGACAGAGTTAGCACGCACCAGGGGTCCACATCATGCCTCATGCCTTGACAGGCAACTCACGTTGTCATCCAGTGGACATCTGACGCACGGTAACTCCTTTCTCCATACAGGAGAATAGGGTTAGCAAAAGAGTGGCAATAGAAAAATGAAACCCTACTGACTGCAATCCACAGTGAGGAGGCCATTTGCTAAAGCAAGGGACTAAGGTGCCAATTAGTGTATTAGATGTAAGGTTCAGTGCCTCCCTACCTACTCAGAGTCTGCTTTCTCTGCTGATGTCTACAAAAAAAAATGTGTATGTTAACAGATACATTTAAAACCCCAGAGTCAGGGCATTTATATGTAAGATCATCATTAACATTAATGCAAGATCATCATAAATATTAATCGCATAAAAGAGGCTATTTGCCTAAAATGTTAATTGACCAGCAGAGGTTTAAGGATTAAGGGACCTAAATCAGGATGAGGAAAGTAGATAATATAGTGGAGATCAAAAAATCAGAACTGAAGAACCTATCAGCTGCCTCCTTTTCCCATGGTTTTAAATAATCACTAAAGCAGTCAAAACTTGAAAATTCATTGATTTCACAAATCACAGCCGATAACGGAAGCAAACCTCCCTAAAATCCTGGTTTGGACGGGCACATCGTGATTATCTTAGTAATCAGTTCCCCGGCGTACAAATTCTGCAATAGGTGATTTATTTTCTATATTGCATTTCTATTTAATCAGACATGCCCACATTTGTTTCATTTTCTGTGAAATAGGAAATCAAGGAGAAATTGGATTCCAGTCACAAGCGAGATATGGAAGGCATGGGAGTTCCGGAAATCAAGTATGGAGATTCCGTCTGCTTTGTCCAGCATATAGCCAGCGGTCTGTGGGTGACCTACAAAGCACAAGATGCCAAAACATCCCGCCTGGGACCTCTGAAAAGGAAGGTGAGGGGTCAGAAAGACTGAACAGAATGTTCCACAATGAGCTGGATGCAGTGAGCTAAGAGAAGAGATTGTGAGAGTCAGGTGGACATATGTTTCCTTTTTACTTTTCTTACTATTCTGAAGAGCTATTCTGTGACGGATTATACAGCCTAATTTGGTTATTTCTGATCCTAAATCCTGTGCGTGTGCACACGTGCACGCACACGTAAACAAACCCATTAAATACATGGAGAGTCTATGAGGAAGGGGTAGAATTTCTTCCATGTACTCTAAAACCTGAACTAAAGGACTTCTGTTGTTTTGGGATTATCCACATCACTGCTTCCCTTGCTTAAGTGGATAATTGAGTTACCGTGCAATTTGCATAAGGCAGAGACTAAATAGAATCTCTCCAGAGAAGATACAGATTGCATGATAACAAATCCACAGGAAGGGACTTGCAGGAAGATGAGGTCCTGTGGAATGATGCAATCTCACAGAGCATGTATTCAGATTAAAGAGGTCATCCAGCACCCCCTGCCACACTGGGAAACTGGCATAAATACGTACACCATCTTTTAGCCAGAAGGTCAGTTGCTGTGATCATGGTTTTTTTTTAGGTACCAGAAAATAGATGCCAAGGACATGACTTTTTTCCTTGGAAATTCCTTTCAAAACATGGGCTTGGGTAGAGGGAGAGTCTCAGAATAGGTTCCAGGAGGCACTGCACATGGCAGTTGCATTATACCAGCCTAACGTGGAGATGAGGAAAGATTTCCTAGATTGCTGATGATGGTTAGAAAGGAAGTTGGGAGCAAACCATAAGGTAATAACTGACTTTTGTGTAAAGCAAAATAAACCAGGAAAATATCCAAAAAAAGGGGAAATAAAATTCTGAGGAGATAGAAAATAGAATAACAGACCACACAAGTTAGCTTATATAAGCCCAACTCATCCACTGCAAACAGTTATAAAGTTTGGGGAAAGTTAAAAACAACAACAACAACAACAACAAAGCATTTGAAGTTTTCAACCCTCAGAGTACCCAGAACAGCAAATAGAATGCACGTGCACCAAGGTGAGCTCTGCCTGGGCCTCCTCGCCCCTGAGTTGTATCACTCAGGACTGGGTTCTTAGTGGGCTGGAGAGATAGATTAGCGATAAGGTCAGCAGTCAAGTTTCCTGAGCCTTGAGGTGCCAAGAATCTAGAGAAAGGGAACTACAGAGTTGCAGGTGAGGTTCTGTCCAGAAATATAGGTTGTCCAAATTGGTGTTAGGTATGTTATTAAAAAAAAAAAAAAACTAAAAACTACAGAAACCCAGAAAAATAAATAGAGAATAAACACAGTGAAAAACCTACTAAATGGTACCGCACCCTAAAGAAGCACCCTCCTCCTCCTCCCCCTCGCTGCTCAGGCTTCTGTTCTCTGCGCCTGTGTTATGGGATTCCTTCTCGAGAAAAAGGACCGTAGGAATTGGACTGCAGCAATCAATAACTCAATAACCTTCCAACAGCTGCATTTCCCCACTTCTCATTACTTTCTTATTTGGCCAGCCAGATGGAATATATTTTCTGAATAAATAAAACCTAAGGATTTCTGACTTTAGGGACTAGAGAGCTGAATCTGAGACCAAAGTAAACCTGGTAGCAATATAGTGACACATCTAAATACAAGATTGTTAACTAGGTTCTGGCCAATGGTGACAAAGCAAGGTTTGGAAATGGTAAATCCAGGGTATGGGGCAGCCTTTGCTAACGCTTCAGCTACAGTGTAAAGATGGGATCCAGCCTTGTTTCAAAACTGAATATAAACTTCTGAAAATGTATATTCTACTTTGTGTCATTTCTTTATATCAGAACATACCTTCAGAAGAATAAACATGGAGAGATTTTCATACAAAAAAGAAAATAAGTAGTTTGTACTAAAAACGAGACTGAAAATTAGTCTTCTAAAGATATTTTCTAGAGCCACATGTTTTTATTTAGTTGCCATGTATACTAACTGACAGCACCTTCCCCTCCACACACATCCTAGCACCTACAAATGGTCTCCCTTCACTTACATCAAGATGGAAACCATGCCAGAACTTGAATCAGAATTTAACCCTGATTTGAACCGTGGTCAGCCCATCCCAGTAACATCTGCATCTGTTTGACTCTCGGGATGGGGGCGGGGGAATCCACTGATCTCTAGACCAGAGGCTGCTAGCTCCACCCAGATATTGTATTGTGATATTGCTAGTGATCAGTATCCGTAGCTTCCAGATAACTGATCTGAGGGCAGTAATACACTGCCCCTTATCGAAACTTTTAGTGAGCATCTCTCATACTCTGAGAACAATGCTAAGGGACACGCATGCTAAAAGACTGATATGATTTATATGTAATCTTCCAAACAACCCTGTAAGCTAAATCCATTGCATGTAATGAAGTCAAAAAGAGGTTTAGTGACTTGCTCAAGGTCACAGAGCTGGGAAGTGGCATGGCAAGGCTAGAACTCAGCTTGCTGATACCACAGCCTGTGCTTCCAAAGCCCCTCTATAGCCTCCATGAGGAACAAACTGCTGTCTCGAGCTGCTTCCCCACCTGCCCGGTTAACTGACTCAGCGCCCTTCTGTCCTTGAGAAGTACAAGCCTGATCCCCATAGAGGGTTTTTTTTTTAACTTGTCTGTTTTCTTCCTCAATTTATCTCTGGAGGAAAACAAAATATTTTTCCCATCTCAAAGGATAAGGTTTTGTGTTGATTTCAAGAGGAAAATCTATTATAAAGAATGTTTTCACCCTTTCAAATCGGCCATCTAGGGCCAAGGAATTTATTGTAACTCATACCATGTTGGCACATAAAATTTTATTTTCATCAAAGTACTGTGTCTCAGGAATGATTCATATGTCAGTAATTGGGCGTATGGGAAAAATAACTTTGTAAATGTCCCATTTTCAAAATGGACCAGGGGAACTTGGTTGGGGAGAAGGAAGATGCAGGAAAAATCACAAGAAGTGTTGACTGCACATCTGGAACAATGTGTAACCTGGGCCAGGTGTCCTTTGTTCTATGGTAGGTCATACTCCATCAGGAGGGCCACATGGATGATGGACTGACCCTGCAGAGGTGCCAGCGTGAGGAGTCCCAGGCTGCTCGAATCATCCGGAACACAACTGCCTTGTTCAGCCAGTTTGTGAGGTACGTGAGTTCCTTCCCCTTCTCTACCTGTCCAGTTTCTACTCTGTGGTCATCCAGAGTAGATGATGTGGACCCACCTACCTACCATGAGTGTTCTCCGGAAATAATTAAATACGAGCAGAGGATTTTTCCAGAGAGAGCTTGGGACTGGAACATATTTTGCATATAGGTGACCTCCTACCAGCTTTACTCTTTACCCAACAAATGTCCAAACCCCCTTGGTTATTCAGGTTGGTACCATGAACTCCTCAGGTCTTCTCACAGAAACTACGTGAAGAGAGTTAAGCATTAGAGGGCTTTAATTCCTTTTGGTATTGTGTATGCAAAAGGGAAGAGAGAGGCAAAAGAGATTACGCCCTCTGTGCTGTTCAGAAAGGCTTTCTACATCACTCAAAATTGTTGCTATGGTTTGGATCCAACCAGATTTGCATTGGGAAGCCTTGAGTTACCCCACTACATCTTAAGTGAGAAGAGTCACTGAACTGCCTGGTTGGATCTTAATCCTGCCAGCCTAAACAAGGCTGTCAAAACTGAGCTGTGGATTGTGTCCACCAATTATCAGGAGGAACGATTCCCTTATAAACAGTGCAGTGTTCCAGGCCATCCTTCTCTTTGTAGGGAAATATCTCTTGAGCCAAGAGAGTTTAAATTGCATGTGTGGGCTTGCATGAAATGAGAAAAAATTTTATACCTTTTTTTTTTCTTCATCTTGAAACACTGTCATCCCAGAGTTGTGTATTAGTTAGAGTGTATTAGTTAAGTTGTGGTCCAGATAAGCTTTTATTTCTCTTCTAAGTGATAGCATAGGAAAGGTGAGTGGTTTAGGGCATACTGACAGTCCTGCTGCTGGCACTGGGCTGCTTCCATCTCGCTGCCCTGTGGTCTCTCTAGACAAGCATAGCAGCTTTACCTGACAATTGGCTAAAAATTCAAATTTGTGGGTGTCACCCAAACCTATCAAGCTGACACCTGGCAAGTGGTGATGCAGAAAACCATGTTTAACAGGTCTCCAGGTGATGCTGGCAGATGCTAAAATTTACACACCACTGCCCTGGAATGGAGGTCTTCACCTTGGCCGCATATTGCAGTCACCTGGGAGGCTTCACACTGCCTGGAGGCCAGGTGGCTTCTCATCTCAATTGTATCAGATTCTCTGGGGTGGGAGCCAAACAACAGCTTTTTATTAAAGCTTCCCAGGTGATTCTAATATTTGGCCACAGTTGAGACCAGCTGTCCTGGTATGTTTCCTTCATCGACATGGTCAAAATAGCTTACTAGCACCATGACTGATCTGTCCTGCAAAAAGAGGTGTAAGGTAGTGGTGGGCAAGCCTTTTTTTTTTTTTTTTTTTCCTGAAAGACACAACCCAGAAGTTGTCATATCTTGCATCCCTATTGGCTAAAACAGTCACATGGCCACACCTCCCTGCAGGGAGGCTGACATAAATAGACTCCCCTATTGGTTGATTATGTGCCCTCTACAGCTCAGGAGAGCCTGTTGCTAAATTAGAGAAAGGAAAGTAGGCATTTGAGGTATTTCTCCTACAGGATGGAACTGAGACCAGCAAATCAATATTCCTTTGTCTGCTTTTGACTCTGATGCTGGTTTCCTGTGATCTCTGAGCAAAACATTTTCTCCTCTCTTGGCCACATTACATTCAGACATGCTCCCCTTCTTCAAGGAAAAGCTTAAAGAATGAATATCTTTGTTTAGGCAGATACTTATGTACAATGTGAGTTTTTCATGGGGACTGTACTATCCCCAGAATCAGCACCCTAGTGGTAGACATTATTTATCTGGCACCCGATTCTCTTAACCCTGCTCTCATATCTTTGTTCAAACTCGGTGATGACCCCTACCTCACACATGCACATATTTTAATTGAAAATGAATCAAAGACCTAAATCTAAGACATAAAACTTGGAGAAAACATAGGCTTACATCTTTATAACCTTGGATCAGGTGATGGTTATCACAATATGATAACAAAAAGCTCAACAAAAAGTAGATAATCTGGATTTTATCAAAATTAAAAAACTTTTTTGGCTACAAAGGGCACCATCAAGAAAGCGAAAACATTAACACATGTAAAGGGGAGGGAATTTCTGCAAATCATATACCTGATGAAGAACTTACATCTAGCATGAAGACCTCCCACAACTTAAAAAGACAAATGGGTGATAACAAAGTCGGGAGAGAGCACAGTGGACTATAGTGGAGGACTGTGGGTACTTTGGTGGTGGGGAAAATCCCATACCTGTAAAACACAAATGTTGTTGCCGCAAAAAAAAAAAAGGACAAATGGGCCAATTTTAAAATGGAAAAATAATCTAAATAGGCATTTCTCCAAAGAAGATGTACAAATGGCTATTAAATCTATGAGACTGGCCATCAGGAAACTGCAGCTGTAAACCACAGTGAGACAGCGCTGTGCTACTACTAGCAGGCTGCGGTCACAAAGCTGTTACTATGAAGCATGAGAAAGAAAGTGGAGGAATTGGAACTCTCATGCATTGCTGGCAGGGAGGTAAAATGTTGCTTCCACTTGGGAATATATTCTGGACCTTTCTCAAAATGTTAAGCATAGCGTTTCCTTATAACTTAGAAATTTCATTCCTAGGTGTTTGTCCAAGAGATAGAAAACATGTTCACACAAAAACTTGTACACAAATGTCCAAAGCAGCATGAATAGCCGAAAGGGGAAACAGCTCAAGCATCCATCTGTCAGCTGATGAATGGATGAATGAAATGTGCTATATCCAGATGAGGAAATATTATTTGTCCGTCAATTAGAATGAAATACAGAGTACAAAGTGAATGAACCTTGAAAATATTATGCTAAATGAAAGAAGCCAGTCACAAAATACCACTTACGATGTGAATCCATTTATATGAAATGTCCAGAATAGGCAAGCTGATAAAAACAGAATGTAGATTTGTGGTTGCATAGGACTGAGAAAGGGACGCTAATGAATATGAGATTTTGTGGGAGCTGATGGAAAGTTCTACAATTGATTGAGGTGATGGTTGCACGATTCTGTAAATACACTAAAAACCATTAAGCCATTGAATTGTACTCTTTAAATAGATGATTACATGATGTGTGAGTTACATTTCAATAAAACTGTAATCTTTAAAAAGTCAGTGGGAATAACATGCCTGACAATGGGAAAATTATTTTTAAACAGCTTTTTTGGGTTGCAATTTACATATCATAAAATTTATACCCTTAAATGTGTAACTGGTGAATATCAATTTTACAGAGGTGTAAAATCATCACCAAAATTCAATTTTAGAACCTTTCCATCACCTTAAAAAGAATCTTTTGCCTATTGCAGTTTATACTAGTTGCCACCCCCAGCCTTAAGCAACCAAATATCTATACTTGCTTTATCAATTTAATACATTAAATTGATAAGTCGTGCAATAAATGTTCTTTTGAATCTGGTCTTTACACCTAGCATTATCGTTTTGATGTTCATCCCTGTTGTGACATGTCATGGTGTCCTGTTCTTTTTTTACTGCTGAAGAGTATTTCTATGATGTGTAATACACACACAAGTGTATAGGTGTATGTCTATATGATTGTGTGTATATGTATATCTCCCATCCATTTTGTTGGAGAAGGGGTTTCAGGAGACAAAATGAAGTGATGCAATAATGAGAACTTGCAGTACAAAAAATTACCCATAGGACTGTGTGTGTGTGTATGTTTGGTTATGTAGAGAGCGACATCTCTGTAGAGAAACACACACATACTCACTTCACATTCTGTTTGTCAGGTGAGCAACCGTTGCATTGTTTCTATTTTTGGTTAGTGTCAGATTATAGCTGTGAAAATTAGTATAAAATCTTTAGTAGACTTTTCATTTCTCTTCGGTAAATAGCTGGGAATAGAATTATTGAATTGTCTTTTATATTTACCTACATAACTGCCTTTAGAGTGCTCTTAATTTCTTTGTGTGGATTCTAGTTACTGTCTGTTGTCATTGTCTTTTAGCCGGATGGACTTGCTTTAGTATTTCTTGTAAGGCAAGTCTGCTACCCTTTGCTGATGGGCTTATTTGTGGGTTGGATAATGTTTTCAACTTGAGGCAGCTATAAGTCTGTCCTGGATTTTACTTTCTGCTTGCTCATGGCCTCTCTTTGAGCCATGGATGAATAAATCACTTCGGGGATCCCTGTCCTTCCTCACACACTGTCGGGCCCACCAAACTTACTGCATTGAAGCTGGAGACAGGACTGGGAACAGCATCAGAGGGAACCTCCAGAGACACCCAAATTTTCCATTAAGGTCCATTTTTTTGTTTAAACTACTCAATTTGTTATACTCAATTTGTATGCCTTTGATCAGTTTCCAGAGTCCTAAAACAGTTGTTTTAGAAAAATTTGTCCAATTTTATCATGTTGCAAGAGAGGATTTCCTGAGGACCTCATTCAGTTTATCTACAAGTCCTATCATTAGTGGAGGCAGTTCTTGATTCTTCCAGCCATAGGATGTTTGAGAAGAAAGAAGGACTAAGGAAAAGTAAACCAATATGGGCATAGTACTTGAATCTTGCAAGAGCTGGGAAATGAAGGATGAAAACGTAATTTGTAAATACATTCTCCTCTCCCACCTCTTTTGAGAAACCAACAGTGTTTGCTGTGTACAAATGGGAACCTGAAGGAGGGGGTGGCTTTCTGGGAAAACAAATTAAATTTAAAGGAAAAAGAAAGGCACAAGAAAGAACAATGAAGAAGAAAAGGTTAGAGTTCCCCGTGCTGTCTCATCATTCCCTGTACAACTGCTGGGAACCCTCCAATAGAACAAATGAACAACAGGAGAGATGACGAAGGCTCAGAAATTCTGCTGAAGATGACACTGTCCAGTTGTCCTGAGTTTGACCTCAGGAGGGAAACACTATATAAATAATTATGCAATGGCAATAGCCTGATAAATATTCAGGACCACCTGAGCTCTTACTTGAATTTAACACAAGAAATCCTTGGTCTGAGGATAGAATGGGTAGTGGAGTAGAAGAGGGATGAGCTGGGATCAGTTGTAGTTAGTTCTGAATTGAGACCTCATCTTGTCTGTCTCTGTCCTGGTCTCCTCCCTGAGGGTGTAGAGTGTGAACCATGAAGCCATTCAGAGGTCATGTCCATCTTTACACTGTCCCCAATCCCAGATGTGTGGTATATGTTCTCTTTTGAAGGAAGGAAGGTTCTGCCTCTCTCCAGTAGAAACTGTTATATTGGTGTTCTCAAGGGATAAAATAAAGTGATCCAGAACTTATAGAACCAAAAAAAAAATATGTCCCAAAGGACCCTGATGATCATAGAGTGTACCTTTCCTACTTTCCAGGTACAAAACTGAAGCCAAAGAGACTTAGAGCCACACCAAATATACCTTATGGTGAATGACAAGGACTTAAGACCTGGCTTGTCCAATCCCCTGTGTAGTGCATATATTGCCACATCAAGCTACAAAAATGCCTGTAAACCTGTTCTTTCATCTTTTCATCTCACATGAGAAACCTTTGCTGGTGTCAGTGTCTCCAATAACACAAAATGTTAAAAAAAAAATCTGCAACTAGAAACAAAAATATTGAAGAAAACAAGTTTATCCCTTCACTTAATCTGGAATTGGGAAGTCATTTCTGATTGGGCTTTGTATTCCCAAACCTCATGCCCAAACAACATTCCCTTCCCCACCACCTTTGTGTCCATCTATACTCCCAGGTGGCCAATAACTAATATTTCCCGGGCACTTCCCATGGGCCAGAGGACACACTACTGAGAAGATACTCTGGCCTCTGGGCAGTTTTTATACAAAACTGGAATTATTACATCTTGTAATCTGAGTGTTTTCATGACTTGTTTAAGTCTCTGCTTAGACCCAGGTAAAAATTTTAGCTGTTATGGAGAGTACTATATAGCCAAGTGCACTGTACATGCAAAGGAGCACTCACTGGAAATTGACCACTGAAGAAGGAAAAGGTCTGATGTCGCTTGCACAGTCAACCAATTCTCAATCCCTGGGACCAACAAGGCAGCTGCACAAGGCCTGTGTCTGTTTCCCTCCCTCTTCTCAGTCTATAAAGGCTCAGCAGAGTGTCCCTCAAGGGGTTTGGAAAAAGAAGGCTCATTTTGTCATCTGTGAAAGTTCATGGTCTCTCTACACTAAAGTGACTTAAATACAAAGCTTAGAAATAATCAGAGACAAACACAAGAAAAGAGGAACACAGGAGAGGAAAATCAGCAGAGAGGAGGAAAGATGACAGGGCAGGTAACATGAGGTGGGTGAGACACTGAGGCAGAGGAGGGCTCCTGAGCAACGGGGGACACACCTAGAAAGAGGAGGGGAGTGTTTGGAGAGTGTGTATGGGAAGTCAGAAGGCGAGAAAGACAAGACATAAACAAACAGGGTGAACAAGCAGGTGCATGCATACAGAGAAATGTTAAGAAAAAAGCACATAGAGATACTAAAAAGACTTGTGGGGGGACTGATGATAGGAAACCCTTCCAGCGTTACCCTTAACCTAGCCCAACAGGTATGATGGGGTAAGGAACTGTGGGTTAATACATTCATTATTTAAATGTTTTTATTTCAAAGAAAAATGTGTGGCAGGCAACTAGAGGTTCTATCCCCTTTTTATGAAATGGCTTTTAACATGGAATCAGAATCTTGTGTTGCTCTGCTGGCCAGCAAACTTCCATCCCAGGAAGCTATCCTCTGTGCCCAGTGGGGCAGGTAGGAACGAGGGCCTGTGCTGGAGGCCTGGAGTCTGAGCAGTGTCTGTCTGGTGGTTTTCAGTGGAAACAATCGCACAGCTGCCCCGGTCCCCCTGCCGATTGAAGAGGTCCTGCAGACCTTGCAGGACTTAATCGCCTACTTTCAGCCCCCGGAGGAGGAGATGAGGCATGAAGACAAGCAGAACAAGCTCCGCTCACTTAAAAACAGACAAAATCTCTTCAAAGAAGAGGTGAGTCCACAAAAACTACAAATTGAGATTCTCTTTGTGTCCAGAGCTAAATGAGCTTTGTCTCCATGCGTGCACGTGTTTATGAAAGAGCCAGGGAATGCAAGAGGAAGCCGGAAAGAAAGGGATTAATTGGAAGCTGACCTTCTCTGTCAGCCGTCCCTGGCTACGCTAGCAAGGACATTGTACTGTGTACATTGGCACATGCAAACCAGATGATATTAAAAAGCTTCAGTGATGCATGTATCCCAAATCCATTTTCATAAATCTTAGGTAATGAGCATGGCATTAGCTGTGATGCCCAAATTTTGGAAGATTTTAAAATTACCTAGGAAACCTGTTTGAAAATTACAAATGCCCGGGTTCTGCCAGATCAGAAACACCTGAGAAGCTGCTTTGACAGATGTTCATGATATTAGGTCTTACATAGAACTTGGCATCTCAGTCACTAGGTATGGGGCCTGCAGAGGGGAGACCCTAACTGGGACTCAGTGGGCCTAGGCCCCAGTTCTGGCTCCATCCATAGCTCAGGATGACCTTTGGATAAGTTACACAGCTTCTCTGCCTCAGACATGATGGTTTGCTGCTAATAGGACATGGCTGTACTCCTGTGACCACCCCACTCCCCATTCTTGGGATCAAGGCTTGTCCATTGGGCATTTCCAAAGGTTGTGGCATAGGATGACACCAGCCCTGCTCGGTCTTGTGACTTAAGCAGATTTTGTCTCTGGGACATTCTGTATGCCTTCAAAGCTTCGTAACTGTGTTTGCCAGCGCCCTCCTACTCCTAAGGAACAGCTCAGCACAGATGTTTTTACTGGTGACAAGAGTATTGCAAATTAAATTGGGAGAGTAGTTTAAAACCCTTTTGGTCTTATTGTCTCCAAATTCCATCTTTTGGTGGTGGGGGGAGGAAGAAACAGGCATGATCGTCTTGTGTATCTGAATGGAGTTCTTCAAACTTGAATTTTAAGAGGAAAATAGATACACCGTAGCCAGGGCTGTTTCTGGGTGAGTCAGAATCATTTCACACCAGACATAGAGCAGGCTTTTGTGAGATTCATGCACGTTCCCTCTTCCTCAATACGCCCTTGGATTGAGTTAGACATGTGGGGGGCAAACCCGTGAGAGGAGATTGCTGACTCACTCCCAAAATGGACGCTAGTTAGGTCTATGAGGCATAAAAATGCCTATTTTGTTGTTAGGAGGAAACAAAACCAGACCCAAACTGGCACCATGAAGGTCTATTTGCATATTAGCATTGTGGGCTCTAAAAGGGGAATGATGGGAGAGGGAAGGAAGCCAAAGGGATTCGGGGTTTTTTACCCAGAAATTTTTACCTTTTCCCCAACTCTCCTCAGGGAATGTTGGCCCTTGTGTTAAATTGCATTGATCGCTTAAATATCTACAACTGCGTAGCACACTTTGCAGGGATTGCAAGGGAAGAGAGTGGCATGGCCTGGAAAGAAGTTCTGAACCTCCTGTACAAATTGCTGGGTAAGTACACACAGAGACCCTCTCTCAGGGAGGTCCCAAGGGTGCACTGTATGGGCTCTCCACCTAACAGGTTGTCTTCGAACCTCATTCCTGGGATGCCCGCTAGCTCAATCCTTTAGCGGGCAGACTGAGAGGCACCCCAGGGCTCCCACACTTGCAGTCTGTAAATGGGCTCTGTCATCTGCCACATAGACAAGACATATTCTCAGTGTGTAAGACCTTCGGTAGAAAAGAACTTCAATACCATTCGTGTGCAATAGGGAGAAAAGAAGAGAAAGAAAATGGTTTTGCCATGAAACACCCAAAGTTCCCATCCCTTTGTAGTTAAATGCCCAGCCAAACAGGGTTGGCCCAGATGGCTGCTAAGGCCCGAAAGCCTACCACAAGTCTAAGGCACCTTCTGGTGGGGACTCATAGGAAAGGGGTAGAGCGGCAGTGGGGGTTAGGGAGGGGGCGGGCAGGCAAGTCTAGAAGGAAAATAGCAAAATCAAAATGCAAGTCAAGATAAAGGCCACGACTGTCAGCCTCCCTGCGGGTCTCTCACCCATGTTTCTGTCTCTTCCATGTGTCTCCTTCCATGGCCCCAGGTCCCTGGTACAACTCCATGGCTGAGATGCAAGCACGGCTGCTTCTTCATGTGTCTCTGTCCCATGTGCCTCCTCCTGGCCTTCTTCCCTTCCTCCAGCCTTCTCTCCCCAGTCCTTTGTAGCCTCCCTTGCTGCTCAGCTGCACCCTTCCTTAGGTGGGGCAGGGAACCTGGAACCTCCCCTTTTTATGGGGATTCCCCTGTTACATTTCATTCTGTTCACTATTATGTCTCTGTCCTCTGCCAGCTTAGTGCAGGAAGTCAGCTACAGGTGGAAATAGATGGCCACCCATTTTGCCAAAGCTACCTGCAAAATCCCTGATGTCACACTCCCTGAACCTTAATTCCTCATCTTTAAAATGAGCAAACAATATTTGAACATGTTTGCAGTGCTGGTTCTAGACTTCTGGGAGGATGGTGACTGTCTTAACTGTGTCCTTTAACCGTCCCTTTGTTGGGCATGATTCCTGCCTACTCTTAATTTTATTTTGATGGAAAGAAAAAGGCAGGGAGTAAGGATGCTCCTACACCAGCCTTCTTACAACACTGAGTGTGTGGGGATGCCCAGGTGCTGCCGATAACCGGTGTCTTCACCTGGCCCAGTTCGCCAGCCTGTAGGAGGAAGGCAGGAGGTGACAGTGTCAATGAAGGTGGCCACCATGAGTTGCTCAGACATGCTGCCAAGGCAGGGTTTTAGGGCTTGGCTCTTAAGAGTATTTCCCAGGAGAGGAAGTCCATAGAAAGTTCAGGAGACGTGAGGAGAGCCCAGAGGAATCAGGTTGAATCCATTCTGGATGTCAAAGTTCAGGCTGACCAGACTGTCACTGAATCTGTGACCTTGTCAAGTGTCTTCCCACTCTAATATTTTGCAATGATACGGCTCAAACTCAGTAGTAGTTATTACAATAGTAATAGCTAACATTTATTGAGCTCTGTGTGCTAATGGAATAGCTCCTGTTGACCACAGAACAGCATTTTGAGATGGTTGTCCTCATTTTCACTAATGAACAAAGAGGTGCTCAGAAATGCTTATAACTTACCCAAGGCCACACTTGCATTAAATGGTAGAACAAGGGCTGCAGCCCAGGCCCACTCAACTTCAGAACCTTGTGCCCAACCCCCTTGCTGCAGCTGCCCTGAAAAGCTCATTAAGAACTCAGATTGAATTCTGCCCTCTACTGACTGCTTTGCAGAGGTGCAGAGCAGAAGTCCAAAGGGAGACCTGCCCTGATCCAAATACCTTACCGGCATCTATAAAACCCCAATTTTTGAAAACCAGCCCCATGAAGAGCAAGCTGCTTGGGTCCAATCAATTTACATGGATTTGTTCCCGAGCTGTGTCTACAAAATTGGCCCATGGAGGGAAGAGCATGCGGTCTAGAACCATCTACCTGTAGTTCTCAACCATGAGCGACATCAGAACCGGCTGAGGCCTGGTTAAAGCACATGCTCGGTTTCACCCCCAGAGCATCTGATTCTGAGAATTTGTGCTTCTAACATGCTGTCGGGTGACACTGACCCATCCTTAGGGAACCGCTATCACATGCTGATGGGTTCCAGATATGTCAAGAGTTTCATGTTTCAGCACTATTTACCTCTCCTTTAACCAACCTTACGAAGCTGGTTCTGACCTTTCTTTCAGAAGATTTCCTTTAACACTGAAAAACAGCAAAGCTCTAGCTCGATTTTTTTTTTTTTAATGGCAAGAAATTGAGTTCTTAAGCCAGTAACCAAGTAGAGATTGTCTTGCTTATCACTGTCTGAAGTAATTGTATTTGTGTGTTGTCTCTCCTGCTTCACGAAGGCAGGGAATCTGTCCTCCCACAGCTGTGTTCCCAGAAAGTAGACAGGAGACTGATACCTAGCAAATTCTCTAGAAATATTTAAGTGAATGCTAGATTTTCACTCTCCTAAATATAGACAGAATTGTATCAAAGGGCTAGGAAGGAGAAGACCATCAGTCATTTCCTTCACACAGGTGAAGTAGTAACCGCTCGCCTGACTTCTTCAGCCCATCATGTATCCCTTAACCTACATGATCAAATTTATCCTTGTTTGCAGCTGCTCTCATTCGTGGAAATAGAAACAATTGTGCTCAATTCTCCAATAACCTTGATTGGCTAATCAGCAAATTGGACAGACTAGAATCTTCCTCAGGTAAGAATTGTCAGGAAACATCACTGCGCAAAGTGGTGGGATTTTTCTTTCTGTAAAAGGTTGACTCTGGACAGTTCTTTTTTCTGCTACGTTGCAAATGATCCTCAATTACTTATGGCAACAAGAAGAAATAGTTGTAAATCTTACTGTTTTATATAACAACACTCATCCAGATCTTAACACTCTCTTATTTTTTGTTTCATTTTTCACCCTGTGCCTTCATTTTACCCCCAAGTCCTTTAATATTCCTCCAAATTAGAGTTTCTGGTTTTCTGCTACTTGGAGACTGATTCTCTGGGTTTCTAAGCCTTCTCTGGATGTCGTCCTCCTAACTATTTTGGTTAGAAGCAGCACTGAAGAATGATGGTGGAGGAAGGGAGGGTGATGGTCCTCACACCCCCTTGAACTGCCCTCTTTATCATGTCTACATCCTTCTTGATGACTGAGAGAATGTGAGCCAAGAGAGTGTCCATCGTTGGTTGGTGTTCATGCCGTGAGGCTGCTAGGTTTGGTTGCTCAGAGTTGAATGAATGTGGCAGGTGGAGGCCCCCCACTGGGAAGTGGAAAGGTTTTAATTTTTTTCATTGTTTAGAGGTGACAGGAGTTTGGACAGATAACTTAAGGGAAGGCTCCCCCGAGGACCATCCACCTCCACACATGTCTTCCAAAGCCTCTATTTTCTTCAGTGCCTCCTTTCATGGGCTAAATTACATGTCAGGGTAATTTATGAAAACCTTGAGGAAAAACTGAGTCAACAGGAATTTCTCAGTAAAACCAACAAAGATTCTGGCCAACTATTTCTCGTGATTTTCATCACGGTGGTACTCTTGTTATATACTGGGCTGCAGGGGCACAAATAATTTTTCCTCAGCCTTCACTTAATACAGAAAATTACCTTGTGTGCCGAGAAAAGGGGACAAAGCCAAATGATCTTTAATGAGTTCATAGTTTGTTTGCTATACCAGTGCATGCAAGATAAAAATAACGTCTAGATGCCGATTCAAGGAACATTCAGTATTTTCTAAATGACTTGAATGACCTTTCGAATTTTTATTTATAGTAAACTGGGCATCTGCTTACCTATTTATTTTTAAATTAAGTATTGCTTGTTTTGATAAAATTAAGAATTCCATTTTACAGCTGCTTCTCTAAATTTTGACACAAAAGGATTATGTCCTTGTCCAGAAAGTGGGAAATATGGTTGGAGCTAAATAAAACTCACCTCTATATTACAGACTGGATGGGCCCCAGAGGCTCTTGAAACCTACCAGAGAAGGCTGTATCTTTCTTCTGACAGGAGCTTTTTAATAGATTCAAAAAGTCTGTTCCCTCAGGCTGGCCATTTCACTCTTGGGTCTCTATCTGATAAAGTCATCGTCAGTTCTGCAGGTTATTTAATGTCCAAATGATTTTTGTGCCATTCGTGTAGGTATCTTGGAAGTTTTGCACTGCATCCTAATTGAAAGCCCAGAAGCCTTAAATCTTATAGCAGAGGGTCATATCAAGTCCATCATCTCCCTGTTGGACAAGCATGGCCGGAATCACAAGGTAAGACTGGAAAGAAAAACCCAAACAATGAGTGGCTTATGGCTATTGTGCTTTATTGAGAGTGCGTTGACTACTTTCTTCTTGTCTTTGATTTAAAAAATAAAAACCTTGGGACACTGAGTTCTGAAAGATTCTTTGTGGCCTGGAAGCACACTCCAAGCCAGACGGTCACACAGATATCGAGGAGCTCCCTTGGCTTCTACCAGTTTCCCAAGTCCTCATCATCACTAGCCCTTCCCAGCCAGCTGGCTGTCAGGCACGGACTAGGCACCATACAAGGCGAGTGGCAGGACTAGGAGCCCCAGTGTCTAGGAGCTTCCTGGTGACACGACTAATACCAAGTAGTATAAAGAAACTCAATGGAGAATAGTGTAGAATTTTTAATCACTTTATTCTTGTTATTAAATGACATCAGATTTCCCATGAATTAAACAAAGGGAAGTCAATGCATCTGTATGAATGAGCAAAAGGACTGAAGTGGCAGTTCTCACCTTTATATACCAAACACGGTTTTGACTTTGGGCTTCAGTTATTTCATCTGTAAAATCAAGATGATGCCATCTCATGTACTAAATGAATTAAATACCAATTTTCTGAAGTCTCTTACAGTTTCAGTATCTCTATTTTTATAGAATTGTACCTCAATGACATGATCTCTAAAGAGATCATTTCTTTTACCCTGACTCTTCAGCATCTGTCCCATATATGCAGGTTGCTACATTCATTAATTTGTAAGCAGGCAGGTACTCCAAGGCTGAGAGAGAGTATTTCAAGAGCGGCTGGCATGACTGGACATGAGGGACAGCAGCTGGGTTCCTGCAGAGTGGAGATAACTCAGCTTGGTATCTAGCCTTCTTTGCTCACCATCACTTGGGGTACAGCACATTTGAGACATGTCTCCACGGGTCCTGGAGAATGAGCCTCTGCAGTGGTGCTTAGATGCTATGTATCATCCTTAGGAAGCAAAAAAAAAAAAAAAAACGCCATGGTCTTTAGCATCTGTGAAATTACTTGGCAAAGAATAGAAAGATATATGTGGGGTCTGTAATTGCTTTCCCAAATGCCGTAAATCAAAAGTGGTCATGAGGCTCCAGCTACAATCCAGCTTCTCTATGTTCCAACATGTTCCTTTCTGTCTGCAAAGTATAATAAGAATAATTGATAAGCACGGGAGTTGCCCATAGCCTAAGCCCCGAGCTACGTGCTGATGTCAAGAGGAGCTCTTGACAGGACAGCACTCTAGTGTCAGAGCTTTTTTATGATCATTCTACATATAATGAACTTAATCAACAACCAACTTTGCCTTAGCTTCTTTCAGCCCAAAGCCAAAAAGCACTGCGTGGCTGTCACTTGGCAGCAAGTTGATTACTATTCTGCCCATTCCGTAGTTGAGGAAACTGAAACCTAGTAAGTTGAGGTGCTTTGCTAGGAACCAATACCTGGTCTAGGAGGTTAGCCAAGTGTACTAGCAGAGGAGCCTTTCATCATTGGGAGTCAAGGCTCTATTTGAGAAATTCTGGCAATATTGTCAAAGTGCAGAGAATGTGATCCTGGTTTCTAGCTCCTTTTTGTCTTTGGCTATTTTTGATGAAGGCTGGCTTGCTGTGAATTCAGGTCCTGCCCTTGAGATTATTCAATTGGCTAACTTTTCAAAGATGGGCCTTGTCTCAAATCTTCTCCAGGGTATTTGTGGTAACTTTGCAAAAAATGTGCTGGGTGCAGGCCAGACTTCCATTGCAACCATTTGTCTTTGCCTGGAAAATGCCAAGGTATTGTTTTCCTATCCTGGCTGTTCTGTTTACTTGAGGCTTAGATTTTCCAGCATCTCTCACCCATTCCCTTTGTCTACCCTGAAGACAGTCAAAATATGCAGAATTTTAGGGTCATAGGCACCTCAAAATACCTCCACCAGCAGCAACATTGATGATGATGGTGATGGTGGTGGTGGTGGTGATGATGGCAGCCAACACTTGTGTTGTATTTGCTGAATGCCAGGTTCTGTCCTCAGTGTTCACATGCATTTTCTTTAGAGCTAGGTCTGACCCCATGAAGTAGGATTGTTACTATTTCCATTTGGCAGAGGCAGAGACAACACCAGCACATGGACCCTGAGCTGCTAAGCAACTTGCCAAAGGCCACACTACGCATTAGTGATAGTCTGGAACCACACCTCAGGTCTTCCAACTTTCAATACTCTTTCCAATATCTCTGTGAACATATTCTTCAAGCCCATGTGTTTTGTGAGCATGTTTAACACAGCATTCTTTTTGTAATGATCTATACACAAAATCATTGACACTGAAATATTCACAAGACAAGACATTTTTATATGATAAGTGACTATTTCTGAGACTGGAGTGGAAGGTGGTCTTCAAAGTCATGACCATTTTTTTTATTTTTAAAAAGGTTTGTATGTCTCATGGACTAAGAAACCCCTTTCTGTCCTATATCGCCTCCTCACAGGCCTAGGGTGTGGGGAGTGTTATCAGTAGTGGCGCTTTTTGCATTTCTACTCTCAAAACCTCTAAAAATGTTCAGCCGTGAGCACTATCCCTACCCTGGGAAGCATTGTCACTCAGCTACAGCATGATCAAACTGGAGGTAGTGCCTGTTCCCTCTCTGAATGCACTTGGATCTGGGCCTTCCACTGACCTTGCTCTTCCTGGCCCCTCAGTTTCTTCTGACTTCCTCTTTATCAGGACCTGTCAAAATTCCCTCTGTCCTTCAAAACTCTGTTCAAATACTACTCCCTTTGTGTGACTTTTTCTGATTCCAGTTGAACGTGGTCCGGTCCTTGAACCATATAAACTGCACTCCATTGCACGGTAGCTCTACACTGCCTTTCACTGTAGTTACTCTGACACATACATTTCTCTCACCAACTATAAGTTCCTTCATTGTAGGGACCAGCTGTTGAATCCCCATAGTGCCAAGTTCCTGTGTTACTTATGCAGGCTTTAATACACGTCTGCCGAAGGGGTAACCAATGAGTAAAAGGAAAGAAGGAATGGAGGCAGAATCCAATCCCATCTCACCACACGCCCATGCACAGGGCTCACCTCCGCCAACAGGTGGCCTGTGAGAGGTGAGAAACACACTGTGTTAGCAGCCCTGCTTTTATTGTTTGGGAGAGTGAGCTATTGGGGGAAATTATACCAGTCGCCTTCTACTTTTTCCATGGAGTAAGCATCCAATAAGTAAAAATAGGCCCTTTTCACTTGCTCCCCAACTTCCTTACTCTAAACCTACTCAGTGTTTGTCATTGATAAATATATTTTATTACTGGGATTTGGAGCCACTTGTGAGAAAAAATACATGGTGAATCAACTTTGGCTCTGAGAAAGTATAAATCAGATGAAGGATCACCCAGGGTTGGGGGGAAGACAGAACACAGGTAAACCAGTCAGTCACTCCCACACAGCTGCTTCAAAAGCTCCAAAGGATCCATTCATTTCCCACTCATTCCCAAGGCAAGAGCGAAGTGTTCCCAGCCACCCGGGTCTCATCCATAAGAGAACAAAGTCTGTTCCTTAGTGGTTTCAAAGCACTCATTATTCAAATATAGGGCTTGATAGGAAGGGAATCACAAGTATAATTAGCATTTTTAATAAACTTCTTATAGATAAAAGCTGAGCACCAAGTGCAAAAGCCAAATGGCATTTCCAGGGACATACAGTAGGTGGTTTTTCACTTTTAAGGCAGAATCCCCACTAAAACCTGGAGGAGAAAAAAGCCAGCTCAGGCTCTTGAATGAAATATGGTGCTAGCGATGAAAACAAGTCCAAGAAGGAGCCAATGAATTCCCCAAAATGAGCCAGTGTACAGATTAGAGCAGCCCAACTCCTGTGACAGCCCCCAAATCCCATAGTGAAGACTGACTTACACTCTACAGTCCCAGGCCAGTCAGAGGGAGGGCTCCCTTCTGTGGTCACTCAGATGGGTTCCTTCTCCTTAATGCTTCTACTGTTGCCTAGGACAGGAATTCACAGACTGTGATGTGCTCACAAATTTCCTGGGCATAGTATTAAAATGAAGATTCTGATGGAGAAAGTTGAGGGACAGTTCTGAGCATCTGAGTTTATGGCAAGCTCCTCCGTGATGCCGCTGCTTCTGGATCCCATTTGAGTAAGGAAATCCTGGGTCTTGTAATCCTTTCCTAGATCTCAGCCTCCAGCTGAGAAGAGAAAGGATACAGGAGGACTGTGGAGATTAGGCCCGGAAGTGATAACACATCATGTCCACCCACTTCTCGCTGGCCAGAACGCAGTCACATGACCCCACCTAACTGCAGGGGAGGCTGGAAAGTAGAGCCCCCAGCGTGTGCTCAGGGCAAGAAGGAAATGGAGTCTGGCGACCCCTCGGGAGAACTGCCGCAGCCAGCTGCACCATCCAGAGAGGTCTCAGGCTCGCTCCTTCTCTGAAAGTCCGGGTGACCTGAGCACAGTGCCTGCACATCCCCCCTGCAGGATTGGCCTCAGCCCCCTCAATCTGAAAAAGTATATGAATTTTTTTAGGAAAGGAAGTGGCCCCCACTCCACCAAAGAAATGCCTTCTAAGACAAAGCCTAAACAGTGTCAGCCCCGTGCTCTGTGACAGCACTCACAGGCACTGCACTCTTCCCAGAGTCCGTTTCTCTTTGGTGTTCCCGTTGTGAGTGGATTAAGCTCTGCTTTCCCTCTGGCTGTGACAGCAAGGCTCCTGCAGCCCTCACTCTGAGACAAAAACAGATGAAAATGGGTGATAGGCCAGATGATAAGTATTTAATTTCCTGGCCGTTGATGGCTCTTTTTAAGGTGAGAAATTACCCTCTGGATTTCCAGTTCCACAGTCGATCTGTTTCAGGGCGTGGTAATGGGTAGACTCCTTGGTAAACCTGCCCCTTTTTTCATGTCCCGTAAATGTGCTTTGTATTTATCTGGAGTGAGATCGACACTCAGAGAGTCAGGTAGAAAATTGGTTTGTGAGAATTACGGATACAAACGCCATCAACAACCCGAAGTCATCCAACCCCACTAAGCACTGAGTCCTCAGTGGCCACTTGGAAATGCAGCTGCCGCCTCCCTGTTGGTGCAGGCTGCCATCATCCTTGCTATTATTTATTGACTGCTGTTTGCACATTCCTCCCTGTGGGGGAGAGGGAGCAGCAGTGGCTGGCCTAGGCAGTTTACTCCTTCACGAGAACACAGAATCTGACTGAAAGAGAAAGAGGACTTAGTCCAGTGAATGGGAAGGTGAGGGGTGAGGGCAGAGAGGAAACAGGAAGCAGAGGCCAGGGGCTCTTCATACTGTCCCAGCAGCAGGAAAAGAGGAACAGAAGTGACTATGTGACTGGTTTGGTAGATTCAGGGGAGACTTTGCCTCTCTCACAAGTTTGTACTCAGCCTAGCTAAGAGGAGGAGAGCAGGTGAGATATTTTTGAATATCGATTCCAGGAATATGAGTATCTTAGTTTTGGTAATCACAGTAAGAGACCCAAGGACCAGATCTGTCCTGCCCTCACCTCTGTGCCATGGACAAGATGTTCCCCAGCCTGCTCGATGCCAGGAGCCTTAGCCAAATGGGAATCCAAGTGCCTTTCATGAAGTTGTGTAAGTGCCTACTGATCTTGGGCTGAGGTCTGTCAGGGCTGAGTGGGGGCAGATGGAGGATCTGCCAGCCCTCGCCCCTGCTCGTGTGACTGAGTGGGGATACTCCTGGGTTCTGTAGCCTTGGTTGCTCATCTCACCCATCCTGGCTCTCGCTAGGACGGTAACCTAGCTGGTCTGTCTTTAGCGCTCAGACTCTTACCCACCTGAACTGAACAGTGACCACAGATGACATGCTTGGTTTGGAGGGAAGGTGCACAAGACGAGAACAGAGGGCCTAGAAGGAAGCCCTGCCTCATTTCCCCAAGAACTGCATCTGGGCATCATTCACCCATACCTGCTAGGTCCTTCCACCTGTCACCCAGCCCCCACCCTGCCCAGAACCCACTTCTTTCACGTGTGCTCCCGATCCATCGGGCCCTGCTGCTGTGCCCTCCTGGTGCTCCTAAGGTCTGGTGTCCCACTGCAGGTTCTGGATGTGCTGTGCTCCCTCTGTCTCTGCAATGGGGTTGCAGTGAGAGCCAACCAGAATCTGATCTGTGACAACTTGCTGCCCCGGAGAAACCTGCTCCTGCAGACTCGACTGATTAACGATGTAACGAGGTAAGGCCACCGCCATTCTGAATGCCCATTTTGTCTCTAGACAGGATAAGAAGAGGGCTGATCTCAATTCCAAGGCTAACCACCCATCCTTGTCACAGAAGAACAGGCCAGGAAATGATGTGTCCTCTCAGAGCCTTGTACCCCAACCCCTTAAGCAGACTTCCTCAAACATTTCCCTGAAGTTGCCAAGGGTGGAGGATATTATACCACCTGGTATATGCAGAAGCCTGAGCTGAAGCTCCATGCCTATGGACTGGGCTGGACAAGGAAGGCCTAACCTTCCTCAGCACCTTTCCACCTCAGCCCCTCCCCAAAGTAGGTGTGAGGAAGGAACCCCCCTCAGAAGCATAGAGCAGTCTGCAGACCTGACCCATCCACACTGACCATCTTTCTTTTAGGTATCTGGTTTTCCCTGCTCACCCAAAGTGGGACATAGTCCAGTTAGTAGCCCTCTGAGTGATTGCTGGAAATACTTCGTCATCTCCATGTTGAGTACATAAAAGCCTCAAGCCCCTAACAAAGGTGCCTATCAGTCACTTCATGCCGTCCCCGCTTTGCTGTCATCTAGGTTGAATTTTTTTCTGCTTTACCCATGTACAATTGACAAATAAAATTGTAGGATACTTAGTACCAATGTGATGACTTGCTATACGCATACATTGTGAGAGGGTTCCCCCCACATTGAATGAATTCACACATCTGTTACCTCACATATTTATCATCCCACATGAGAACATTTCAGTTCTACTCTTAATAAAATCTCAGTTACATGCAGTGTTGGCAACTCCAGGCACCGTATTCTATGTGAGACTCTCAGACCTTACTCATAAGTGATACTTCATGCCCTTGTCCCAGCATTTCCCTAATACCTCCCCCATCCTTGCAACCTCTTTTCCATTCTCTGTTTAAACTTTCTTCTTTTAGATTCCACATGTAAGTGATACCAAGCAATATTTGTCTTTTTCTGGCTTATATCCAGTAGTGAACTTAAGACATTCAAGAGCCCGTTGTTATTAATAATGCTTAGGTGAGAAAGCTTCTGTTACGAAAATGGGGTGCTGAAACCAATTTACCAGAAAATGGAATCTGAGTCATTTCTTTGACTTACAGAAAGACACAGGGATTGTAATCATGCAACGCTGTATGATGTTTTCAGCAGCTTTGCCCAAATTACTCAATAAATGTTGATTTCCCTGAATGAAATATTTTAAGAAGCAGGCTTTACACCTTAAAAAGGAAATAATGTTTTCCTGACACCTCCCAGTAAGAACTGAAGTGTTACAGAGCAATACAGAAAACACAGATTTGCTGTCACCTTGATTTTTTTGGGCCAGTGTCCCCTGTTCTCTGGTTCAGACTTGCTTTTTCAGTCCTGAAGAGCCTGTGGATGCCATCTGTCCCACGTTTAATTTCAGTATTCGGCCAAACATCTTCTTGGGAGTGGCCGAAGGCTCGGCACAGTACAAGAAGTGGTACTTCGAGCTCATCATCGACCAGGTGGACCCCTTCCTGACAGCAGAGCCCACACACCTGCGGGTGGGCTGGGCCTCCTCTTCAGGATATGCACCCTATCCCGGAGGTGGGGAAGGCTGGGGAGGCAACGGTGTTGGCGATGACCTGTACTCTTATGGCTTTGACGGACTTCACCTTTGGTCAGGTGAGTACCTTGCTCCAACTTCCACCCTCATCTCTTGCTGGGGGAGGACCAAAGCTCAAATTGTTCAAGTTGAAATAGTTACTTTCTGTTGAAATGATACAGACTCAAGAATCTCAACTAATCAGATGGTTAGCTGGTAAGAGTGTCAGATCTTAGAGGAGAAGGGCAGCTTTTAGATCATGGCTCTGGCATTTCTAGCTGCATGATCTAGTGCAGATCATTTGACTCAGTGTCTGTAGCTGTACAATCCAGATTGCGTAGGATTGTCAGGGTTATATGGGCAAATAGGGAAAGCAAAAGAGACTCAGTATTTACTGGACAGTGAACTATCCACTTCTGGCGCATTTTTTCTCTCATCTGATCCTCTGAAGGTAGATAATATTAACTTCATGTTATATGTGTGGAAACTGAGGCGCAAAGATATTTAAGCAATTTATTCACAGCCACACTGGGAAGCATCCAGCTCTGACGAGGGAGCATCATCTTGTCAGTGCAGTGCATCACTTCATGATGCATGTTACAAAAAGTCTGAATCTGTGCTTGACATGTGGCAGATACTAATTTCTTTTTTTTTTTTTAAGATTTATTTATTCATGCATATAAGAACCGGGGTACAGGCCAGCTGCGTGGGAGTGTGAGAGAATTCACCAGAGACAGAGCGGGGAACAGAACAAACAGACTGACTGAAATACACTGCTGAGGGGAGCAGCGGGCAAGACAGGAGAGGTCTGTGCGCCATGTGGTATTCTCGCTGGTGGGCCAGGATCCAACCCGCGCTGCAGAGGCTGCGATCAGCTTCACAGTGCTGAGCTCAACCACCAGTGCCACCAGGGGAGGCCCCCAGATGCTAATTTCTTTAAAAGAATTGAGAACTTCCTTTCTTTCAGAAAAACATGGATGCTTTCCCCAAGCCTGGCCATGGCCTGTGCCTGTGGAGAAATGGGTTGGCATCTGCTGGGATAAAAATGCTAGAAGAACTATGAAACTTTCACCCCAGAACAAGACTCTACCTCTCCTGTCTGTCCTCCACAGTGAGCCAGATCTGTATCTTTTGCAAAACAGCAGTTGGAGACATTGTGTCCCTTGTAGAAATCACTTATATAAGCAATTTGCAATCTCTTAAGGAACACACCATCTTCCTAAAATCCAGTGCAAGGGAAAAGTTTGTCTCTAGAAGACAAGCCTATGTATTTCCTTTAGAAACCAGGGACTGTGAAATCCACCAGATTTTCCTTCATCCCTTAGCTTTCAAGCTAAAACCACTCACTTACGTCCTGGTGGCATGTTTCCTGTAGTTGGTCTTCATTTTCCATTGGTCAGGATGTTTTTGTGGATGTGTGCTTACATTCAATTTAAATATTTAAAAACTTTGGAGAATGGTATAAGTGTATTCATATATTTATTTACAAGTATATAAGTCATTTGTGGAAAGAACTAGAAAGTCTGTGTCATGTTTCCTGTGTCCCTGGGTGGCAGGGTATAGGCAAAGCTAGTGAAACATTGCAGGATGAAATGGGGGTTGTGGGTGGATCATCCCTGCTTGGCTCTTAGAACCCCTGTCCTATCATGGAGCCACTGTCTCTCTGGCTATAAAGTGGCTTAGGTTAACCTCATAGCTTCCCAGATAGCTGTCTCTGGGTGGGGAGGTGATTTTGGAATAAAGGGTCATTGTGCTCATATACATCTGCAGCACCCAAATCTCGTAGGATTCACTCAGTAAGAAATGAATGGGATTAACCCAAGAAAATCATCACCCACCTGCCTGCTGGCAGCTGCTCGGGCCCCACCATCTTATCACCATAAAGCAAGCATATTCTCTGAATCCCAAGCCACCCCTGAAGAAAATGGGCTTAGGAAGTATGAAGTACACCTGGACCCTTGGATGAAACAAATTGGACCCTGTCACAAATTAACCATTCTATTTTTTAAATTAAATTCGGTACGTCATTGTTCATCTTGTACAATATTTGATTTCTCCCCTCAGGTGTAGTCCCCATAGTTCTCCCACCACCATATCACCTGTGAGCCATCCCCATAGTCCCTTGTGTTCTTCCCTCCCCCGTTTTGACCCCTCTTCCTTCCCCTCCCTTGCTGTAGGCCTCAGATCTACGGTCAACTTGAAGGTTTTACCTTTTTCCTGAACCTTTTTTCAGTGTCTCTATATTCCTCAGATAAATGAAACCATCCAATATTTATCTTTTCCTTCTGTCCTATTCACTTAGCATAATCCCTTCCAGCTCCATCCATGTTGCCACAAATGGCATGAGTTTATCTTTTTGACTGCTGAGTAGTATTCCATTGTGTATAAGCACATTTCTTGATCTATTCTTCTGTTTTGAGGCATTTGGATTGTTTCCATATCTTAGCAATTGTAAATGGTGCTGCAATAAACATAGAAGTGCAGAATTTTTTTTAATTATTATTTTTGTGTCCTTTGGGTAGATTCCTAGGAGTAGAATAGCTGAATCATATGTTAGATCTGTTTTTAGTATTTTGAGGAACCGCCACATGGCTTTTCATAGCGGCAGACCAGTTTACATTCCCACCAGCAGTGTAAGAGGGTTCCTCTTATACCACATCCTCACCAGCATTTACTGTTTCCAGTCAAACTAACCATTCTAAATGGAAGTTTACTCAGTCTTTTCCAGACTTTGCAGCACCCCTTGGAGAAGTTAGTGTACCCCTTTGTAAAATGTGCAGAGTAACTCCATCAGAGAATCAGGCAAAGATCCCCCTCACTGTGCATCCAGAAAGGACTGCCCTCTGAACACCTGCCAAGTGTGTGTCGTTCCAGGAGTGTATAGCACTCAGGAGTAAACAGCACTCCTCTCTGCCGCCTTGCCCTGCCTCCTCTGAAGGCTGGGAAGTGGATGGATGTCCCAAGTCCACAATTGCCTTCACGAGAAATGACGCTTACAATTAAAGAGAGGGAGAATGGGCATGGGACTCAGCTTTCAAAAGCTGATTTGGGCTCCCTGAATAGTCACACTTAGTATATCATGCCATAGAGGGAATTTGGGCCTCCAGCCCTCAGTCTTTCTTTCATGCTCACTAAAATACAGTGCTCCCTCAGATCTGGACATTATTCTGAATTATCCAACCAGCACACAGAGAACATCTGTCTTGTTGAAAGCACTGCAGGTAAAGATGTCAATGTGTGCTCCAGTTGAAGAAATAAGGTTTCTGCTAATGACTCCCACCAGGCAGCAGTGAATTTTGGGCGAGCCCATGAAAGGGTTATTGTGTGACAAGAAATGAAATGGTTACGACACTCCAGCTTACCACAGGAGGGGATGGAAGGTAGCTGGGGAGAGATTTTGGAAACTGGTCATGACAGTGCTTGTCCTTTTCCTGGAGATGTAAATGCCCAGACCCACTAGCTTTCAATGTATCTGTGTGCATAAATTAAGCCACTATCTTGAAGTGGTCATTAAAGCACAGTAGATGTTGGGCCTCCCTGGTGGCGCGAGGGGTTGGGACGAAACCTGCGAAGCAATCCGCAGCCACTGCAGCACGAGTTTGATTCCGGGACGGCCAGGGAACAACCCACATGGCACTGCAGACCTCTCCTGGCTCACCCGCTGCTCCCCTCAGCAGTGTATTTCAGTCAATCTGCCTGTTCTGTTCCCCACTCTGTCTCTGGTGGATCCTCTCACCCTCTGCATCTCTGGCCTGTGCCTGAGCTCTTGTATGCATAACTAAATAAATCTTTAAAAAAAAAAAAAGCACAGTAGATGTTGCAGTAGTTGGAAAGAATTGCAGTGCCCCTTAATGCTTTGCAAATAGGCAAAGGCAAGAAGAAACAGCATGACTTTGGAGTTAAGCCTGGATGTGAATCCCCACTCTTGCAGTTGTTTTTTGACATTGTACAATTCACTTAACCTCTCAGAGACTTGGTTTCCTCAGATAAAATGATATAAGGCTTTTAGGAAATGTAAATGAGATATCAGGGCCATGAAATTCTTGACATACACTAGATACCCGGTAAATATCATTTCCCTTCCCTCATTGTCTTTCAAATCCACTGTAATAACAAAGAGCAAGTCCAACTTTCTGAATTCCTCTCTGGACACCATGACAGTAGCCGTATTTAATATTTTATTTTATATATTTCTTACATCATTTTTCATTTTTGCACAATGTATGCATTTTCATTTTGGTTGTATTCCCCCTACAATTCCCACCCCCCTCATTTTGGCCTTAATCCCTCCTCTCCTGTAGTGTGTCTCTGGTTTATAGTTACTTGTTGATTTTGATTTTTTCTTTATTATAATTAGCCTTTTTCCTGGTCCCTTGTTTAGATTTTCTAAATTCCTGCTATGAGTGAGACCATCCAGTATTTTTCATTTTCTTTCTGGCTTATTTCGCTGAGCATGATCCCTTCCAGCTCCATCCATGTTGCTGCAAACTGCACCCCTATGTTTATAGCAGCACTATTTACAATAGCTAAACTTTGGACAACAACCCAAATGCCCAAAAATAGATGACTGGATCAAGAAAATGTGGTACATATACACAATGGAATATTACTCAGCAATCAAAAAGGTAGCTGTATTTTAAGGGGATATAGCTCTAATGGGAAGGAAGTTTCAGACTGATCTGGGGGTTATGAATGAACAATTTCTCTGTGTAGGGGAACAAGCAGCCATAATAGGTTGTCTTGGCCACTAAAGCCTGTGGAGTCACTTTTGAGCATCAGTTATAGAAATGTCCCCCATCTCCAACCTGCCCAACCCTCCCTCCAGAATCCCAGTGAGCTTCACTTCTGTGACTTCCCATTCAGTAATATATCTCTTTTCTTGTATGTCTCACTTTCCCTCTCCTGACAGCCTTGTAGCCTTTCAGGATTCTAGCCTTTCAGGATTGCATTTGGGGGTGATTGCAGCTCAGAGCAGCCTATAGAACATTACCTACAAGGGGGAAATTTCACATGAGGAGATCACACCTATCCCTTCCTTTGAACAACTTTTCCCTTGGAAAATCAAAATAAGCTGAGCATTCATCTCCCTAAGAAATAAATGATAGAGGAAGTGAATGAGTGGAGTAAATTTGTGTTTCCCAATTTATTATGACTTCTGACACATCAGGATCATTTGGGTGTCTTCTCATATTTGTAAGAGAAGCCTTCATCTGTCCCCTACTAAGATGAAGCCAGGAAACTGATTCATCTATCAAAACACACTCCAATGAAACTCAAACATTTGCAGCCCCAGAACTTTGGGAGAGGATCAGCTGGGGAGTTGTAGAACCACCAGCATTTTTTTTTTAGTATTTTGACTCTCTTTCCCAATGCCTAAGTATTTGTGTTTATGTTACAGTGCCAAGCTCTGCAGTGCCTGGGGCACTGGAAATGCTGAGTGTTAGGGCTTCCAGTTGCCTATATTACTCATCACATGAGACTAAATTCCACAGTAATATATCCTCGGGTTAATCTGAAAATGTGTGGCATATGATTACGTGGTTTTTTTCCTTTATGTGCTACATTTGGAAGGGCTTTTCCCAGGTTCCTGGTAACTTCAGATAGCCTTGAGTCTCTAAATCAGGGAATGTTTCTTCAGATGAGCAGAGGCAAGGGAATCTCTAACCTGCTTCAGTAGATGGTCTCTACATACTCCTCTTGTTTGGAGTTCCCATTCTCTTAAGCAGTTACGGTGACTTAGAAAAATTCTCTGTGACAACTATAGTTTTCCTTTCTACAGCATTGCATTCTGTGGGTGGCCCTAAAGGGTTGAAGACATTAACCATGTATGAAAATGAAAAATTTTGAGCACCATCCTTTAATAGAAGGATTTATTGATTTCAGTAACTCAAGTGATTTTTAAAATCACTTTCTGAATTCTGTCCTCAATACTATGATTTTCCATGTTACTATTTCTTCCTAATATTATAAAAGATAGGATAATCCTAAACTGTTGTGCCAGCTTATCTACTGTGAGCTTAGTAGTTAAACTTTCTGGAGTTACAAAACCTAAAATAATAAAGAAGGCGTTTATCTTAGGTTACAACATAGCTGGCATTTTTCTAATCACTCTGCATCGAATAATACGTTTGAAACCCAACAATACCGTAACATTATTATGCTCATTTAACAGATGAGGAAACTTGGGTCCTCAAAGGAAATAACTTGCCTGTTGTCACAGTAAGTGACAGAACCAGGACTCAAGCCCAAGGTATCTAGTATTAGAAGTACCCATTAATTAGTACAAACACTGCCTCTGACAAGGTATACAGGACATCAGTCATTCATTCCATCAAAATCATAGGAAGTATAATGGTTCCTTTCAAACAACTACAGAGCATCGTTGCAGGCATTACAATGCCCACAGGCCCAGGTTTATATGGCAGGCAAAAAGTTAGCCTTTGAACTCAGCCCTTTCTGACTCCAGCCCCTGCTCAACCACCCCTGCTCCATGCTACCCTATTCAGAGCAATTGGAAGGGCAAGGGTCTTGTTTAAATGAAGGACCCTTCTGAAACATTTGGAGCCTTGAGAGCAGTAGAGCTTGCTTCTTCTAGATGGGAACAGATTAATAAGAGTATACAAAAGCAATCTCACAATGCCTTTTATAGCTTCAAAATCTTCGCACTAACATTAAAAATGAGATATACTACAGCAGATGACCTTTCACTACTTGAATATTATATGAAATGGACTCTGTTATTCAGACTTCCTATCACCTGGCTCTAAGCAATTGCTAGGTATACATTTCCTATGCAGTAATTATCAAGTCTCTTTTGTTTCTGGATTATATTGGTTCCAACTCTGTGTTCTCTATGGCCTATGTCTTAAAAATAGGTTCAGACTGTGATTTCACTTTGCCTATAGGTGATCTGAGGGAGTGTTCCAACAGCACCTTCTGCTTGCTGTTCAGTCTCTTAGAATAAAGGAGA
The DNA here is from genome assembly GCF_014898055.3 of Talpa occidentalis. Taxonomy (NCBI): domain Eukaryota; kingdom Metazoa; phylum Chordata; class Mammalia; order Eulipotyphla; family Talpidae; genus Talpa; species Talpa occidentalis. Next base: position 4,079,228 of record NW_023601104.1, on the reverse strand, counting down.
TAAAAAGCAGTGTCATTTGCCACAGGCCACGATAGCTCATCCTGGTTATTGTTTTCAACCAAGAGACTGAGCCAGACAAGAAAAATTCTCCAACCATGGTCCTCTGGAAGACACTTGGCAGCTATAGTATACTGAAGGCTAAATAAAGCTTGGAACCCAGTTTCTGAAAACATGCAAACACTGTTATAGATAAAGAATATTACCCCACAGGCCCAGAGTGAACTCTGGGAGCATGGCAAAACAGGCCCTGGCGTCACAGCTCAACACTGCCGGTTTTGTCCTACTTGATAAGATTCTCAGAAAAGCAAAGGACCTTCTGATTTGTATTTTTATCCAGCAATAATCTGGAGACTTGCAAATGTCGTTGTCCAACCTAGCATTTCAGTTGCTTCCTGGTTTTCCCAAATTTACAGAAATCTCTTAGGATTTGTTCAAACAATGACAGTGATATTTTCCAGAAATATTAAATTAATGGAAAAAGAAGCATTGAAAGTAGGGGGGGATTCTTAATGGGAAAAAATATTAATAATGAGACAATGACAGTAAGGTGTGCCAAGTTTTAATGTCACAGGTTCATAGCAAAACATACTTGAATATAAGGAAGAAAAGATTGTGGGACCTAGATAGCTGAGCTCCATAAAAGGAGCTAAGAGTACTCAGTCTTCCCAGATGGAAGAATTGGAAAAGTATCAAACTTGCACACTCTTTAAATTTGGCTCCGATTGGTTTTGTTTTAAATAATGTCAACAGACTGTAGGTCCTACATTCTCAGCAATGAAATAAGGTATAAAGTTGCACAAAGAGCCTGAAGCCCTCCCAGACTTATTTGCCAGTATACATTGCATATATTATATGCTTTTGCATCATCACAGTGCGAGTAGTTCAGGTAGTAAACCTGGTCCTTCTTTATCCACCACCCCCACCATAGCATCTCCTCATTGAGCCCCAACAGTCCGCACATTCCAGCCTCACCAAACTTCAGCTATTATGCAAATATGTTATACACCCATTTTGCATAATCTTACTCCTGTCTGGAATGCCCTTTTCTTTCTCATTTATTGAATAAACCTTTCCATCTTAAAGTCTTAACTTGCCCTGTGCTTCCAGATCAACTTGGCAACTCTCCTTACTTCCAGAAGGCATCTTGTATAAATCTTCATTCCAACATGTATGCTGATTGTAATTCCTTATTTGAATGTTTATTTCACACCTGACTATGGACTTCTTAAGGGCAGGAAATGGGTTTTCTATCTTTGGCCTCCACTCCCAAGCCCAGTATCTGGCCCAGGGTACAGCTTCATTAGTGATTATGGAAGGTTGGGAGGGAATATAATTTTTTCAATCACCCAAAATAATAAGGGGGTACCTAATTTTTTAATTAAGATTATATAATAATATCTTTATTCTAAAATCCACCACTTAGTTTACAATGCATTACTAGAATATCAGTAACCACTGAAAACGTTAAATATTTCTAAGCTGTGATTAGAAATATTACATAGCATAGATGTATATGTGCAAAATTTATAAAGAACTCACATCTACCATTAAGGGGATTTTTTTTAACTGCCTAGTCATGGCATGTTATGATGCCATTGAAATCCATTTCCTTCTGGCTATTTCATGCAATCAATTGTTTGTAATATATGTAAAAAAATCAAATACAAAACCTAATGTTCCAGTTTGGTTGAAAGGTGTGTATCTGGGGCCTCCCTGGTGGCGCAGCGGTTGAGCGCTGGGTTGCGAAGCTGCCCGCAGCCTCTGCGACGCCGGTTCGATCCCTGGCTGCTCCCCGGCCACAGGAGGAGGGTCCCACATGGCGCGCAGACCTCTCCTGCCGCCCGCTGCTCCCCTCAGCAGTGTACTTCGGTCCTTCTGCCTGCTCTGCTCCCCGCTCTGACTCTGGTGAATTCTCTCACCCTCCCACGCTTCTGACTATACCCAGTGCATGTGTAAAACGAACAAACAAACAAATAAATAAATAAATAAAAACATGCCTAAAAAAAAAAAAAAAAAAAAAAAGAAAGGTGTGTATCTGAAAGAGTAGAAAGCATTTTTAATTGAGTTTTTTCCTTCATATTTTTCTGCATATTATGAACATTTGGAATTTCTGTAATCAAGAAACAAGATGTTTTAATCCATACTAATTTTCTTGCCTGAACTTTTAAAAATTATTTTATTGAAATAATACTGATTTATGACATGACATGGGCTTTAGGCATACATTATTATAAATCAGTGTCTGTATATACCACATTTTGTTCATCGGCACCACCAACAAAAGGAATCACTAAACAGAATGACTGACAATGTGTTTCCCTGCCTATCTGAAAGAGAGAAAATTCTAAAGCAAACTATAATGCAGATAAATGACTTGATGACCTTGCTCTTTTTTCCACATTGACACCTTCTGCATTCAGTACTAAAGTGGTCATATTTTAGGGAAAATAGAAGAAATGAGGCTTTTGGCACCTTCAAATAAATACACATGCACACACACAAAAGGCAATTTGTTCATTACTTCAAACACCACGCCGGAATCTGAGCACACATTGAACAGGTTGAATCCTTGTTTATTCTCATTCCTGGCAGCTTGAGAATTTCCTCTGAAACTCATCTCAGGCTGCCCACTCACCAGCTTAGGAAATCATTTCTCATTGCTTAATCCACACAGGGAAAGCAAAGTTGAATATCCAGACTCCCCTGTACCATCCTGCCTCCCCACCGCCCACTGGTGGCCTATTGAGAATTTGCCGGGTGGTGGGTGCCTCCAGAGTCCCACATGCTTTCTTCCTGTTCTTTTCTCACCAGGCCGGATACCCAGAGCTGTTGCCTCCATCAACCAGCACCTCCTGAAGTCAGATGATGTGGTGAGCTGTTGCCTTGACCTGGGAGTGTCCAGCATCTCCTTCCGCATCAATGGGCAGCCTGTACAAGGGATGTTTGAGAACTTCAACACAGATGGGCTCTTCTTCCCTGTGGTGAGCTTTTCAGCAGGTGTCAAGTAAGTTATGACTGTGATTTCATGAGAGTAGCTGTTACCCCGCCTTCCCACCACTCCTGTGAACTGGAGAGTATAGCAGTCTCTCAGGGATTTTGCCACCATCAGCCAAACTCCCCCAAGAGATGGTTAAAAGTGGAGAAGCATCTAGAGTCATCCATTCCATATATATTATCTTACTGAGTACATACCTCCTGCCCCAAGGTTATATTTTGCCCTCAGATAAATAGTAACATAAATATGATGAATTCTTTATACAAAATGACCATAATAATTACTAAAAAAAATTACTCATAAAAATTTGAAACAGTTAAAAATATCACCCATAAGTCCAATATTTAGCTATAGCCTCTATTGATATTTTGGTGCATTCAAGTCTTTTTAATCTATATAAGTATACATTTTTCGTTGGCATTACACTGAATATGAAATTCTACATCTTCCTTATTTTTCATTTAGCAGTAGGTAATGAGCCTTTTCCTCAGTCATTAAGTATCCTCCTTGAAACAAATTTTATAGCCAAATAATAGCCTTCCGCAATTCTGTCCCATAATATAGCCATTACTTTGTTGTTAGACTATCATGCTGGTTCAATTTTTATTTTTATGAATAAAATTATTAGCATCCTTGAGCATAACTCTTTGCATTTCTATTTAGTTTCTCCTAGAAGTAGGTCAGAAGTTGTGAACTTTTTAAAGTCTAAAATAATAATCAATTGCCAAACTGTTTTTTAGGAAGATTGACCAGTTCAGAATTCATTACCAACAATTCTGTAATCTTAAAAAAAAAAAAAAAAACCTCTGAAAACCATATAATTTTTTTTTTTGGCAACTCATTTTGCAGTAAGATCTGGCTTGAACTCATTTTGTAGCAAAAGCTGTCATCAACTGAAATGACAGTTCTTTAGTCTTTTGTTTACTTGTGACTATTTACATGTTTAACTGCAGTGATATTAATATGTTTATGGGAAATAGACCACCCCCTAGTTGGTTCTATGTAATATATACTACACATACTTACTTCCTTTTTTAAAATCTAAACAAAACAGAAGTGAAATACATCTCCAAAGTTGCACAGGATTTGGGTCTGTGGTACCATTTAAAGTAACATATGGGAACACCCAGCTGTGACTGGGTATTATTCATTAATTGCTATTGGTTACGTTTAATCTTTGCCAGTTGAGAACAGTATATCTTACTAAATTCATGTTTAACCAATCTGGTTAAACATTTGTTTGTGCTTATCATTCTTACATATTAATACAATCCAGTATTTTGTTTTTGTGTTCTCTGTCCATCTAATATCAATTTGGGGGGGGGAGTTATTTTTATTTATTTTTTTGAATTTACATATTTTATTATTGTGTATTCCCCATAAAATTCCCACCACCACTTCACCCGTAAACCATCACCATAATCCCTTGGGGTTATTTTTGTATGTTAAAGCTGTTAAACATTTGCCTTACTGATTTCAGATGTATTTCCCAGTTTGTGATTTACCTATCTCAACTTACTTTTCCATTGTGTTTTTGTCATTTCACAAAAGTAATGCAAGTCAAAGAAAATACCAAGAACCCTTAATCATAGTATCCAGAAATAACCCTATTACCTCTTTATACATTTCAATAGTTTATATTAAATTGGACTTGTACTGTGCATGCTGTTTTCTTACATACTATTCCTAACTATTGCATTCATTGTCCTTCCCCTTGTACCAGTTGGATGCTGTATTTAATAAATTTAGCTTTATTATACCTTTTAGTATTTATAAGGCAAGACTACATTATAATTCTTTTTCCCCAAAATTTTCTCAACCATTCTCCATCCCTACCTGGTGAAAGGATCACAATTGACTGTGTGGTAAACTAGAATCAGCGCAGTTAGAATAGCAGTGGTTCCCATGGGTGCCATTAGGAATGGCCATGGAAGGTGGGCACATGTGGAGAGCTCACTCTTAGAGTTGGACCCACAAAGGGACTATCTCGAAGCTCCAGAGGCCCAAGTGATTGGATTTCTAGAATTACCGCACTGTGATAGCCTTCAGCATCTCATACAGATCAAGAAACCAAAAGATGATAAATTATATTTTCCAAAAGATGATAAACAAATAACTACTTAGAAATCAGGAATTGCCCCTTGAAAATGATGTTCACCGTTTAGATTTTGACACAGATATGTACAATCACACTTAAAGATGTGCTCATGAAGATGGATATGATATTTTGAAATTAAACATTGAGATTCTTGTAACAGAGAACCCCTGTAGCACAAACCTCGACTCGATTTGCAAATCTACTCATCTCAGATTCATGTCAGAATTCTTGCATCATCTTCAAGGACTATATCCTCAAGAATCCTTTACCTGTGTTTCTCTGTGCTGAGGATATCTCCATGAGAATTTCCTGCCAATTTTCTTTACATGTGGTGTAATGGCATTCCTTATTTGATATCTATATGGAGTATATAGAAAACAAGTGTTATCGAAAGGCAGTCACCATAGCACAAAGAAAACTGATGAGAGCATAGATCCTCTGGCATTGGGGTTCCCCCCTCCACTCCCCAGAACAAAGAGAAGGGGTAGAAATCTAAATTCAATAAAACAGCATTTGAGTCATCCACCCGTTGATTCAGTACTTTCTCTGGAGAAACAAAGTCACTCAGAGCTGTCAGTGCCCAGCTCTGACTTTTTTTTTTTTTTTTTTTAATTTTCTAGAGGCATGTCTTATTTATTTATTTATTTATTATTTGTTTGTTTGTTTGGTTTATACATGCACTGGGTACAGTCAGAAGCGTGGGAGGGTGAGAGAATTCACCAGAGCCAGAGTGGGGAGCAGAGCAGGCAGAAGGACCGAAGTACACTGCTGAGGGGAGCAGCGGGCGGCAGGAGAGGTCTGCGCACCATGTGGGACCCTCCTCCAGTGCCCGGGGAGCAGCCGGGGATCGAACCGGCTGCAGAGGCTGCAGGCAGCTTCGCAACCCAGCGCTCAACCACTGCACCACCAGGGAGGCCCCCTTGCCTGAGTTTTTAATGGCTTTGGTCACCCAGCATTGGTGGCCTTTACTGCTCTGTTTTGAGCACATTCTACTCAGAGCACCTTATCTGACAAAACTGCTTAGCCAGAAGTCAAGGCTCTGGAAAAGAGGTCTTTTCCAGTCTACTAGCTGATGGACTTCCCCATGTATTGTGTTAATAGAGAAATATACATCTGAGCGCTCGTGTTACATAGTGATTTTTAATCATTAAGTCATTCCTGCACTCTCCCTCAGGTCCATTAGATGAATTTTGATGTATTAATTTTTGTTGGAGGGGGGGTTTTTTTCATCATCTCTTGTCAAAGAGCTGCAGCTAGCAGGTGAGGAAATAGATGATTGCACAGTAGCCCACATAGAAGATGTTTCTAGCATCTCGTGGCTGGGTCAGCTGATCATGTGTCCTCAGTGAACAAGAGAGAAGCAAAGTTACAAGATAAGACAAATGAGATGTCTAACCTATTTATAAGGCACGAGTGTTGAGAGAATTTAAGAAACTGATGGTCGAGATGAGTTGACTTGCAGTCAACACCTTAGGTCTGAGAGCTTCTTGCCTTTAGCAGCTGAACAGGTGGCAAGCTACAGCATGGTGCCAGTGGGCTCGGTGGCTCCCAAGCCTCCTTTCTGTGAAGAACATGTCAGCTCTGAACACTCCAGTTTCAGTCCAAGAACATGATATGGTCTAAGGAGAGATGGGATGACAGTTGCCTGCATACTTGGAAAAATACATTTTACTGAAGTAGATCCAGTCCATCACATGGTGTTCTGCAGTCAAGACCATGCTGGTCTTGTGTTGGAAAGTTGGTTTATTTTTACTTATGAGCAAATGAGATCAGCGTGGTCATGTGCTATGGAACAAGAGGTATGTTGTGAGAAATGCATCTTTTGGGTGGTTTGGTTGGTTGTGCAAATGTCAAAGAGTATGATTATGCAAACCTACATGGTCTGGCCTCTTACACACCTAGGCCGCACTAAGAGTCCACTTTTGCAGATGCGCTCTGTCCCTGAGCAGAAAGCCAGGATGACAGCCCATGATATCACCTGGGAAAGTATGATTTGATGCTGAAACTCAGTGGTTCCTCTCTCTATTACTTTAGTTTAGTTATACAAAAAGCTCGAAAGAGAAACCAGGATGTTAATTGCAAGTTAATTAAAGCATCTTATTGAAAATAAATGTGTTGAATAATATAACTGAAAAGAAATTACTGTTTTTACCCAGTACTGTAGAGAACAGTAACAGGTTTTATGGCACCTCTCCCAGCAAGGTGCAAGGTTATGCCTATCTAGATAGATTACTCTCTCATTGTAGAGGCATTCAGAATTATTTCTCATATTTATTTTTAACATCTGTGTGGCTTCTACTTTAGATTTCTCTTTTACCTGCCTATTACCGTCTATTTAATGGTCTTTACTGAGGTCATTGTTTTGTATTTGTGACTCCACAGTTATTTTTATAATTACAGACTATGTTATTAATAACACCCGATTAAGATGTCCCTGCCAGCAGTCACCGAGGAGCAAAAATCTTTTTCAATTAGATTTACCCACAGTGAATTTCAAAGGCAGCTTGAGTAATTACTAAGAAAATCCACAAATCAATATCTGCTATTTTCTCTAACTATTATGAATGTGCCTCCTTGATATTCTTCTCAGTGAGGTTTATTTGTGGATGGTATTATTACTACAGTAGGCCCTCAATATAACAACCCTGAATGTTATATGACAGAATTTGGGATGAGCCTCATGTAACTTGGAACCAAAGCAGATGTTTGAGTTACTTAGCTGCCAGGAAACACTTCTTCAAAGGTGGTCTCACCCTGCAAAATGGCATCATAGCTTGAACCACACGGGATCTGTTATTCAGCGGCCCAAGCATATGGTAGAATCTGGACGCTGCTTTTGATTTGCAAAAATTGATGAGTTAGTAGCTATAGTAGAACATGTTTTATAGCTTTAGTTAAATTCCTCATAAATGTAGTTAATCGTCTTGCATAACTCTTCTACCACCTCTTCCTAATTTATAGAAATAATATCCAAAGACAGTGCGTATTTGTGGTTGCCATTTGTTTTCTGTGGGTATCCACCAGACTTGGCTAAAATTCAGGTAACCAACTGCTTAGCTGTTTCCAGCTTACTGTGGTCAATACTGTGGAAATTATTGCTGAGACAAATATACTTCTGTGGGGAACATGACGAGCGCTGGCTCGATTGCCCTGGGCTTTCATCAAACACTGGCCGGAAGAAATATGAATGTGGGAACATACGTAACTCAGATTGTTCTCATGTCTTAGCGACAGGAACTGAAGATGCAATTATGAATCATGACTTAGAAGTTGAATTCAGGTCAGCAAAAGCTTGCTAATTCATTCCCCCTCTTAACCATAGCATGCGTCATTTTTTCCTTCAGAGTACTACCCCAACTCTCCGGAATGACGCGGTAACAGATCAGAATAATGAGATCTCTAGTAAGTTAAGATTAAAATGACTTCACACATTTACTAGTAAGCAGTGAATTAATAACATTGTAGTCCAACAAAATCAAACCTAGTCATCCTTTCTGAGCCTGGTAAAGCGTTGTCCTGATTTTTTAGTATATTTTTCATTCATGGGTCATTCTTTCCAATCGCAGAATTTGCAATAGATATTCTCATCTCTTCTGCAAATGGGTAGGCAAAAATGCACAAATCTTAAAAAATGAAATTGAAATTGCTAGCAGAGATCTTCCAATATGATTTGGCTCTGTGTCCTCACAGAATTAGTCAGGTAAATAAAAAATTCCTCTACACATCCCCAAACTTCACTATTCCCAGAGGTCTATTTTTGAACCTATTGGTCATTTCAGAGGTAGAGGAATCTAAGGACACAGTTGCTTACTGTAATCACTTTAAGAAGGGAAAAAAACTCACTTGAGAGCTGATGAAATGTCTGAGTTATAGGAAGAACCCCAGAAGAGGATACAAGTGCTTTAGTGCAAAAGATTAAATTGATTGATGAAATTGATTTTAAAAATCCATTCATGTGGAGAAAAATGTGATCATAAAGAATTAATTTTAATGAACTCAATTCTTAAATGATCTTCTTGTTTCAAATTAACATTTTTTTTAAGATGCTGGGAGGTTGGGCAGAACCCTAGGAGCAGGCAAGAAAACACCTAGGTAAGAGAGATTTGCATTCTTATGGGAAATCACTTATTTACAAGTGATGTTATAGGACAGGGAGAGGGGCAGCCCAAGCCCCGCAAACCTGCCTATTCTACATGGGTTCTGCCATCCGCCGCATCAACACAAAACATATGACACTTTAATGGGAAGGAACTTTAATAAAAACTAGGAAACAATACAGGTAAGGCAAAGAGTCTAGTTTCTAAATGAAGCACCCAAAGTTACCCGTCCCCTCGTGGGTAAAAGTCCATCCATATGGGATTGGCCCAGAGCAAGGCCCCAAAGCCTGCCACAAGTCTAAAACATCTTCCAGTGGGGACCCACAGAAAAGGGTCACAAACAACCGGACAAGCCCGGAAGGAAAAGAGCAAAATCAACATCCAGATAAAAGCTGCCATTGTCACCTCCCCACGGGTCTCACCCACATCTGTGTCACCCAGTCCACGACCAAAAGACAAGCTCAGTTTCTTCACATGTCTCTAGGCTCCATGCGCCTCCTCCAGGTCTCCTTCTGGCTCCATCCTGCTTCCTTCCTCAGTCTCTTCTGCAGCTTCTCCTCTTCCTGCTCAGCTCCACCCTCCCTTGGGTGGGGCAGGGAACCTGGAATTTCCCCCTTTCCTGGGGACCACCCTGTTACAATCCCCCCTTTTAATTTTTATTCCACCATATCTATGGTGGCACAATCTCAGGGTGTAGTCTTAGGAGACAGTCTTTTTTAGGGTTACAATGTGTGTAAGAGAAGCAACAATTAGTCAGCAGCATTGTCTATGAATGTCCAGTATGACAGTTTTCCATTCTGAAAAATAGTCCATTATACAAGCCGAAAGAAAAAAAATTGGAGCGTCAGCTAAAACAAGACAGCAAATATATCAAAAATCACAGGGAAAAAATGTTAAAATGGTTCAACTTATGCAAAAACGAATTATCTCAACCTTGATTCCAAACTTTAACAGCATAGCAAAAGTTTGCAAACTAAATGTACTTTTAAACCATTTTTCCTATTTTTGCATAAAATCACAGGGCAGAAATAACTAACAGCAATTTTTTAGCTGGCTTTGTTGAAATACTCCATACAGGATCAGAGCGAACCGGTGGCATCCAGTCGATGTAGGCTTCAGGTATAAAGTTGGTCTCATCAGACTCCACCTGGGCTTTCCTCTTCTCGAGGGTACCAGGGCATTTTCGTTGGCCGGGTTGTCCAGTCCTGCCAATGGAGGCAAGCTTCCTCACCTTCTTTGGAGGTCTCTGGAACCCTACAAACAAGGCAAACAGGTTCTCCTCTTCTTGGTTCAGCTCTTTTTCAACTTTTTGGAAGAACTCCACACAAAGCCACACAATCAAACTCACGTCCAATTTTTTTGTTAAAACAGACAAAATCCCTATGGAAGTTATGCAAAAACAGACTCTAAGATAAGTAGCAAAATTACTACCACTATTTGTATGCTGTGTTGGTATCAAGGGGAGAGAAAATGTGACAAGTTAGTTTTGCTGAAAAAAAAATTACAACCTTTCTGCAGATCCTGGTTACTCAAAACAAAACAAAACAAACAAAAAAAACTTCGTGGATTCAGGACAGAAATGCATAAAAAAAAGTTCCAGTATGTCAAAGAAACCTTAGTAAATGTCAGGTGTATTTCCAGGTCTATTGAGTCCTTTGTAAGAAAGTTTTACTCTCAACAGTTCCATCAATAGGAATCTGTTGAGACCTTTTCTCCCTATATTTCCAGAAACAATTTCTGTAGGTGTGAAACAATTGAATTATACAATATTACAAGGTGACAATCACCATTGACAATTTACACACATACCAGATACTACTGTTAACATTTTGTACATACCAAAGTTTTACCATTTTCCCAAGTGACAATGCTTCCCTTCTAGTTTTACTCTACTAGGTGAGCCAAATAGAACAAATTTATCTAATGCCTTTCCCAGGAGGAAAGGGAGAAACTTCGTGGAGTGTCTCAGGAGCTCTACTGAGGTTCCACAAAATTTCCTTGCATCAGCCAAATGACAGGCTACCAAATTTGTACTTGAATTTAGATTTCTGGGAAGCTTTGCCATAGATATCAGAAAATTAACAGAAACAACAATATTCAATCTCTATGAAGGCACCGGCTTAGCTCAGTATCACAATGTTGACAATCAAACCATAACTTTTTGTTTTTCTCATAACTGGAGACTCTTTTTTTTTTCTCAATTTATACGGGCACCATGTATACCAATTTGTCGATCACTGGAGGTCAAGACAGACAGAAGGACATACAGACATACAACATATAGACAAAGACAGTTTTTTTTTTTTTTAGTTATGCCACGTAGAATATGTTATGTAACTGCAGTTTTACTCCATAGGCTCAGAAAAAAAATATCAAAGTCCAAAAAAAATGTGGAGTGTTGCTGGCAGAAAAATTTCCAGTTGTCATCCTGCAAACCTAAGACTTTGGAAATAGGAAGGAAAAGTTTTATTAATCACAGGAGTTACATGACCTTGTTTATCACCTTAGGGTTTTCAGTGTTGAAGACTTTTTATTAGAAGTCAATCCTGGGGTATTCTGTACAGCAACTGAAAGAATAAAAGTAACAGTTAACTTTCAAGCAAAAGGAGTCATCTCTTGTTAGCCACCAAGCAGGTACTCCTTGGGTTTCCTGGAATACAACCTGAAAAAGCAAAATCAAATTATCAGTAATTAACTTTCAATTAAAAGGAGTCATCTCTTGTTAGCCACCAAGCAGGCACTCCTTGGGTTTCCTGGAATAGAACCCGAAAAAGCAAAATCAAAATATTAGTAATTAACTTTCAATTAAAAGGAATCATTTCCTTACTTCTGTTAGCCACTCTGGGACAGAAGCTGGAAGAGCAAATTAAACATCTAAGCACAGATTACACCTCCCCCACACTAGGGAGGGACAACAACAACACAGGTATGAAAACCTGGTACAGTTACATGATGCACCCTAAAGAGTGCTTTCCATAACAGACCTTCCTCAGTAGGAAGCAGAAACTTAGAATCTTGTCTTACACCAGCAATTGAACAAATACAGTATTTAAAATGGCAAACATGCCCAAAACAAATTGTGTAGACAAAATTCACAGCAGCAAATCCTTTCAGACTCAGACAAAATCTTATTAATTTTTCTGATCCAGACTTTGCAAAAATTCAAGTTATCTCCAAGAATCCATCAAGGATACCAGCAATTACCAGTTACTGATAAGGCTACTCTTTCCTTAACACCCAGGCATACATTTGCTAATTTGAACACCACTGCTCCACAATTGGCTTGCAAAATCCATCAGGCAGAGAGCAGGAAGTAGCCAAAGACAAAGCAACAGACCACTGAAGAACCATTATTGCCTTTAGAAATGCTAATGAGACAGCAGAGATTACAAAAAGAAAGAAAAAAGTTCCAAGTGGCCTCAGACGCCATCTTTGATCTGGCCACATGGTCCAATGTACTGCCTAATCTTTTGAGTAAAACTGGCACAGAACAATTTCCACAAAATCAAATGTCTTAGAAAGTCACTACAAACAAATTACATACAGACACACAGATCTTCACAAAGCCCAAGCCAGTTTCTCAACAGCAAATCTGTTATATGAAACAAACACACCGGAGAAACCAAAAATCACATTTGCGCTTGTGGTAGCCAGTGCCATAGGGAAGCCCAATTTCCCATGGGGCTGACTAACCACGGATGGCTCTGTCCTAAATCACGTTGGGCGCCAAATCTGTTATAGGACAGGGAGAGGGGCAGCCCAAGCCCCGCAAACCTGCCTATTCTACATGGGTTCTGCCATCCGCCGCATCAACACAAAACATATGACACTTTAATGGGAAGGAACTTTAATAAAAACTAGGAAACAATACAGGTAAGGCAAAGAGTCTAGTTTCTAAATGAAGCACCCAAAGTTACCCGTCCCCTCGTGGGTAAAAGTCCATCCATATGGGATTGGCCCAGAGCAAGGCCCCAAAGCCTGCCACAAGTCTAAAACATCTTCCAGTGGGGACCCACAGAAAAGGGTCACAAACAACCGGACAAGCCCGGAAGGAAAAGAGCAAAATCAACATCCAGATAAAAGCTGCCATTGTCACCTCCCCACGGGTCTCACCCACATCTGTGTCACCCAGTCCACGACCAAAAGACAAGCTCAGTTTCTTCACATGTCTCTAGGCTCCATGCGCCTCCTCCAGGTCTCCTTCTGGCTCCATCCTGCTTCCTTCCTCAGTCTCTTCTGCAGCTTCTCCTCTTCCTGCTCAGCTCCACCCTCCCTTGGGTGGGGCAGGGAACCTGGAATTTCCCCCTTTCCTGGGGACCACCCTGTTACAGTGAGGCAAAGGATTTAAAATATACACAATAAAAGCCAGGTAACAAATTTCTTGAAAGGAGTAGACTAGGTAGGTGGAAGTTTAGTGTTTCTTTTCCTGCCCATTCAAACCCGTGTTCTGGACTTCTGACCCTGGATAAGTTGTTGGGCAGATGCTATAGCTTGTATTATTCCTTTTCAGAGCAAGAATGATCTTGTCAGCCATTTAAAAGTTCCATCTACTTGTATATAAAAATTTCCAATGTGTATGCATTCGACAGGTTGAGCCTCACCCTCTGGGGTCTGCGATGAGGTCAGCGTTTTGTCCCCACTGTGGGTCATGCTCCTACTGGTCAGCCAGTCCTGTCTTGGAACCTCTGGAGGTGAGGGTATGAGCTGACCATGGGTAGGGCAGTTTCTCGTGAGCTGGTGCAGCTGACATGTAATATCATGCCTTTGTGTAGCAGTTACACAATTGCTGCCTCTTTGTCTTCTAGGACTTTTTGTAGTTTTCTTGGAGAGTCTTAGGCTGGAAACCTCTGAGTTCAGATCTTTTCACAGAAACTCCATCACCTATACTGGCTGGCCGCTCCCTTCTAGCTAACCCCAAGCCTCCCTCTGCACCCTCCTCCCCCTGCACAGGCCCCCATCTCCTCTAGCTCCTGGATTTCTGATCACTGCTTAGACATTTGCCTTTCTAAGCACGATTCCTTTTAAAATGGCTAAAGGTAGGCTCATTTGTGGGGTGCCTACATGTTCTTCCCGGAGCACGGTCCTTGGCCTCACCCTAAGCAGTAGGATCTTGTTCCCTTAACACTTGTTTATTTTCTCTCTCGCTCCCCCTCCCCCTTCACCAAGTAAATATGTTCCTCTCTAAAGTCCAGGGGTCATTTGTGAGTGTCTGAGTGGTTCCTTAAAGGCTCCTCATTTAGCTTCAGATGGGAGAGAGCCCCCCCCACCCCTGCCGCCTTTTTCCTCCTGACAATTCTCCCAAGTGAATTCTTTACCTTCCATAAGAAAGTGTGCCCTGGACTAAGGTTAATGGAATTGATTCCCCAAATTTTGGGTGGATCTTCATGGTTGACCCAGCACCTCACTTCAGGGTGTGAAAATATTGGCATCCTCTGAACCACCTGCTTTTTCTAACTCTGAGATAGAGGGTAGCCCATTTTAATAGCCTCAAGAATTAAAGAGGGTTTCAGGTGTTCTCTTTCTTGTGATTCTTCAAATCTACATTTTATCCCTAATTATTTCCTTTGACCTGGGCAGTCTGGATCTCCCAGAGAGAACTGCTGGGTGGTCCACCAATATTGCTGGCCATGTGTTGGCCTCCTTCCCACAGACCCTGGGCAGCTCTTCATGGCAGTAAGGGAAGGAGCCACAGGCAGTGCAGCAAGTGTGCCTGGCATCAGCTTCTTTCCCATCCTACCTGCTGGAGATCAGGGGCTCCTGTCTGGCAGGACTTTGGAAATGACCCAGGACTCTGTACTTCTACCCACGGAAGCACAGTGTAATGGCGTTCGAAGACCATGCTTCAGTAAGCAGTAAACGCTCATGTCTGCCTATGCTGATTTTTCATTTTGCAGTTTCTGTGGCTATTAGAGGAGCTAAAATTAAGATTTATAACCAAATTATCGTTCTCCAGTTAAGACTTGATTATAAAAGGAGGGACATTGCTGTGTTCTTTCCATGCTTCATGAATTGCCACCTTACTGGATTTGTTATGCAGAAGAATACAGCAAATTTTACAATATAAGAGAGATTTTGAAGCTAAACAGAACTGGCAAGAGAGTTCATGAATAATTAAGTCCATCTAGAAGTCTTCACAAGAGATCATTTCCTTGTTTTGGAACCACGCGCGGGTGTGTAGCAAAGGGTACATCTGCCATACAAGCTCCCAGGCGCTCAGCTCCTCTCAGAAAGGATGTGTGATGACAGGAGAAGCAAATAACTTCCCGCACTGATTCTTTGCTCCACAAGATCCCGTTCTATAGCATAGTTTCCACATGTCAGTAGCACAGTCTATTAGGTTGCAATTGAATTGGAAAGTTCTCAACAAATTATTTCAAGTCTTAGTCATTATTTCCTGAAGGTTCACTAAATTAGTAACATTGCAGGCTAATGACTCAATTTTGTTTTAATGTCATTGTTCATATTCTTAATACACATAGATCATGCCCTATTACATAACGTTTAATGTGGGAACATTTGCAAGCAACAATTGTGGTTCTAATTTTTATCAGTGTTGTTTAGTACTTTCAAATGGGAAAGTGGGAGGTTCAATACGTTGTCTATAATTAATTTTAAAACAGCAGTTTGCAAAATGCTGTTTGGATAAAAGAACTTGTTTGAATTGGGAAAGAAAAAAAAACCTTAATGTCTCTCTCTTGGAGAGGTTTTTATTTTGCAGTTTCATAATTAAGCTATTTCCACACTCACAATTACTCAGCCAACATTGAAACTCTCTGGAAGCCTGCCCTGCCAGAATATTCCTGTTAAAGGAAGTGAGACCTAGTGGCAAGTATCGCTGAGAGCTTTGCTGAATCATAAACCTTCTTCCATGAACCTCATCTCCCTCCACACACACATGCCACTCCATTCTGCTCCACCAGCAATTCTGTCAAGAATCCTAATTCCAAAACAAAACTGGGATCTGGCTTCTCTGTACCGACATGCTGTCTTCATCTTGGTCCAACCCTCCCTCATCTTCCACTGGGACAAGGTTCATGTCAGGTGTCTCCTAACTGGTTCCTAGACACCACATACAGCAGTGAGAAGAATCTTGTATTCTCCTTAAAATCCCTCAGAGGCTATCTCTCCTAGAATAAAATTCCAACTTCTTTCTGTGACTCACATAATCTGATGTAACCCTGCCCTTCCTGCCCATCTTCTGCCCCACAGACTTACCAGATTCTCACCCATACCAAACTCTTCCTTGCCTCAGGGCCTTTGCACATGTTGTTCCTCTGCCTGGAATGCTCTTCCTCCAGGTTTTTAACTCACCAGCTCCTTAAGAAGCGAACTCAGGGCCTGCCCTGGTGGCGCAGGCAGTTGAGTGCAGCACTGTGAAGCTGCCCGCAGCCTCTGCAGCACAAGTTCAATCCTGGCCTGCCAGAGAGATACCCACATGGCATGGCAGACCTCTCCTGTCTTGCCCACTGCTCCCCTCAGCAGTGTATTTCAGTCTTCTGCCTATTCTGCTCCCCACTCTGTCTCTGGTGAATCCTCTCACCCTCCCGCACATCTGGCCTATACCCCGGTTCTTGTATACATGAATAAATAAATCTTTAAAAAAAAAAAAAAAAAGAAGTGAACTCACATGTCTCTGTCTCTTCCTCAGAGAGGCCTTTGTTGACTTCTGCCTAAGAACTACCTCCCTGCCCCGAGTTATTTCCTCTCTCACTCTTTATCCCCTCACTGAATGTTTTCCAGTCAGAAATCATGCCTATTTGTCAAGTTGGAGGCCTGCTCTGTGAGACCAGGGATGCTGTAGTCTTTGTTCTTTGCTGACTCTCCAAGTGAAGAGAACAGTGCAAATCCTTTGGGCTCAGTTAATAGTTGTTAAATGGAGGGATGAAAGGAAGGAGGGGATATGACTGTTGTGTGAGGGTGTGCTGTGTATTGATTTTTCCTGTATGAATTACTATTGACCCTGCAGGGCTACATATCTTTCCATGTTTTAATTGCTTAAAACTGTGGCCATATTTCCTCATCAATTTATTGCAGTTGCAGTTGATTTGTAAGAGCTATAACTCTAGCTATAAACCTAGGAGCACATGAACTGTCACTTTGCAATAGTTCGCTTTCATCCTCTCCTCTGTGCAGGGAGAGCTTTGGGGTCTAACTTTAACCTTACCTAACCTATATATGTGGGGTTGAAATTCTTCCAGAATGCTGAATTAAAATATTCCAAGACTTCAGTGTACTGGTAGCTAGTACCTGCTATTAATGTGAGATCCATGTGTCTTCCCTCTTCCTTGGGAGCAACCTGTGAGCATTCCTGGCATGGAGTCAGGCCTGCATGCCAGCAGCTTGATGGTGCCCCCGAGAAAGGCACTGGTACCCTAGTAAACCAACACTTCACGCCCATTTGTCTCCCTGTGGCTATGGACACATGCCAATGCTTCCCCACAGTCGCCCTCAAATGGCTGCTTTGGGGCACTGCAGCATCTATAGTGTATCATTTCTTGTAAATGTGTGGTGTTAAATGCTCTGGCATGCACGATTGGTATTTAATACTCTCGTGTTATTTAATCTTTTGTGTACATCTTTTTTTTTTTTTTTTTTTGTGGGACCCTTGCCGGCAGCCGGGGAATGAACTGGCTCTGCAGAGGCTATGAGCATCCTCGCAGCCCAGCGCTCAACCGCTGCGCCACCAGGGGAGGCCCTTGTGTACATCTTAAAATAAGAATTTTCTGTTATCCCTAATTGCTATATCATTTTTTATTGATGTGTGAATAGTCTCACTCAAATAAAATGAGTTGAAGTTCTCATGCTGTACTCTCAATATGATCTTTTCAGAGAATAATATTATCACTGCTAATTTCTTCATAATACTTTAGTAATATTTATAGTATTGGTTTCCCTACTAGAATATGGATAAACATAATTTTAAAAGTCTACTGATGCCACATTTTTTAAATAAAGACCATTAAACTGGGTAATTACATCATTCTACATTTAAGAATTTTTCCTACTATTCCATACACATATGGAAGATAACATATGTGCAAGGATATTTATTGCATCACTTTATACATTAGCAAGAAATTAGAAGCTGCACAAATGTCCACCAACAAAGCACTAGGTAAATAAGTTTCAATTATACAAAGAAATGGTATACAGCCAGAATGTTGCAGCTAGTTTATATACTGATAAGGAAAAATCTCTAGGATTGCACACATACACAATTGAACAAAGTGAGATAAATAAATATAAAAATACAGCTATTTGTGTGAAAATGGTTTGGGGGGGGAGCAGGTGAATAGAATAAAACTGACTTTCACATTTGAAATCTAGTGATACGTATGGATAATGTCATTTCTAATAGTTGGCACAGGTCCATAGTCTCATGCGTGGACACTGGGTTCTCTCTACATTGCTTCTTGCACACCTGGGATGTTTGCTGTGCTCACTCTGAATTTAGTCACTTCCCCACAAAACAATTTGGAATCAGGGAATACCAGGCTTTAATTTTCACTGATTTAGGCTGAGATTTTTTGGGTTTTTTTTTTTTTAACCTCTTTTTTCCTTGTCTCTCCCAATGATGACACAGAGTACGTTTCTTGATGGGTGGACGTCATGGAGAATTTAAATTCCTGCCTCCCTCTGGCTATGCCCCTTGCTATGAAGCCTTACTTCCAAAAGAGAAGATGAGACTGGAGCCCGTCAAAGAATACAAGCGTGATTCTGAAGGCATTAGAGATCTGCTGGGTACCACCCAGTTCCTGTCCCAAGCCTCCTTCATCCCCTGTCCCATAGACACCAGTCAGGTAGGTTCAAACTGCCAACAGAATGAAATGTAGATAAAGGGTTAAATCTTCCTTCTTTTTTGTGTCTCTTGGGACCATTTTTGCCATATGCTCTACAGAATTGTCATGTAATATGAACAGGTATTATTCTTCATGTTTCTACCATGTGAGTAGATTGAGCTCTTGAAGGATTTTGCAACCAATGAGCAAGTTGAGCACTTGCTACATGCAAGGCCCTCTACTAGACTATGTGAATCATAGGCAGAAATATTTCAGTGTTCTCTGGGAGTTTACAACCAAATTGAAGAGATAATAAGTGAATGTGTTATTTTTAAAAGTATGAGTAAAATACAGAATCATCTATTTGTGCAAGGAGATAGCTAGACACAACCTTTAGGTTAGAATGTTCCTCCTAGAAGTTTGCATAAGATGATGGAAATCAGTCAGGGCCTTTAATAAACTTAAATGGGGAGGGTCAACCAGGGGTAAAGTAACAGGAATGGGGCCTAGAGGTAGAAAGGCATATGTAGGGATACGTAGCAATGAATATTCTTTGTGTGATTGGTTGCTTGGAGAAAGAAGAGCAAATAGGAATGAACTGGAAATAAAACTGGAAAGAACAGGAGCTAGCATAGAGGACTTTGAAAGTGCTGATAAATGGAATTTTCTTTCCCTTTACAGTGTCTTTTTTTGAGAGAGACACATTCACGTGGTTATGGCGGGGGCATATAATAGCTTTCAGTATTTCCTGTGCACCAAGGCTATTCGAATCACTGTTCAGATGTTAGAGAAAATAAATGAGAAGGGACCTTGCCTCTGAGGCACTAGGTTAATAGTTTGGAGGAATACGGCTCTTTTAGTCTGTGAAAGCTCTCTTGTATTTTTCCATAATATTCCTGTTACCCTGTTGCATTCAGCTGTGTGTGCTTATTCCTAGTCTGCGTACTTCTATAGCTAATGATGTGAATTCCCATAATATACAGATAACAGTGTTTCTCTGCTCGCAGAGCCTAGTACAGCTCTTGGAATGGAGTTGGAGTTGAGAATGTTGGTGAGAAACTAGGGTGGAGTTTGTGAGCCAGAGGACCTCCTAGAATAGCATCAGTTGCTTCCTAGGGATTCTATACAAGACCCCTGAGGGACAAAGAAGTAAATTAGCTTTTCCGTGGACACAAGGTTGCCCTTTTCTGTGCTGCCCTCCTTACTAAGGAAGCAGAACTGCATGCATGTGTTACAACTTCTGGAAGATACAGAGTTCAAAAAGAGTTTTTAAAAATGAGAGGATTTTTTTTAAAGATTTATTTATTTATTTATACAAGCACTGGGCACAGTCAGAAGTGCGGGAGGGTGAAAGAATTCACCAGAGCCAGAGCAGGGAACAGAACAGGCAGACTGACGAAATTCACTGCTGAGGGGAGCAGTGGGCGGCAGGAGAGGTCTGTGCGCCATGTGGGACCCTCACCTGGTGGCCGGGGATCGAACCGGCACTGCAGAGGCTACGGGAAGCTTCACAGCCCAGCACTCAACCACTGCACCACCAGGGGAGGCCCATGAAAAATGAGAGGATATTTTGATGAAGGAGGAAAGGTAAGGAATAGTTCAGGAGTGAGAAGAGGTTCTAAGCATGCAGAGTTAAAGTTGAAGAGTGAAGATAAGTCAAGATGGGAAAATTTTGAACTCTGGACCCAAAGTTGAGTCTGTCTGGACTTGGAAATCTGGGAGATCCAATACAGGGATATTCTCGTTGGAAAGGTCTAATTTATTATTTTGAATGAGACCTTGTAATTTTTTTAGAATGTGCCAACTGTACAATTATCAGAGAAGTTAAATATCAAGTACATATTCGACGCCATCCTATCTGGGGCACGTTAACCAGTTTGCTATTAGGTATTGCTAACCCAGCCCTGTCATTGGCACTAACAGTCCCTAGCACAAATCGAACTCAGCCCCCTGATGAAAGTAGGAAGAAGGACCCCAGATCCCAAAGACCAAGAGAGGATAGACAGAGAAGAAGCCAAAAGAAAGGAACCGAGGCAGTGTCTGGGTGAAGCCAGGTGTGATCAGAACCCCATATCCCTTCCTGGGTGATATTCCCATAAATTCAATGGGAGCACCTAATCTGTAAAGATTTTATGATTTCCATGTAATTGATAGCTTGTTCTGATTTCTCATTTGTTCCTTTTCCTTTTAGATTGTCTTGCCGCCTCACCTAGAGAAGATCCGAGACAGACTGGCTGAAAATATCCATGAGCTTTGGGGAATGAATAAGATCGAGCTCGGCTGGACTTTTGGCAAGGCATGTGCTTCATCGGTGGGGCTGGGTAAAGGGTTGCACTGCCTTGTTGCCTGGAAGAATTCTTTTTTCCCATCTGTATGCCTTTATTCGTGTTATTACGCATGTGAGAGGCTCTGGCCGTGTTGCACCAGAACCTCGAATACTATGTTGAAGGCTAGTTATACTCACCTTTTTATCTGCTGTAGCGGGAAAGCACTCGGTGCTTCTCTTTGAAGTATAATAGCAGTGTACTCTTCTGTAGATGTCATCATCAGACTGAAGAAGGTTACTTTTATCCCTCATTTACTGAGGGTTGTTATCCAGAATGGATGTTGGATTTTGTCAAGTTTTCTTCTGTATGTGCATATTGAGATGGTCACGAATTTTCCCTTTCTAGCATAGTGACTGCTCTTTGAATATTGAACCAGTCTTGCATTCCTGGAATAAGCCCCGCTGGGCCAGAGTATGCTAATCTTTTTTATGTTGTCGGATTTAATTTGCCAAGATTTGCTTTCACATCTGTGTTCATAGGAGTTATTGATCTGCTTCTCCCCTTGCCATATCTTTGTTGTTGATATCAAGAAAATGCTAGCTTCGGGCCTCCCTGGTGGCGCAGTGGGTTGAGCACAGTGCTGTGAAGCTGTCCACAGCCTCATAGTGCGGGTTCGATTCTCAGCCGGCCAGGGAGCTACCCATGTGGCGCAGCAGACCTCTCCTGTCTCGCCCACTGTTCCCCTCAGCAGTGTTTTCAGTCCATCTGCATGTTCTGCTCCCTGCTCTGTCTCTGATGAATTCTCTCACCCTCCTGCACTCCAGCCTGTACCAAAGTTCTTGTATAAATAAAAAATATCTTTAAAAAAAAAGAAAATGCTAGCTTCATCGAATGAGTTGAGAAATACTCCTTTGCTTCAATTTCCTCAAAGAATTTGTATAGAATTGTTATTAGCTCTGCCTTAAATGTTTAGTAGAATTTACCAGTGAAGCCATTTTAGCTTTGCTGTTCCTTCGTGGATTTCTAGCTACAAATTCCGTTTCCATAAAGGATATGAACGATCCAGTTTCTATCATTTTCTTGAGTGAGCTTTGGTAGTTTGTAGCTCTTGAGTAATTTGCACCTATCACCTGAATTGGACAATTGACTGGAGTACGCTGCAGTGTTATTGTTTGGCTATTGCTTTCATCCAGAGTGGTGCTACTACCCCTGGCTATTTGTGTCCTCACTCTTGCTAGCAGTTTATTAACTTCATTGGTCTTCTCAAAGTTTTTCTTTTCTTTGGTATTTTTCTCATGTGTGTCTCACCAGTTTTATTTCCTCTCTCTTAGTTTAATTTGCTCTTTTTCTTGTTTCCTTTTTTTTTTAATTGTAGAAGGTTTCCCAGGGAAACTTCCTGAGTCAAAACACTCTCTTACTTCACCTGTCTTACTGTCACTGCAAGAGCAGCACCTAGCTCAGTTGTGCCTGCAGTGCAGTGAGGAGCACTAGGACACAGCTCTGCAGAGACAGATGCGGGGCAGGGAGGGGATAGCTACCTACTCCCTCTCCTTCATTCAGGGAATATTGCGCACAGCACCACCTTCAGAAGCCCCATGCTTCCTTTTCCTTCCTTCCCCATAGGTGGTGAAAAAAAGGCTGATTCATTGTTTTGAATTTGTGTAATACGGTTTTCAGTTGCATCACTAAGATTAATGGACACTCAGGAGGTTTAGGAATCTCACTAGAAAGTACTTTTCAAAAAGGATATAAATTGATTTTATTCTGTGACTTGTGTAAATGATGTCTGAAAGCAGGATAGCAGTTATGAAGCCTCTCTGACCCTGATAACTCTCAAATTAAGCACATTTCAGGTTGGTTGCTGAAGAGGACCCTGCCCTCCAGCATGTATGTATTTATATAGCCAGCATAAAATTATTCTCCTTACAGGTGACCACCTCTACTGTGTGCATTTATAATACCACAGCCTCTCCTTGAGAGAATGAATCACAATTGCAATTTTACATTTACCGCTATGATTATTTTGCTAATGTTTCCTGTCCCGCCTTTCTGGGACTGGGGCTCTCCTGACTCACTGTTGAACTCCTGATGTCTAGCTCTGTGCTGCCATGTAGTAGACACTTGACAAATTCTGTTGCATTAGCTAGTTAATGCCTGGATCTGCCCTGTCCAATACAGTAGCCATCAGTCACAGGTGGCTGCTGAGTGCTTGAAATGTCTGAACTTGAGAGGTGCTATAGGTAGAAGAACACAGCAGCCTTTGAAGACTTATTATGAGGAACTAATATAAAATATCTCAATAGTTTCTTGGGTAAATTACTTATTAAGATGGTTAATGTTAGGATGATACTGTGTTAAGTGAAATACATTATTTAATTACATTATTAAATGTAATTTCACCTGTTCCTTTTTGCTTCTCTCGTGTGGCTACGAGAAAATTTGAAATTACAAATGTAGAATACATGGGTGGCTGACTTTGTGTTCTCTTGCACAGTACTGGCCCAGGTTCTGTAGCCCTTTGTTCTGGAGAGTGCTGCACTTCAGTGGCATTATGGTGCCATGAATTTTGATCAGTCAGGAGCATGGTTATCACGACATGTAAAATTGTTTCTAGGGAGGGCCTCCCCTGGTGGCGCAGCGGTTGAGCGCTGGGCTGCGAGGCTGCCTGCAGCCTCCGCAGTGCCGGTTCGATCCCCAGCTGCCAGGCAAGGGTCCCACATGGTGCGCAGACCTATCCTGCTGCCCACTGCTCCCCTCAGCAGTGTACTTCGGTCCTTCTGCCTGTTCTGCTCCCCGCTCTGGCTCTGGTGAATTCTCTCACTCTCCCACGCTTCTGACTGTACCCAGTGCTTGTATAAATAAATAAATAAATCTTTTTAAAAAATTTATTGAAAAAAAATTGTTTCTAGGGAAAAGTATGTTCTGAATGCAGACACCTGGCTGGAAACAAATCCGCACAGCACAAGTCACTGGCCACTTGGGGACTGTCTATCATTTGTTAGAGAGATCGCATATTTGCCAATCAGCAAACAGCTGTTTTTGTCTTGCCTGGTACAGATTGCCTGGGTCATGTTTCAGTGTGTGTCCTCTTCTGTTTTTCAGCTGTCAAAATTTTAATTACTTTCTTTCTTATGCTGTTGCCTAGATACGGGATGACAATAAAAGACAACACCCCTGCCTTGTGGAGTTCTCAAAGCTCCCCGAAACTGAGAAGAATTATAACCTGCAAATGTCAACTGAAACCTTAAAGTGAGTGTTTAATTGAATTTAGACTAACCAGTGAGTGGGTGATTTAATGTCTTATAACTAAGCTGCAGACGTATGTCTCTTGCCTTGAAAACATACATTCTGATAAATTAGAAGGGATGGTGATTATTCATGCCACAAAAGGGTTTAGTATAGTGACTAACACATGTACCCTTGTTATTTAGTGTATTTATTTCTTGAGAGACACTTGCCATTTTCCAGGGATGGGGAAAAAAAGAAGAGGAACTTATAATCAATAAGCCAATGACCTGTTATAGTGCATGTTAAGTCAGTCAAGGAAGAGGCATTTCTGGGGGGAGGGAGGAAAGGGGAGAGGAACGACTAGGGTCAAAATAAGGGGGGTTGCAATTGTATGGGGAATATTACCAAAATGAAAATGCATACATTGTGCAAAAATGAAAAATGATGTAAGAATTATATAAAATAAAATATTAATTAAAAAAAGAAAGAGGCATTTCTAAAATCAAGTGGGGAAACATGGTTTGATTTGCAAAAATTCAAATTAAAGATAACTTTTAGGGGCTTCCCTGGGGACACAAGGGGTTAAATCTCAGCACTATGAAGCTATCTACTGCCACTGCAGCGCAAGTTCAATCCCTAACCAGGGAGCTGACTCACATGGCGCAGCAGACCTCTCCTGTCTCGCCTGCTGCTCCCTTCAGCAGTGTATTTCAGCCATTCTGCCTGTTTCGCTCCCCACTCTGTCTCTGATGAATCCTCTGACCACCACCCCCACCTCTGGCCTACACCCCAGCTCTTGTATGCATAAATAAATACAATAAATCTTTTTAAAAAATGGCTTATAGCTCCTCCATGATCCCACCTATGGTTTAAAGCCTAATTCACACTTTATTGTTTTTAGCTCAAGTTGGTAGCTCCCATCTTGAATTCCTTTTGTGCTCATTACCTAATCTCTGTTATATTTCTCTGTTCTCTTGTGTCAGTGTTGAAAATGTTAACACTGTGGTTTTGTCAGCATAGCGGTGCTTTTGACCGTGCCTTGTCTTGCAGGCTCACACTTACTCTGTCTTCAGTCACACAGATACTTCTTTTTTGTTTGTTTGTTTGTTTGTTTTCTTTTTAGATCAGGGGTACAGGCCAGAGGTGTGGGGGTTGAGAGGATTCACCAGAGGCAGAGCAGGGAACAGAACAGGCAGATCAATGGAAGTACATTGCTGAGGGAAGCAGCAGGCGAGATGGGAGCAGCCTGCTGCGCCATGTGGGTAGTTCCCTGGCCAGCCGGGGATCGAACTCGTGCTGCAGAGGCTGTGGACCACTTCACAGTCTGCGTCTTAACCCCTTGCACCACCAGAGAGACCCACACAGATACTTCTTGAGGGTATGGCTTTGGCTCCTCATGGTGTCAATGTAGCCCCAGAAACAGAAGAGGGAGCGCAAAGTAAATACTTGCTGACTGTGAATTGCTGCTCTATCTGTTTCCCAATATAAGAGAATCAGGACGCAATCCTAATGTGAATTTGTAAACTGGAAGCTGACTCCAAGAGGGGCTATTTATGAACTCTTTTTCTGTATTCTTATGCTTACTATCATGGAAATTGAGTTAGCAAGTTATGACCTTCCAGCCATCTGACCAGTCTCCTATTTGTCAGTCAAGTTTTGTTGTAACAAATCCAAGCTCACCAGTTTGAGTGTTGTCTGTGGTTGCTTGTCCTCTATGATGGCAGAGTTGCATAATCATGCACTACTTGACAATAGGAATACCTTCTGAGGGTTGCACCATTGGGAGAGGCCATCACTGGACAAACACAATATTGGCAGTGGATTTTGTATGCTTTGGGGCCACAATGAACAAAAAAAACTCATGAGATTAAATCAAGCATAAGGGAAAATTATGCTATCAAGTGATGTGGTAAGCAGCAGATGCACATGGCTGCAGCTGGCATCAAACACTATGATGTTGCCATGGCTACAACATCACTAGATGATAGGAAGTTGGGGGCCACCTTCATATATGCTCTTCATTGTTGACTGAAACAACTTTACACAGTGCTTGACTATACTGTGTCCAATTGTGGCTGAAACTTTTACTATCTGACCTTTACAGAAACTGGCAACCCTTGGTCTCGGCTGTTTGTTTTTATCCACTCACTTGCAGGTTAGGGACTTGCTGTTCTTTCCCTGGCAGTTACTTAACCCTTTTCTTCTTCCTCTGTTACGTCACAGGACCCTCCTGGCCCTGGGATGCCACATTGCCCATGTTAATCCGGCTGCTGAGGAGGATCTCAAAAAGGTCAAACTGCCCAAAAAGTAGGTTTCTTTTAGTGGCTGAAGATTTTAATGCTCCTGTCTGAAACTTTTTTCTTAAACTCATGCACAAAGGCACGTGTCAGCTCCAGGTACTTGCGATTTCCAGATCAGGATGGCTCCTCCCGCTGCTGAGACAGCATTAAAATCCCCAGAGAGAAATCTGTTGAAGTCCCTGTTTTCAGGTCCCCCCTCTCTTTGCTCACTACCGTTTGTTTGAAGCAAAGAAATGTGCTCTCAGTTGGGTATACTCTCTTTGGTCTCTAAGGATAGCAGTTGGCACAGGTGCTTGAGAATGGTTGGTAGCCACAGCTACCAAAGATTCATTCCTCTGGCCTTGGGCCAGTCTTTATAAGTCCCCTGTTGACATGGGTGTCTCTGCCAGGATTTGAGTTTGCTCCGTAAATCTGCATGTGCCCTCCTCTCCCTGTCGCCCTGTATATTCAGTCACATGTGCTTGCACATTCAGACCCATGCCCACCGGTGCATCCCATAGCTGGTTCCCTCACTCTCCCTCATCTGTGCCAGCCTTAGTGTGCAAGTAGTCACAGACTGGCATCATACTAACTTACGAGCCAAGTGGATGCCAGCTTTAATCAAATTCTTATATTTCCCGTTATCCCTGTTAAACTGTGCAGCTGATAATCTCTACTCTCAGAGGTAGCTCTTGGTGCTGAGAACACCACCTCTAAGGGCAGCCTGCTGGCTGAGTCTGTGGAGGCCAGTTCTCAAAATCAACACCTGCTGACTCTGCCCAAGTTTAAATGTCTGGAAGTTGGAGAAAGGCCAGTATCCTTTGCCTGCAGTAACCCCTTATCTCATGCTGCTCAGAGGCTCCAGGGTAGAATGAGGCCCGGTCTTCAAGGCATCACATTTTGGCTCCTGCACTGACCTGGGCAGTTGGAAGTCCTGCGGCAACAGGCACCTCTGAACTCACATCCCACGTGGCTGTGATGAGCTGCCCTGGTCCTCTCTGCACACACCATGACCTCTACCTGGACTCATATTGAGTTTTCGCCCATCTTCACATTATCTATCAAATTATTTGTCAGATTACAGACATCTGAGGCTCTAACTTCTGACCCAGATAGCTCACCACAAAGGTCGCTTCAAAGCACATAAATTCTCTAATTTTTGTTTTCAATTCCCAAGGTAAAGTTTTAACTTTCTAATGCCAAGGTATCATTCTGTGCTGATTTATAAGAAACCATTTGGCTCAAGAGGCTGTCTGTGCCAATCTGGTTAGAACCTTTTGTATTTTTGAAGTGGTGTGAAAGAGTTGATAATGTTTCGGCATGCTGAATATGCCCATCATTTGTAGGAGTCCTTAAGTAATTTTCTTAGAAATAAGAATGGATTTAACTAACCATCCGCTTTCTCCAGCTGTCTCATTTGAATCTGTGATGCGCAGCTGACAAGAAGTATAGCAGGTTAGGGGCTCCATCTGTGGCCCTGAAATAGGACTGAAGGGTAGAACCTGTGACTGCAACCTTATTTGTGTACTATTCTTACTATGTGCTATTGATC
Source organism: Talpa occidentalis (assembly GCF_014898055.3). Classification (NCBI taxonomy): domain Eukaryota; kingdom Metazoa; phylum Chordata; class Mammalia; order Eulipotyphla; family Talpidae; genus Talpa; species Talpa occidentalis. The sequence goes on along the minus strand of NW_023601104.1, from coordinate 4,050,933 downwards.
TAAAACCTGGAATGGGGGAGTTCATTCAGGTCTGTTCAAAATACATATCTTTTTCACTTACTTGTAGCTACATGATGTCCAATGGCTATAAACCAGCCCCTTTGGATTTGTCTGATGTGAAGCTGTTACCTCCTCAAGAAATTTTAGTGGATAAGCTTGCAGAAAATGCACATAATGTTTGGGCAAAAGACAGAATAAAACAAGGATGGACCTATGGCATTCAACAGGTGAGGAGCGCTGGGTCAGGCCTGCTATAAAAGTTAATGATCATCCATCAAAATGCCATTTTGCTTTTTGGTGTTAGATTGGAAGGTGGAGGTTGCCCTTGCACTTTATCCCTCTTGCCTCAGCACAGCACATTCGTTATTTATAGAATCATGGGACTGAGCAGAATTTGTAATGGTCACCTGGATATTAACTCTGGGCACAGTTCCAGTGTTGCAGAAATGGATAGGCTTGCCTGTCCTTTGTTAGTCTAGTTCAGTTGTGACCATGGTGTCCCGTGCTTGTGCTACTGCATCTTCGCTCATTCCCTGTCTTGCTGCTTTGCATCAGGGAAAGTTGAGCTCTCCTGCCTTTCTTCAAGGCCAACATCACTGCTCCATAGCATAACTGGGATGCTTCCAAGTAAATGCCAATGAGAGTAAAAAGAGGGCATGCTAGCCCAGGAGAGGGAAAACTAGCCTGCTAAGAAGCCTGTAACCCACCCCCTCAACTGCACCACTTCAGTCCCCTGGGGCAATATTTCTGGGCAGAGTTCTTAACTTGAGCAGAGGGTCAGCAAGGAATTAGATGGTGTTTAGAGTCTGGGGCCAGCCCCAAAGCTTCTGGCATGCCTCTCTTCCTGAGGGCATCCCTCATCTCGGTAAGTGCCAGGGATAGTATCAGGAAAGCTCAGGGGTGACTCTGGTGCACACATGTTGATTCACATCTGAACCTCTGAACCTGCACCTTCTGGAAGCAGAAAGGACCACATCTGTGGAACAATAACAGGATAGGAAGTAGGGGGTTCAAAGCAGCGTGTCATCTATATTCACTTATCATGACTTATCAGTGCAATTGCCATTATTATCTGCTTACAACCCACCCCTCCAAGGACCTGAGGAAAAGTGAAACGTGCACATGTGCCTGCTATAATAAAATGGAGCCTCTGTGGCTCTGCCCCTTTCCAGGTGTCCCTCTATAAATACAGAGTCTCTTGCTGATGTTTCTCTGTTAAGAGGCCATTGTGAGGAGGCTATAACAGTTTAATCTTTGGCAGGATCATCCATAGGGGAATAGTTACACAAATCCCCATCTGCTTCGCCTTGAGAGTGAAGGTTTGTAACTAATTTCATGACACTTTATTTTATTTACAGGCTGGCATTATTAAAATGTGTTCTCTAATGCTAGCTTTGAATATTAGTAAAATTTTTCCACTTCTTTAATCCTGAAGAGAAATGGCAAATATGTACTTTGCTAAATATCAGGACACCAGGGGAAGAGCTGTTAGACTTACATGAGAAAGCCAAGGGTGTTGCTGGGAATATGTGAGTGGGACAAGCTATTTGTAAAGACAAAATGTATCTTCTCAGCACCTTTTTTTTTCTGGCTTCACCTAGGATTTGAAGAACAAAAGGAATCCCCGGCTGGTGCCATATACATTGCTGGACGAGCGAACCAAGAAGTCTAACAGGGACAGTCTCCGCGAAGCTGTCCGGACATTTGTTGGATATGGATACAACATAGAGCCATCAGATCAAGAGCTAGGTAAGGAGCTGATAATGTGAATTCCACCACAGTTTGCTGAAAACATTCTCTTCTGGGGAAAAGCTAACTTCAAATAGGTCTGACTTGCATTATCAGAGATGATACTATTGGCCAAGCACACCAAACTAAATGGTGTGTTTTCAGAAGCCAGGTAGAGAAAGGGACAACCGTGGTTGTTCCTAAAACTGTCTCCCATTGGTAGATTTTTCCATGATGAGCACTTCTGTGACTCAGTTCTACAGACAGAAGTTCCCAGCCAGGGTAGCTTCACTTTTTAAGATAGTCACAAAAACAAATTACCTTTTTCTCTCACTTTCCAAACATGTGACTATCACCTGACTTTTGAACAGGCAATAGCATCTCTAAATTCTAACACTGAGTCATCTCACCATCGTGTAATTGATTAGCAGGCCATTGCCTTCCAAGGAGGGTACCATGGGCCATCAGAGCCATATCACACACGCAGTTGAGGGGATGAATTTGGAGTAAGATGGACCTGGGTTCAAATCCCTGCTCTCCTCAGTTGGTTGCCTCTGGAACCTTGAACAAGTGATTTAACCTCCTGAGTTTCAATTTCTTCATCTGTAAAATACCAGCAGTGCTACTGACCTCATCAGGTTATTGAGAGGAAAACCTGAGATATAGTCTCTAGGACCTACTAAAAGCAATCATTCAGTAAGTAGTATCATATTATTATGATATGATATGATGATGATGATGATGGATGATATTATAAGCAGAGTGTTTTAATGGGAGCGCTATCATCAGTCTTAGTTGATGTCACATTCTTTTGAAGACTGCTACCTAGTAATTTAAGATTTATGTTCTCTCTTTCCCGCCTACATCCTCTGGTCCCTGTCCTTCTCATGATAGCTGACCCTGCTGTGGAGAAAGTCAGCATAGACAAGATTCGATTTTTCCGGGTAGAGCGGTCTTATGCAGTGAGATCTGGAAAGTGGTATTTTGAGTTTGAGGTGGTGACCGGAGGAGACATGCGTGTTGGCTGGGCCAGACCAGGCTGTCGGCCTGACATTGAGCTGGGGGCCGATGACCAAGCCTTTGTGTTTGAAGGAAGCAGGGTGAGTCTCCATAGCATCCACATGTCCTTGACCCAAATTTTACTTCGCCCAACATTTCCCCGGGAATTAGAAGTACTGAATGTCAGGATCTCGGACTTCCTGTGTGCCTGGCCACCACCAGTGCTTAAATTAGACTGTAGAACTTTTATCACCTAGTGACTATCGCTTTGCTCAGGCAAAGGGGAATAGTGTATGTCCACATCCTTTCTGTGATCACCTCCATATCTGCTCTCACCCCTGAGTCTATTGCCTCTGCTTCAGAACAGGCTCACAGAACACCATGAAGTATGTAGGGAAATCTTACCACTTAACCCAAGAAGGGGTCTGCTTGAGATCACAGATGGTGAGGCATTAGGGAACTCTGGCCACATTTTCTGATGAAGTGTGTATATCTCAGCTTCACTTCCCTGCAAGAGAGTCCTTGTTGGAGAGGCAAGTGCTTTGTAGAAATCAGACACTACTACCAGTTTGGAGAAGTTACTCATGTGGTCATGTCTTCAGCTTGGGAGGGCTTCTAAGAATTCCATTTCTCTAAGCTCTGGGATCTTGTTTTCTAGGGCCAGCGTTGGCATCAAGGGAGTGGGTATTTTGGACGTACCTGGCAGCCAGGAGATGTGGTTGGATGTATGATTAACCTAGATGATGCCTCAATGATCTTCACATTGAATGGGGAGCTGCTGATCACCAACAAAGGCTCTGAACTTGCCTTTGCTGACTACGAGATTGAGAATGGTAAATCTACCACCTTCCCCCCATTCCAGCTCCATGAGTTGAAGGAAAATCCAGGGAGAACTGGGTGAGCTCTTCTACCTCTTATTTAGGGCACCCTGTCTTTTGCATATTTGAAACCCTGGTGGTGAAGACTAAACCTTAAGCTATCATTTTGAAGAAGCAAGACAAATAATAGTGATAGTTGGTATGTGTGGCATAAATAGAAGTTCTGAACTTCCAGAAAGATTGACCAAGCAGCTCTCTCATTCCTTGTGCCATGCCCTGGCATGCAAAGGTTTCCCAGTATTACAAAGGAGTTGCTAATTGCATGTGGACTGGTGTTCCCGGAATGAGAAGAAAAGCCAGTGAATTAAAGAATTATCCTTTTATTCCGATTTAAATTGTCAGTCTACATGTTTATGTAACTGAATATGATGTTTTGATGAGAACCATTGAAACACAAAAGTTCAACCTAACCGTTGCCTTGAATGAAACATAATTTATTTTGAGATTTAGACATGCTGCGCCGTTGGACTTATTAATGGCCGTGCATAGACCACAACCAGGGCACAAGGGAACAATTGCAGCTTCTCATTTGCTGTCTACATAACCCCATCGCATCCGCAAGCTTGTCGGCATATAGGAGAAGCCGCCCTGAGCTGTGCCCTCGACAAATAGTGTGGTTCCCCCAGTCTTGGCTTCGTTTCTCTGCCTTCACTTTCTTGTTTCCACCAGAAAATAAGAAGATAAGCTACATCATTTCCAACACCCTAGGGATAAAATTCTATGGCAATCACTTCGTGCTCACTATGTGCACATCCCTGTGCTGGGTGTAGGGTCACTCTGCTTCTTCGCTGCAGGTCAGGATGAGGCAGAGTAGTGGTGTAGGGAAGGGGCTGCTCTGGGTCAGGACACCTGGGCTGTCCTCCTGCCTCCACCCATCCCCACCTGCAACATTTTGGATTGACTTTATTTAACTTTGCATCTCATTGCCCCTTCTATAGATGATTAGGATTCCTGGTAGTTTTGAATTCCTATACTCTACAAAAGGAAACAGTCCCCACCTGGAAAGCTAAAAAAGATAAAACTGCGTAGGCAAGAGCTGCACAAATGCCCTAAATAATCATAGAAAATAGGATTTATGGAGTGTTTTAGCTTTCTATATCACTTTCACACTTTTTACCTACTGTCTGCAACAGGCATAACCAGTTGTACCTTAGGAGAGCTTTAAGGATTTTTCATATTTGAGGAAATAGATAGGTTGCAAGTCAGTGTTTTTTTTCTAGAAAGACAGGATGACTGAAGCCAGTTAGGGTCATTTTTAATGCCCTCTGAGAAAGGTTTAAAATCAAAGTTTTGAGAAAAATTCTATTTTTTAAGACAAAGACAGACATTGCCAGCAGAGCAAAAAAGGGGTGTGGTGTTCAGAGACTTACAAAGGAAAGTAACAGGTGGGGACAGGCACGGTGAGACAAGCTATCTCCTGACAATGCTATTAGGAAAAACATACTGGCCTAGTACCCACTGCAAGGAGTACTGTCTTACTGAGGCCAGGAGGAAAACAAAGTTCTAGAGGATTCAGGCTCATTCCCAAGGAGAATGCTTCTCTGGGGTAGAAAGAGGCCAAAGACTAGACACCTATGAAGTCTTGACGTAATGACAAGGAGGAGATAAGCATGTTGTCTGTTGAGCTGAGTTATAGAACATTGTAAAGTCCAAAGCCTCGCTGCTCAAGGTGTGAGTCACTTGCTGGAAATGCAGAATCTCAGGCCCCACGCCAGACCTACTGCATCCAAAACTGCCTCTGAACAAGATACTGGGTGGTTTGTGAATTCGGTACAAAAGTGAGTGACCATGGTACTAAGGGGTTCATTTTCTAATTGTAAAAAGAAAAAAAGATGAAATATAACAAATATAACAAGGCAACTCACTGTGCAAAGCAGGGGCTTAGAAATGGCAGTGACTGACACAGGATGAACATTCTCGAAGAATGGATTGGAACCAAATGTTTGATAAAGAATATGAGCTGCTGTAAGGAGAAGACTCTTCCCTCATGGGCTGTAACTGGAGTAGCAGTGCAGAATCAGGAAACTTCAGGAAAAGGTGATATAGTTTGGAATACATGTGTCTGCGATGATGATGAAACTGAAAAGATAAGGTGCAGGTTGGAACCTGAGCCTGTATACTGAGGCTCTGGCTTTTCTTTGAAAACACTTTTAATACCTGATCTGGCCAAACGCCCTTGGACGTCACTCTCTTGGAAATGGGGGGAACAGATGAGGAGCAATGGAGGCTGTTGCGGGTTTTTAGCAGAGGAACACAGTAACAGAGAGGAGTGTTTTCGGAGAATTCTGTTGCAGTGAAAGCGATACATGAAGACCTTTTGTGTACAGAGACATGATTTGACCTTCACAACAACAAAGTCTATTATTATCACAGAATTGGACTGTATTATGTTAATGCATTATACCACACTGTTGTATCACACTGTAATAACACAGAGACAAGATAATTGGAGCGCTCTTGCAGTTCTGCGATGGCTTAGGAGTTAGTGGAAGGGCAGTTGGAAGATGTCTGCATGTCATTTGATAACAATAGCCCAGAGGCCTGGAATCATCATACGGCATCTCTCTGTTCTCTGCAGAAGGTAGAAAAAGGCACAGTTCTTGCCTTGAGCTCTTAGGGAAATTATCTACTGAAAATAAAACATTTTGTGCATTGTAGCCCCCAGGAAAGCATCACCCCCTATATTCTTGTGTTCTGATCACAGCCTCCCAGCCATGATCCAGGCCATTATGCCGGTGGGAGTTGGGCCATAGAAAGTTTTTAGTTTGGGGAGGGCAGGGAGCAGGCATTACAGTTCATGGCGGTTCCCCCCCCACCCCGGGTGTCTCCATCCTCTTCTTTTTTTTAAGATTTATTTATTCATGCATCCAAGAACTGGGGTACAGGCCAGAGGTGTAGGGGGGTGAGAGGATTCACCAGAGACAGAGTGGGGAACAGAACAGGCAGACTGACTGAAATACACTGCTGAGGGGGGCAGCGGGCGCGGCAGGAGAGGTCTGCTGTGCCAAGTGGTTTGCTCCCTGGCCAGCCGGGCATCAAACTCATGCTGCAGAGGCTGTGGATAGCTTCTCAGTACTGTGCCTAACCCCTTGTGCCATCAGGGAGGCCCCTCCATCCTCTTCTGTATCAGATGGGTACTCTGCTGCATCAGCCTTCTCCTAATTGTTTCCTATCTGTTCCCTGCCTGAACCCCCTCAGCCCTCAGAAGCCTCCATGGTGAAACCTTTGCAATTCGTCTTCTCTTTATCCTATTTAAAGGAAAAGATAAAATACTGAACATCCTCTTAGAGCTCAGACTGTGACATCTGGAAGAGGCTTTGGTGCCCGTTCCTGTGCTGCCTCTCTGCTGGGCACTCCCCTGAGGCACATCACATCCTCCTGCCATGGCTTCATTGTCTGCAGGGCCAGACTTCCAGGCTATTGCTCCCATCAGCCTATTGGTGTTTAACAGATCCCTCAGCTCTGCTGGCAGCACTTCCATGGGCAGCAGATGAAACTTACTTGCAGGAAGAGTCACCGCCATCTGCACAAAGCAGAGTGGTACGAAGGGTCCCCTGTCGCTTTCCCTCTACACGGTTGCTCTGTTTCAGAAAGTGACTTTAGCAGGGACCTCGTGTTTCCTGTGTCTTCTAGAAGACTTATGACCATCTCGGTGCTGCCCCTGAGCCCCACCACCACAGGAAATGGAAATTAATGGGTAAAATAATTGCTGCTGGAATGAGGCTCTCAGAAACACCCAGGAATGGTCTCAGAGTCATCTTGCCACCTCTCCAAGGTCTCGGTGATTCCGTTACTGGCAGGGATTTGCTGTCGTGCCTTTCTTCAGTTGGAAATGGATTAAAATTAGAATGAACTATGGTTTAGATTTTCTGGAGAACTGGTTTTTTTCCAAGCACCTGCATTAGAAAAATGACCTCTTGGCTACTCACCTCTCTTCATAACTACAAAACTAGTGTGAGGTCTTGTGTTACAAAGTTTATCAGAAACTGAAGCCCTAAGTGGAATTGCATGCATGTGGACTTGCTGTCCCTGTCCTGAAACAAGACCTCTACCACATCTAGGTTCCAGATAATGCAACTTTCCTCTCAAACCTCTTCAAAGATGTTGGCAGGTAGGGAAGGAGGTATTGCTTTCCCCTTTATTGTCCCATCATCTTTTGCAATCTCCTTCAAAGCTGTGGGTTCATTGGGGTGTGTTCAAGGTGAAAATACTTCTTAGGAGAGTTGGTGCTCAATGTAACCCAGGTCAATTCCAGGGGGACATGTGGCTTCTTGTGAGAAGCACCTCTTTCCTTCTGAGGGGCCGGACTGCTGTGTAGTCATGGAAGCCAACCACTAGAAGTCACTAGTCAACTACATGACATTTAGCAAAATATTTTGAAGAGTAGAGGAACAGTTAGTCACAAGCCAGTCATTGTAGGTAAGAATTAGAAAGGAGGCAGCCTGGCCTCTGACCCCACAGCTGGCTCTGCCTCCTTGGTGGCCTTGTTCACATGCTTTCCAGGTGACAGAACAAGCTCTTCTCTTGCTAAGCCTTGATGTCCTTACCTCAAAAATGGAAATAACGATGAGATAAATCTGTGGAGCAGTAAGCCCAATGCCTGGCAATTGATAAATATTTAGCTGTTGTGGTTTATCATCCTTGTTCCTCCTTATGGATCATGCAAAATTAAAAAGTTCCATGAAACTTTAATACTTCAAGTGAAAAATTGTACAAATGTAGAGGTCATCATTAGCTGGAACCTCTCCTCCACATGTAGGAAACTAATGAAATTCATCCAGCTCTCAAATATCCTTCCCCTGTAGAAAGTGCTTGGTGCATTGGTGGGGGAGTGGGGGGTTGGGGGGGTGGTTTATCCTCACACTTTGTCCTTGTGGGGGGCTTTTCTGACTCAATCCTTGGTTTTTAGCTTCTCCTCTACTCCTTTCCAGAGCTGTCCCAGCTGTGCCCACTTAACCCCCAGGAGGTCCCTGATCCTCTTTCCCTCTCGTTGCTTTCCCATCCATGACTTCTTGCTCTGTCTTTTCTCCTGCAGTGCCCAGCTCTCCCCTGTGGAGCGGGCTCCTGCCCCATAGAGGCAGCATGTTACCCTGTGATGAGTGCAGACCTCTGACCAGGGCCATAACTGCTGTTTAAATCAGGGGCGCTCACAGCCTGTATATTCACCCGCCCCTGCCACACTGACAGGCAGCTGCTCTATGAGTCAGAGTGTGTGGGCTCTTAGCCCTTTTTGTCACTTGCCCTTCTCATGACCTTGGTCAAGTCTGATAGCTCCTCAGGTCTTCAGTTTTTATTCTGTGAAGTCCCATCCCTTCTGTTAATAGCTTAGGATGACAGGGAGGCCAAGCTGTATAGAAAGAAGTCTTCATGCAAACATTGCCCCTTCTGTATGGATCTTACCTTTTCTGTGGGTCTGTGACTAGGAAGTCATTCAAATGACCTGAGTCGTTCAGAAGGCCTCATCCTTGCTTCTACCCACTCAGGCTTTTGCACCTGCAGCTCACTTATTCTGCCATTGAAGTTCAGCAAGATGAGAGAAGAGAAATTTTCTCTAGATGTCCTATCTTGGCTCACACCAAAGCTCAAACACTTGCTGATCATGACTGTGGTCATTTTCAGGGTGGGGCTACCCCCTTAACAGAAGCCAGAATACTGTCTTGGAGGTCAGGGGTGCTTTACAGCCAACATCCCTCTTGCATATTCCATTTCTTGTTGCCCCCACTTCTGTAAGTTCCCTGGGATCAAGACAGTTTCTTTTCCTTTCTTGACATCACTCATAGCACATAGAGAGTAAAGCCTCTGTCCCAATGGGGGCCCAGCAAGTGTTGCCAATAAGCAACCCTTATTCCACTCTGGAGTCTTATTTTCAAAGATTTTTATTTATAAAAACGTCTGTGTATACAGAGGACGATTCCATCTATCACAGTTCGTAAGCCCAAAAATGCCAGAAGCACATACAGAGCTCTCAGGAGGGGGCACGCCTGGCTCCCTGTCTGACTGGCAGGTTCAGCTGCCTCTGGGGGGGCCACGGCTAGAGCCACCAGTCCACCCCCAGACTCCCTGGCCCTGAGAAGAAGCTCTTCGTACAGACATCACCCCTGTTCTTCAAGGATCCCATTAGGGCTTTCTCGTTAGAAACATTTCTCAGTAGTCTTGAGAATGAGCTCACAGTTTCTGAAAGCAACCAACGTAGCTGCGCGGTGTTACTTCGGTGACTATTTGCATAGCAGCTTTGTGGCTTAGGCAACAGTACACAAGCACCTGCCTAGGAAAAGGACATGTCAGCTTTAGTGTGCATTACTTAAAGCTCTGTTGGGCATTACCTCTCCCCAAATCAGCCTTTAAATCTCCCCTTAAACAAACAGTGCTATCCTAGGAACAATGCCAGGCTTCTTTGGGGCCTCCAACCCCAGTTTAACACTCCCCTCCCCTCCGCCTGGGAGAGCCCGGCCCTTCTGAGTGCTCCCAGCAGTCCCAGCTGTCCTCCGGCCGCCTGCCTCCTACATCCTCCCACATTCTCCCAGATCCAACATAATTAGTGCTTTCCCAGCTCTGCCAATTTGTTGGCCCACAATTATGATTTATAAATAGCCTACAAACAAGATCGCCAATTTGAACTTCTGCATAGCCGTTTTTTAACACCATGAGGATCTAGAAGTGAGCTTGAAGAAACAATAACTGTAGGCAGGAAGGAGAGGCATTTTCTACAGCACTGGCTTGGGGCGCTAACTTCTCTGCTTATGTTGGACCTGCAACCGTAGCATAGGAGGATAGGGAACTTATAAAATGTGTTTTGGAGGGGGCCTCCCCAGTGGCGCAGCAGTTGAGCGCTGGGTTGCGAAGCTGCCCGCAGCCTCTGCAGCGCCAGTTCGATCCCCGAAGCTGCCTGCAGCCTCTGCAGCGCCGGTTCGATCCCCGGCCGCCGGGCGTGGGTCTCACATGGCGCGCAGACCTCTCCTGCTCCCCTCAGCAGTGTACTTCATCAGTCTGCCTGTTCTGCTCCCTCTGTGGCTCTGGTGAATTCTCTCACCCTCCCGCGTTTCTGACTGTACCCAGTGCTTGTATAAATAAATAAATCTAAAAAAAAAAAAAAAAGTGCGTTGGAAACAACCAAATCATATTTCTATCATCCAACACTTGTTGGATGGAATCATCCTCTCAAAACTGGCAGAACTACCAGGCAGCACGCTCACCTCACTGCAAATGTGGAGACTAAAAAAAACGGGAGGCATTTTGTACCAAATTGTTCTTTAGGCTTCCATAGTGTTTTCTTTCTGGCAGTGGTTAAAATTTCCCAGAGCGTAGTGATCAATCTTAACTCAGATATAAAGAATTTCACTTTTTGTCTTTTTTGGTTTACTTTTCCAGCTGATATGTATGTCTTAAGAATATTCTTAGCTGTTGTTTGTTTTTCCCCACATTGTCTTGAATCAAACTGGCCTTTCTTTCCCATAAACCAAGAACAGCCGTAGGCTCCATGTGACCTCCTGTTGTTGAGTTTATGTGCCAGGAAGGACGACCAAGGATGATGTCCCATCTTTCCTACTGGGACCCTGAGCCATAAAGGAAGCAAAGGTCCGGCTTCCTCCCAGCTGGCTGGGGTGGTACTGAGGCTGACGCAGGGCTCTCTCTGGCCATTCTTCAGGCTTTGTGCCCATCTGCTCCCTGGGACTGTCTCAGATTGGCCGCATGAATCTCGGGATGGATGCCAGTACCTTCAAGTTTTATACCATGTGTGGCCTTCAAGAGGGCTTTGAGCCTTTTGCTGTCAACATGAACCGAGACGTTGCAATGTGGTTCAGCAAGCGCCTCCCAACATTCGTCAACGTGCCAAAGGATCATCCACATATAGAGGTAACCTTACTCTCTGTGGGTGGCCCTGCCAGAGTAGGTGGGTCAAGGCACTAAGCTCTGGCTAATGCCCCTGTCAACAGTCAGCCACATACCTAAGTCCTTGCCACGGCTGCTTACCAGTCACCTCTTCGCTGACCCTCAGAGCTGTAGCTGGAGGCGCCTTAATTAAGGCAGCTCGGTGGCATCTTACAAATGGCAATGACCTTGTAGATACAACTTTGCAGACGGAGCCCCAGTCTTTGAGCCACTGTGTTTTCTCCAGGTGTGCCGGTGCTGGTCTTGTCATAGCAGTATCATATCCAAGGACCTTAAGTTTTGCTTTCCCTAAAATTCTGTTGAGGTGTGAAGCTATCTATACTCCTGAAACTTAAATAGTATTGTAAATCAATGTCAAATCAATAAAAAACAGTTGTGTACCTGTGCTCAAGTTATCTTACAACTCATTTTTGATGCTCATAATTTAATGTCTTAGACTCTGTTTAACTTCTGCAGAAGTATTTCCCATATTTTCAGCTGAGGTATAGCTGACTGTGATGCTTGCGTATTGTAAGGGAAGCCGAGAGGACCCAAAGATTGTAAGGAGCCTGATTTGGGTTCTGGGGCTCCATCGGCTTGCGTCTGCTTCACCCATGCCCAGCTTGCTTTCCTCATGGCGTGGGATGTGGGAGGGGCTGATGGAGCGTCAGACAGACCAGCTCCACTGAAACATAAGATTCAGGGCATCACTCCTACCCGACTGTAAATCCCCTTTACTCGCCTCCCAATCTAAATTCGACAAGCACCAACGCTTAAGCTCCTTTCACTCACCATCTTAAATAGTAGAGACTTCTTTTTCTCTCTTTTTCTATATGGCTGTTACTTTAGGAATCCGTCTCACAAGCTCTTGGAGGTTATGAACCTTTGGCAAACTGAAGGACTGTAGATACACTCCATTTAGGAAAAATTTACAAACTGCACAAAAATATTCATAGGCCCCAGGATAGGAACTATACTCTAGAATGCAGGGAGAAGTTCTCAGATCATAAAAATATTATTATAAATCTCAGTTTATGCCCTTTGCCCTCTCCCCCCCACACACATTAGGTATTTTGAAAATCCAGTTTTGATCTTGGATCCTCCAGCCTGGCCCCTATAATGCTGTGCCCTGGTACAGGAAATTTCTTCAGTGTTGAGAGTAGCTTTCAGGAGGCTCAGCACTCAGTCTGTGACTGTGGCAGATGTGGGAGATGCAACCTGGGAGGCTGCACCCTCCGAGGGAAATCCTCTGTCTCTTCTTGCTTTGGGATTTCCTTAGCCATTTCCTTAGCCATTTCCTTAGCCCTTTCCTTAGCCATTCTCATTCCCATTGACCAGGACAATCTTTGAAAAGATTTTCTCCTTTAGCCATTTGCCCTTGATCTGAGAAGTCAGCCTTGGTGGACGCCATACTGCATCACCCAGATACTAAATCCCCTCCCCCCATGTCTTGTACCCCTTCTCTACCCTTGATACTGCTGAAAACCCAGTGGGCATGCTTTTAAATCTCCAGTTTCTCCATGTAGAGACAGATGTGCTGTATTCTACAGGGCAGGGCCCACAATGAGGGTAATGCATTTGCCATCACTGGTGACAACTTTTATGGTTTGCAAAAGCCTTGGCTATATGTAGTATCAATGAGAGAAGGAGGGACGGAGGCAAGGTCAGGTCCCTGGGTATGTCAGGGTGATAAACTTGTGATGTTTCCAGGTCATGAGGATCGATGGCACCATGGACAGCCCTCCATGCCTCAAGGTGACCCACAAGACGTTTGGCACACAGAATAGCAATGGCAACATGATCTACTGCCGCCTGAGCATGCCTGTCGAGTGCCACTCCTCCTTCAGCCACAGCCCCTGCCTGGACAGTGAGGCTTTCCAGAAAAGGTGAGGGCAAGGATGCCAGGGCTACTCTTTATGTCTGCTATAAACTGGTTTTCTGACTACCTGTTTTTTACTCTACCCCTGCGCATCTAGACCTCTATGGATAGGGTTCTCTATCCATATGATGTGTGTGCCTGTACACGCATACCTGCACACGTGTGCTTGTGCGGTGCATACATAAGAGACCACTCAAGGTAAACAATGATCTGATGAAAAAGTTTCCGCTCTTCTTGAGCCCACTGAGTCCCAAGTCTCTTTACAACCTGGCATGCCAATGTTTTCAGAGTCAAAGGAAAGTAAGCGTGTAAGAGGGGACAGTTGTTGCCTTTGGGTGAAATTAGGAACTTCTGGAGGCATATTCATCCTTCTTGGCACGACTGTAGCTGATGTCCATCCCAGCAGCTGTGTGACTCATGAGTAATGTGACTTCTTCCTTCTGATAAGGAATATAGGCCTTGCTATCTTCTTTCGTTTAATGTCTATTTTTAATCATTGATGTATGCCTGCCTGTCTCAAGCTGTCTTGTTCGGTTTTCCCTAGAGTTTCACCATCTACCGAGCTTTAAAACAAGCACAGCTGCTTGAGAAAACAGGGAAAAGATGTATTCAGTGGTATCCCTGCCTTTGTTACTACAATCTGCCCCCTCCCAAATCTAACTTACATCTGGGCTGAGGGATGTCGGCCCTGCCTTATTGTAGCAGGTAATGAATGAACAAGTCCCAAGTCCAGTTAGAATCTATTTTATATAGGAAATAGTTTCCTAAATTTGCCTTCATCATTAAAGGTAGATCAATTGCCTGTCAGAATTGTGGAATCCTCTATACAACTGAATAACTAAAGCCTGGATTATCTTCTCCCCAGGAAACAGATTCAAGAAATACTCTCTCATACAACAACGGTAAGTAAATGTGCTCAATTATGGTTTTAATTATTTGATGCTTTGCTGTGCCTAGTAATATGCCCCTTACAGCAAAGATCTGTCTAGAGATCCTCTTTAATTGCCAATTATTCTATCTTTTAATATCCATCTTGATGTTTCTAGAACCCATGGATGGCATTTCTCAAGCAGGGGGAGACAGTTACTCAGTGCAGAGTGAAAGCTCTACCTGGGGCTCCTAATTGTGCATCATGGTGTACTTGTTTGTTACCATATGCTACCAGGGACCCAGCATTGCCTTTCTGATTAAGATGAACATCAGAAGAAGGAAGGGGGGCTTAGTTTAATCCATTTGTTTGCTCTTTTTTTGGGTAAACTTTCATGAGTCAACTCACCCATCTCTTTGAGCAGTGCCAGGAATGATGTTAAAAGCAATCAAATAAGCAGGAGCTGGGAACCAGCCCAGTCAGAAGGCAACACGGCCTCATTGCTTTCTCTCTTGTATCTTCCTTTAGCACCTGGCACCAAAAAATAAAAAATATTTAGAAGAAACACACATCACCTTGTCTATAAAGTTAATCTTACAATCCAAGTTCATAGGTTAACTGTCACCAGGGAGGAAGCTCTTGTTGCAACAAGTCACACATTGGCATGAGTGGGGCACCGTGTGGCACCTTCCCTTTTAATTCCCCAGCAACCCCATGGAATGGATGGTATTCTGCACTCTGAGTCACAGAGAGGACAAATGACTTGTCCAGGGTCACACATTTAATAGCTGCCAGTACCGGGATTCAAGCCCCAGTGCGTCTGGCTGACCCTGGATCTTCTAATCAGAAAAGTATGACAGACTACTCATAAAAGCAACTTCACCAAGAATAAATATGCTCAATTTCATAAAGAGAATGAGCAGCAGCTTACCTCAGTGCTTTAGCTATTATTATAGTGATACCCTTCATAAATTGTTACAATATTTACCAAGAGCCACTGTAATTCTCAATACTGCCTGTCGTTGAATCCGACACCCGCACTGTGTCTGACTACAGTGTGGGTTTTTTCTTTTGCAGACTCTATTCTGAGACTCCCTTTTCCCCCACTAGGAATTCTCTGACCTTGACTGTTCTCTTTCTCTGAGGACAAGGACAGTTCACAGCCTCCCCTACCCCACCCCTCCACCGGGATCTGGAGAGGTGGTAGATCCTTTGCTGACCATTCTGAGTGGCTGCCACTAATTTCATCGGTGGAATCTTCTAGGTGAAAACAGGAGATTAAATGTCTGATTCCTCAGGTACTAAAATAGAACAGAAAAGGGGAAAAGAAGGAAGCTGAATCCCGTGGTCAGTCCCTCTTCCAAGCCCAGAGTGCAGTGTGTACACTTCCAGGAAATGTGTGCTTTCTAAGAAAAGAGGGCCAAGTGGGCTGTTGCATTATTTCTACCTATTGAACCCACTCCCCTCTGTGGTCTCTCCACAGCAGTGCTACTACTCAATCCGCATCTTTGCTGGACAGGACCCCTCCTGCGTCTGGGTCGGATGGGTGACTCCAGATTATCACTTGTACAGTGAAAAGTTTGACCCGAATAAAAATTGTACGGTGACTGTCACCCTGGGGGATGAGAGAGGCCGGGTTCACGAAAGGTAAGGGGTCCCAAGGGGCAGGGTTGGCTGTGGGACTCTGCCTTCCATCATCATACCCCAAAAGAAGGAAACATCCTAGCTTCTGTTACAAAGGGAAAATGAAGCTCAGGCTTAAAACCCTGAAGCAGTAAATAGAGGGTCCTGGGGTAAGAGAAGCATTTTTGGTAAACATAGAGGTAACTTCATCATACATATTAAAAATGACCCAGAGAAGGGAGATGTGGATGCATGATTGGGAGAGCTGGACTCCCTCACAGAATTTTCTCCATGATTGAAGATGTAATTTCTTCACCAGAACAAGACAGAGAAAAACCCGTGGGTATACTTGAGAGAAGTCGATACAGAAGAAATGTTAAGATGCACCCATCACACAGCAACTGATCAGCTCAGAACTCCCCACCCCGAGAGTTTGTAATGGCTAAAAGCATAAAAAAGTATATAAAACAAGAATATAAAGGAGATGTAGCAAATTTTTGAATAATACTTACTGAATCGAAATTGGGGCTCTTAAGGGAAAGCATGATCCATGCCCTTGCTCTCTCCCCTGACCACCTGAGACACCAAAGTGGCCAGCTCTGCCCCAGAGGCGACCCAGAAGACCAGGCCTTGTTTCTGCCTAACTGAAATTTTGCAGTCTTTTGCCATACAGACATGGATAGAGTGGTAATAAGTTAATTCTCAAGCTGGTCTTTATTCTTAAAGTCCAGAATGTTTTGCAATCAGTGTTGTTCAGATGCTGGCCCATCAAAGGTCAGGCACCACTGCATGTCAGGAGGGACCGTAGTGGGCAGCTGACGAAGAGCACAGACTCTGCTCTAAACGGGATTCCAGGGCTGACTAGAGGTATGACCTTGGACCAGAGACTTAACCTCCCTGGACCCCAGTTTCCTCATCTATAAAATTAAGAATGATAGCTCCAGTCTCATAGTGTTGTGAGGCTTAAATGAGATGATAATGCATAGAAAGTGCCTGGAACAGTCTCTTAATCCATGCGCTCAATAAACATCAACTGCTGTTGTCACCATTACTGAATATCCATCATGTCACCAGACTCCGTGTGGCTGTAACAAGCAACATCTTGGAAAGGAAAGTATGCACGAGCAGTTGACCCATCCAGATTTGCTCTTCAGCCAGAACACAAGGCAGATGCAGCCACCTTGGTTGGGTGTGTGGCTCCAGTTGGCTGCTCTGCCACACCGGACAGATGACTTGATTCATGTAAACCTCAGGGGCTGCATTTATTGTGAAAATGAACTGACACATTAGCATGTAGTGTAAGACTCAGTATAGAGCAGGTGCTCAGTAATTCTTAGTTCTTTGTCTTGCATAATAAGAAATAGAGATAGAATCAGTGCAGAACTGTTTTAGGGCATTTCAAATTTGGGCCCTCACACTCTCACGACTTTCATACATTATTAATTGAATTCTGTAGTAGTCACCAACATATTTAGCACTTTAATCACTGTAAAGCAGTAGTAACATGGTTTCAATTTAAGCTCTATGGAAATCTAGCAATGATTGTAACTCTTTAAAAGAGGCAGTTTGCACCAGTCCTGCCTGCAGGGCATTCACACTGAACAGCCAGCAGCTGGGTAGCTGCAGGAGAAGGGAGGCGAGCAGGTGAACGTATGCTTACAAAGTGGATTTCCAGTCACTGGGGAAAGTGACAGGTTTCTTGAGCCAGAATAAACTTTGGAGAATTGTAGTCAAACCTTGGCTTTACAAATGAGAACACTGCTCTGGGAGCTAAAGCAGCTTTCTGAGTTAACAGTCTGTTGTAGGATCTGTCCCCCACACGGTGCTGACAGCACTTTCCCTGCCCCGACATTGCCCTGGTGTCTTTGCAGCTGAAGACCACAAAAGGAAACCAAGCTGAGTCAGATCTGTGTGACCTCAGGATGTTTAAAGGGGCTGCTCTAGCACCAAGTAAGGGTCTTTCCTAACCTGAAATAAATCACTCCATTGAGCCTCCCTGGTGGCGCAGGGGGTTAAGAGGCAGCCTGTGAAGCTGTCCACAGCCTCTGCAGCACAAATTCAATTCCCCGGCCGGCCAGGGAGCTACCCACATGGTGCAGCAGACCTCTCCTGTCTCGCCCACTGCTCCCCTCAGCAGTGTATTTCAGTAGACCCGCCTATTCTGTCCCCAACTCTGTCTCTGATGAGTCCTCTCACCCCCCCACATCTCTGGCCTGTACCCCAGCTCTTGTGTGCATAAATAAAAATAAAAATCTTTTTTAAAAAAATCACCCCATTACTTAAGGCAACCAGGTCCCTCAGATGATACACACCCACAATGGGCTTCGGAAGAAAACAAACCAACAGCCTCTTGACCAAAACCAGTGTGAGGGGCACATAGAATCACCTCTACCGCCACACCACTTCTCCAAAGCCCAACCAGAGTTTGAAATCTTACTGTTGAGGAATAGGGCTTTGCAGCCTTATGAGTTATGACCATTGGCTATTGAATCTAAATGCCTAAGGAGGAGCTGACATTCCAAGAGTTAGTAGACAGCGAAGTGAGAAAGGATACCCAAGTTGGTGTGAAGAGTGTGGGGACAGGTGTGCCAAACTCCAGGAACTTGGAAAGGCAGTGTAGATTATGGAAGAGGGAGGACATTGAAACCAGTTTGGCCTACTTTGCAAATCTCTCTAAGGAAAGTGGGCCTGACCATGTGTTATACCCTTTTGTCCTGACACAGGACTGGGACACTGAATCCAGGTTTTTGTTCCCATATCTTCCACCAATTCTGTGTATAAGTCCATTGATGATGGCTACCCTCTGCACCTCCATTTCCCATCTCCAAGGTACCAATGCTACCATCCCTATTCTATTTCAGAAAGTAACATTGAGCCTAGAAATAGTTAACCTAAACTTTGTGCTCTCTGGAAGGAAGTAGCCCAATTGATTGCCAGATCCCTAACCTGAGTAATTTGTACCTGAGTGAACTGGGCTGAGTTGAATGGATTCATTTACGGAAAGAAAAAAAAAAAACAAAAAACAACTTGGGGCTGATTGGAAAGTTCCACTGCAAGGTTTCTGGAGCATTTCATTCCTGAGTCTTGATTACAAACTGCCCCAGTCCAGCTTTTTTGTCTTTTCCTCTCTTTGGCTCTTAGTGTGAAGCGCAGCAACTGCTACATGGTCTGGGGTGGGGATGTTGTGGCTACTTCCCAAAGATCAAGTCGGAGCAATGTGGACCTAGAGATCGGCTGCCTCGTGGACCTGGCAATGGGCATGTTGTCCTTCTCTGCGAATGGGCGAGAACTCGGCACCTGCTACCAGGTAGGGCTGCTGCTGGAGCTGGGACAGTGGCTCCCAGGCCTGTGTGTATACAGCTCTGTTCCTCACTCCTCTCCATAGTCGGCGCCCCCTGCCTGTGAGCCCACATGGCTCGTGCCTCCTAGAAAAACAAATAAGCAACCTGATTTTGTCCAAAGAGGGGGCATGGCTAATCAGATATGGAGGTGCTTTTTCTAGGACTTTTCCTGCAATGAGCTCATTTATTCCAAAAGTATTTCTTGTGCAACTTTCATACACTATCCAAGATGCAGATCTTGAAAGGTGGACTTCCATGCTCAAAATTCAGACCTATAAAAGCTGATTAAATGGCCCCAGATTTGCCCTTTGCAACAAGTTATTCTCACTCCCTATGGATTCTTACAGGATTCTTTATATTTTTTTTAAAGATTTATTTATTTATTTATAAAGCATTGGGTACAGTCAGAAGCGGGGGAGGGTGAGAGAATTCACCAGAGCCAGAGTGGGGAGCAGAGCAGGCAGAAGGACCGAAGTACACTGCTGAGGGGAGCAGCGGGTGGCAGGAGAGGTCTGCGCACCATGTGGGACCCCTCCTCCGGTGGCCGGTGGCCGGGGAGCAGCCGGGGATTGAACCGATGCTGCAGAGGCTGCGGGCAGCTTCGCAACCCAGCGCTCAACCGCTGCGCCACCGGGGAGGCCCACTTACAGGATTCTTTTTAAATGCACTTATTTAAATAGTCTATTTCCCTATTCCATTGACTGAACCTTAATAGAACTACTTGGGAAAACTATCAACGGTACCCGTGTAGGTCTACCTGTCAGTAGCCACAAGCAGCTTCCTCTCTTTTAAACAGGACTTTCGTCTCTGATCACCAGGGAAATGTGGGAGGTACTCAATATTATATGTTCCTTTTGAGGTTTGGCAATGAGCATTTCACAGGAAAACTGAGAAATACTTCAGAAACAAATCTGCTTAACCAGCATTTCCCAAATAACTTTACCAAGAAAGAAAAACTTTTTTAAGAAACTTTAACAGTAATATTCAATAAGCCTGGAGTGATACAGATAATACCTGGGAAATGCTGAGTGAAGGAGTTAAATTTCTTTATTAAAACCTCTTGCCATTCCAAGGGTGGGAGAGCCATAACATGTGGACTGAGAGCGTTACCTGAGTTCATGAAATGGAGAGCCCCCCCCCACCCCCGGTCAGGGTGGTCAGCATGTGTTCATTGTGGAGAAATCTTGATTTTGAAGCAAAATAACTATCCGTCCACTTGGGGGAAGAGGAGCGTGGTAGGTCGACTGAAGCATTATGGCAATAAGGGAGGCAAAAGGTATGTTTGGGGGATACTGAGCAGCACCATGTGGAGTGTTCGTGGTGAGTGGGGGGAATTCATTGGGAAAGGTAGGCAGGGATCAATAAGAAACCAGGAGCTGTGGTAGGTCGCTGACTGGGGCAATGGCGTGCAGTGTTTTCAGAAACCAGGGTCCTCCAGGGTCACTAGCTGAGCTACCACTGCCAGTAAAAGCATCCTGTGACCATGTAAATGGATAAAACTCCAGATTCCAGAATCAGCCCCAGGTTGCATCTTCTAGGCCAGAAAGCCTCTCGGCAGCCTCTTGCTCCAGGTAGAAGAGCTAGCATCTGGCGGGGAGTAGCCACCCCAAATCTGAAATGTTCTGTGACCCAAAACAGATGAAGTGAGCCCTTCCTGGGACCTGGGGACCGCCTTCTAGCATGGAGGCATGCGCACCTGCTGCAGTGTGTGCCACCTCCTCGGGGGCAAAGTGGAACATCAATGACACGCAGCAGGCTCGATCCAGCAGCTGTCACCTGACCAGCCTTTCCCAAAAGAGGGCTTCGTGAAATGAGCCTTTGAGGCAGAAAGTAGTGTTCCTCTAGTATCTCCTCATGCATGATTCCACTCCCCAAGTCCCCTGAGAAAATGCTTATATACATTACTGCCGTCCTTCAGAATCCATTAACTTTTTCCCATTAACTTTTGAAATGAGATTGACTGAAGGGTCCTCCCTGGGCTTCAGAGGACTCTAAAGCATCTAATAAGTTTTAAGGCTAGTTGGGCTTCAGAGGTCCCTAAAATAGAAATAACCCATGGCATTCAAAGCAGCAGTCACTCGCCTGGCCCAGGGAAGAGCCGAGATGTGGAGATGTTATGGCCGAGAGCGAGATGCTGTGGCTGACCGCCCACCTGTCACAGGACTCCCTGGGTGACCTTGGGCTGGTCACTTGTCTTCTCTGAGCGGCAGCTGCCTCCCAGAAACCCCCTTCCATTCCAGGCGTAGAAATCCCCGTCACTCCTCTCAGGGCTCCCTGGCCTGCCCTCACCCTGAGGAATGTGGCTTGCCAAGGGGGAGGGGATGCCATGTCCCTGCACAGAAACCTAGAGGAGGCTCTGATCCAGCCAGCCGCCTCTTCCAGGCACGACAGTAGCACATCCAGCCGTGCGCCGGGGCTTTCGGCAGTGGGATAATTGTTATGCTGCAGCTGTAGCCATTTTCATTTTTCAATTATCTCGAAAGGAGCAGGGCAGCAATATTTATACACAGGCTACTGGGAAAGGACCAGTAACCAAAATAAAGAGAGAAGGCTTCTCTCAAACAATGTGTCTAGACCGCCCCATTAAATACAGCTATGCAATTTGAAAACGCTTTTCTGTCCCACTTCATGTAATCATGGGAGAAATGAGAGCTAAAATATATGTTCAAGAGCTGCTCCTCGATTATTGCTACCCCAGCCACACTGCTCCAAGGACCGAGCCAACTCTGATTCAGATTTATGCAAGGGGTTAGCTTTCAACCCAGGCCACTTCCTATCCCCTAGCATTCACACATGATTAGAAATAAAATGTCTATCATTGCAAGGACACAATAGATCGCCCAGTGATTAAAAGTATGTTAAATATGGGGGGGGGGGAAGATCCATGTGTATCACAGCAGCCTCAAGGCTGGGCTCACTTCTCACACCCCGAGAATGTCAGCTCCGCATCCAGAACATGGGTGCGCAGGTCACCTCTCCTGTTTGCTGCTGTGTCCCCCATGCATGAAACAGTTCCTGATGCTTGCTGCATATTTGCCGTCAAACTGACTGACTTGGCTAGGAAACCACTATATTTGCTTTTTAATTGCTACTTAAAGTGCCAGAAAAGTAGCAGCTTACACATAGTCATGGTGCAGAAAGTTTGACTGGGTTCTCTGCGCACTTTCTCACAAGGCCAGCATCAAGGTGTCAGCTGGGGTGAACCTTGGAGGCTCGGAGAGGCGTTCATTCCAAGCACAGTCAAGTTGCTGGTAAAATCTGGTCATGGTTGTTGACCAAGGTCCTGAGGTGCCTGTGTCCTCGCATCCCCCAGCCAGGGCCGCTTTGCCCTCAGAAGCGGCCATCTTCCTTCTCGTGTGGCCCTTTCTGTTTTTAAAAAAAAAAAAATTATTTATGCACGCGGGAGCTGGGGTCCAGGCTAGAGATGTAAAGAGGGGGTGAGAGGATTCACCAAAGACAGAGTGGGGAGCACAATGGGTGGACCTACTGAAATACACTGCTGAGGGGAGCAGCGGGGAGACAGGAGAGGTCTGCTGCCCTATGTGGGACACCTCCCTGGCCGGCCAAGGAATCGAACTTGCGCTGCAGTGACTGGTGATAGCTTGATAGCGCTGTCTTTAACCCCTGCGCCACCAGGGAGGCCCTGACCCTTTCCATTTTTAAAGCCAACACAGGCACATCCAGTTCTTCACATGCTTCATATCTCTCTGACTTTGTCTTCTGCCCGCAGCAGGAGAAAACACCTGCCTTTTAAGGACTCACACAATTAGATTAGGCCCACAAGGATAATCTCCCTTAAGGTCAACTGGTTAGTAACCTTACTTCCATCTGCAGAATCCCTTTTGCCAAGCAACGCACAGAGTCCCAGCAGTAACAGCAAGGGTCACAAGGCCACCTAGGGTTCTGCTTACCACACTACCGTCATTTCTATCCTAGGGGACCCCTCTCAAGAGTGCACAGAGTGTTTTCTTCTTTGAATGATTGAAGAAACGTTTTTATTATTCATCCTGGTGGAATATACTCAGCACCACAGAAAGAAACTTAACCCATAGCATCCTAAATGCTTTTAAAGCACCTCCTCTCTGCAAAGAGGTTTGAGGTGTGCCCTAGAGTTTTGCTGGGTAGTTAATAAAGTTTGCAGGGACAAAAACATGCAGAGACCTAAAACAATACCTACCCTCCCCAGCCTTGGTCCCTGTGCTGGTGTGACTTAGGTCACGCAGAAACCCTTGTCCAGAGGCAGAGCTCCTCTCCATCAGTTCAAGCTCACGGTTGGTTGTTGCTCCAATAAGCTTTCTCAGTCACCAGAGCTCTGCTTGCATCAGGCTGCAATGACTTAGGGGGGTTGCATGTTCTAGTCGTCAAATATTTGGGTACTTGAGAATCTAGAGCAAGCCCAGCGATGACTCTTGCGTAATGGTCAAAGTCAAAGCAGCATCAAATCAGAATTTCCTATTGTGGGTCGTGCTGCTTTAAACTCAGACTATGGTGCAAAGCAGGCATATAATGGGCACAAAATAAGTACTTGCTAAATAGCCTTTACAAACCTTGTTTCAGACATAGCGAGGTCATTCTAGCTGCCTCGTTCCCACATTTGGGTTTTACATTTACTTATGGCTCCACATTGTCCAGGGCTCCTGAAATACTGGCTTGAAACCAAGGTTTGTACCTGAATTGGGAGCCCACAGCACTTTATGAGCACCGCCACGTGCTGGGCATTAGTCTGGGGCTTAACCTACCTGGCCCGTTTCCTCATGAGCAAGTGACGACACAATCTCCTATGTCACATACAGCCATAAAATGCGTGTTCATAAATCTAATGTCCGAATGCATTGAGAAGGTTCACTATTAAAGGCACCTGTAACAAATACTCTGACAAAAAAAAACTCCCTGCATGTACTTTCTTTTGCAGTGGACCACACACTTTGTGACTTAAAACAGCATATATTTAATGACCCCCCCCATTTCTGTAAGTCAAGAGTGGGGCATAGCCTAGCGGGGCCCCCTGCACAGTGTTTCATGAGGGTGCACTCAAGGTAATGAGCTGCTTTACTTTTGTAGCCCGGGGCCCTTTTCTAGACTCACATGGTTGGTGGTGGAGTCACAGCATCTGTAGAATTGGGGGTTCTGTTGTTGCTGGCATAGGCATTCTCAGTCCCATGACCACCCCCAGAAGAACTCCTGGTCACATGTCCTTCTCACTAAACCTCCACAGCACTGTAGCTTTCTACAAGGCTGGCTGGAGAGTCTCTCTCCCCATTTTGCCAAGATGGAGTTTTACATAATATCCTCTCATCAAGGCATGGCAACTCTTTCACTTTTGTTTCATTTTGTTTGCTAGAAATGACAAAAGTTTAAGGGAAGGTGGAATTTACAAATGGGTGACTCATTGCGGGGGACACCTTATGGTATGCCCAGAAAAACCCAATTCCCTAATTGGGTGGGTTGGGATTGTTGCAAAGATTTCCTAATGTCCGAATTTGCCTAAAGGCAAAAGACATCAGGGCCTCCCTGGTGGCGCAAGGGGTTAAGCACAGCACTGTGAAGCTATCCGCAGCCTCTGCAGCACGAGTTCAATCCCTGGCCGGCCAGGGAGCTACCCACATGGCGCAGCAGACCTCTCCTGTCTCTCCTGCTGCTCCCCTCAGCAGTGTATTTCAGTCAGTCTGCCTGCTCTGTTCTCCACTCTGTGGTGAATCCTCTCAGCCCCCACACCTCTGGCTATACCCCAGTTCTTGTATGCATGAATAAATAAATCTTTAAAAAAAAAAGAAGGCAAAAGACATCAGTTGGTAGCATTCAAGTTCTATTTCCTCTCCCAGGACCACCCTCCAAGTGTGGTCAAAACCCACATCAGGGCCTCCCCGGTGGCGCAGCGGTTGAGCGCTGGGTTGCGAAACTGCCCGCAGCCTCTGCAGCGCTGGTTTGATCCCCGGCTGCTCCCCGGCCACCGGAGGAGGGTCCCACATGGCGGCAGACCTCTCCTGCCGCCCGCTGCTCCCCTCAGCAGTGTACTTCGGTCCTTCTGCCTGCTCTGCTCCCCGCTCTGGCTCTGGTGAATTCTCTCACCCTCCCACGCTTCTGACTGTACCCAGTGCATGTATAAACCAAACAAACAAACAAATAATAAATAAATAAATAAGACATGCCTCTAGAAAAAAAATATATATATAAAAAAAAAAAACCCACATCAAATGAATAACTATAAGAAAGTGAAAATCAAAATCAACAAAAAACTATGAACCAGAGACACTCTATGGGGGGTAGAGGGCAGGAGGGGAGGGATTGGGGTCAAAATAAGGGGGTTGCAATTGTGTGGGGATTACAAAAATAAAATTTATTGTTAAAAAAAAAAAAAACCCACATCAGAGTGAGCAAGTGATGAGTAGTCATGCATCAGTAACCCCGCAGGCCTCATGTAAGCAGCAGCCAGGAGCACAGTGGTGAGCCCTACACCATGTAATGGAAGAGCTGGAATTGTAAAGAGCAAGAAGGGGTGGGGAGAAGTCTGGAGGAACCAAGGGAAGAGGGCAGGTTTGAGAGGACATCTCTGGAGGAAGCCTTTGCATGTGAGTCCAGAGGAGCACCTCAAGCAGTTTTCCACTAGGGGTGCTCTCCCCTCAGGGGCACATCTGAGGGTCCCTGGAGACATTTTTGGTTGTCTTAATTGTAGTGGGGGTGGGGAGTACTGCAGAACCACACCTTAAAGGGAAACTTACCCAGCCCAAAATGTCAATAGTGCTAAAGTTGCTGTAAGAGTCCTCCGGGGCTTGCCTGACCAGTGTCTGTTTGCCTTCAGAAATAACACTGGGGACCTCCCTGGTGGCTCGGGTTAGGCTCAGCTATCACCACCACGGCCTGAATTTGATCCTTGGCCAGTGAGCTAACCCACATGGCGCAGCAGGCCTCTCCTGTCTCACCTGCTGCTCCCCTCAGCAGTGTGCTTCAGTAGATCTACCTGTTCTTCTCCCTACTGTGTCTCTGGTGAATCCTCTCACACACACACACATACACACCCACCCCCCGCCCCACAACTCTGGCATATGCTCTAGTTCTTGTATGCATAAATAAATAAGAATAAATCTAAAAAAAAAAAAAAAAACACTGAAATCATCACGCTGCCCACGTTTTTCACTTTTCGTGGGCAAGAGCAATGGGTGATGCTGGCATCTATGCTCTGTGAACTGCCAACACATCTCATGCACTGGGATCAGGGGCAGATGATGCCTGTGGTGGCAAGTTAGTAGCTCCCTACTTGTGATGGTCCCCCTGAGCTCTGGACAAGGTACTGACTGCAGTCACCTGTGAGCAAAGATGGAAGGATGTGAGATCTTTCAGCCCCAGGGTCGGTGGGGGGGGGGGGGGGGGGGAGAGAGAGAGAGAGAGAGAGAGAGAGAGAGAGAGCATTTAAAGTGGGAAGCAGCAACAGCAACAGTCTGCTTAGTAGACTTAGTAGATCAGGTCTAAGAGAACTTCTGAGCAGTGGAGAATACCTGCCAGCTCGCTGTGCTCTTTCAGCTGAGTTAGGATGAGGGTGTTGCTTCAAATTTCCAGTGGCACTGCCATCTATAATTTTATGATTCTGAGCAAACCTCTGGATTTGTTTTGGTTTCAGGTGGAGCCCAACACCAAAGTATTTCCAGCCGTGTTCCTGCAGCCCACAAGTACATCTTTGTTTCAGTTTGAACTTGGGAAGCTGAAGGTATTTACTTGTCCCCTCCTCTGATGGCTGTGGCCAGAGAGGGCAGCATTGACCATCGGGAGATAAAGCAGGGGAAGTCCTTACTGCTTATATGCCTCACAGGCTGTGAAATTCATATGACAGCACATGAGTTCCTACTTCCCCTTCTCCCGTTTCTTTTGGGTGACAAAGGAATGAATGAATGAATGAATGCATATATAATTAGGCAAGGTGTAAGTGAATGCTGATGACTCTCTTAGAGTTCCCTGGATAAAATTCTCTTTCTCTGATTTTCACAAGCCAGGCTTGTTACCCCCCTACTGAGAATCTCTGTGCTACATGTTGATTTCCTCTCCGATGCCTTTCCCCACCCCAGAATGCCATGCCCCTGTCAGCAGCCATATTTAAGAGTGAAGAGAAGAACCCAGTCCCACTGTGTCCCCCTCGGCTGGACGTTCAGACCATACAGCCTGTGCTCTGGAGCCGCATGCCCAACAGCTTCCTGAAGGTGGAGACAGAGAGAGTGAGCGAGCGCCATGGCTGGCTGGTGCAGTGCCCGGAGCCCCTGCAGATGATGGCACTCCACATCCCCGAGGAGAACAGGTAGTGGAGGTGGACAGGGCACAGAGGAAGGGGCAGGCCTGGCAGGCAGGTGAGGCGAGGCCCGCAAGCTCAACAGGGAAGGAGAGCATCCTCATCGGCCAATGGTCCTACTCATTTCCAAGATGGCTATGGATTTCTTCTAAGCCTCAGCTTCCCTTCTTTTCCAGCCCCGTTGTCGTTCACTCTGAAGCAGCAGGATATTCACTGTGGTGTGCCTGCCACAGAGCCTTTGGTGTAGCGCTGAGTGCCTAAATTCAGGAATATTTCAATGTCTGTAATTAAAAACACAGTTGTGACCCTGAACTATGTTCTAGATGACAGGAAGGGGAAGAATAAGGCATGTCTCAATTGCTTAGAGGGACCAGGATCCAGGATCAGGCTCTGGATCAGCTCTGGGATCCTCCTTTGTTAGGAGCTACTCTTGGGTTTACTGCTCAGTGTACTACGCAAGATCTATGAGACAGTCTGTGTAAGTTAATGCAAAGGAATTCTGAAATGGTGCCCACTGTGATGGAATGGATATGCCCTTTGGGGTCTCTCGAGTTAGATGAAATAAAGTTATCTTAATCTGGAAAAAAATTTAAAAAGAGGTGCCCTTGGATTGGGCCTGGAATTAATCACAGCGCTGTCACTCTTGGTGTGACCTCTGCACCTCAGTGTCCTCATCGACAAAGTGAGATAAATGTCTACCCTCAGGATTGCTGGGAAGAAAAAAATGAGATTGTGTCCTTAAAAACCTAATATGGTTTCTGATGTCACAAAGTTAGTAAATTTTATTGCAGTGAATACTGTAACCCCTTGATCTCTTGGACTTAAAATAACTGGAAGTGGGTGCAGATATTTGACTTACAGAGCTACCATTTGAGTATTGTATTGGTTCTTGGGTGGGAAGGGGCAGAAAAGAACAGGGGGACAGCCAAATAAGCATTTGAAAAAGGCCTCGGATCTGTGATGGAGGCACAAGACAAGATGGTGCATCTAAGCAAGAATAGGTTTTCCATGCCATGGACCCCACAAACGATGGAACCACACACAGGAAAGAGAGCTCTAAAGTCAGGGAGGAGAGATGAACTGATGACTCTGCCCACTGACAGCAGGTTTAGAAGTGTTTCCTCTGGACAATATAGAGCAGGGGTGTGTTTCAGGAGAAGGAAGCTGCACAGAGGGTAGTAGATAGGAGACTAAACAGTTGATGTAGCTGTAGATGGATGGGGCTTCAGCTCCATCTTCTGAGGAGCTGGAAGCTACAGGGAAGAGGACCAAAACACCTCTGTCATTTACCTGAGTATTTGTCTATTTTGAGTTTTTT
This sequence comes from Talpa occidentalis, assembly GCF_014898055.3. Classification (NCBI taxonomy): domain Eukaryota; kingdom Metazoa; phylum Chordata; class Mammalia; order Eulipotyphla; family Talpidae; genus Talpa; species Talpa occidentalis. Next base: position 4,022,155 of record NW_023601104.1, on the reverse strand, counting down.
GAGATGTTTCCCTAATAAGGACTGTTCATATTGGGTAAGCCATATCTTCTAAGTCCTGCAGACTTGGAGGTCCTCATGGTTACAAGTAGTGGATTATCAGGGTCAGGGATATGGGCTGGACCTCAGAGAGGAATGATATCCAGTGAGAGAATGTGGGGCAGAGACTCCTCTAACTTTCTACCCCCTCTGCTTTCCCTGGCTTGGGTGAGATCCCTGGGGATTCAGAGAACAAGAATGCCACTGACTTCTGGTGCATTCTTTTCTCAGTGGAGTGCTTGATGGCTTGTCCTGTCCTCAGGTGTGTGGACATCCTGGAGCTCTGTGAGCAGGAGGACCTGATGCAGTTCCATTTCCACACGCTGAGGCTCTACAGTGCCGTGTGTGCCCTGGGAAACAGCCGAGTGGCCTTCGCCCTGTGCAGCCACGTGGACCTCTCACAGCTCTTCTATGCCATTGACAACAAGTATCTCCCGGGCCTCCTTCGGTCTGGTTTCTATGACCTGCTCATCAGCATCCACCTGGCCAGCGCTAAGGAGAGGAAGCTGATGATGAAGAATGAGTACATTATCCCCATTAACAGCACCACCAGGAAAATCCGCCTGTACCCGGACAAGGCCAAGAGGCATGGGCTGCCTGGGGTGGGCCTGAGAACGTGTCTCAAGCCAGGGTTCAAGTTCTCCACCCCATGCTTTGTCATGACCAATGAGGAGCACCAAAAGCAGAGCCCCGAGATCCCCTTGGAGATTCTCAAGACGAAAGCCCTGAGCATGCTGACGGAGGCGGTGCGGTGCAGCGGGGCTCACATCCGGGATCCTGTTGGGGGCTCCGTGGAGTTCCAGTTTGTGCCGGTGCTGAAACTGATTGGAACCCTGCTCGTCATGGGGGTGTTTGATGACGATGATGTTCGGCAGATTCTCCTCTTGATCGACCCCTGTGTGTTTGGGGAGCACAGTGGAGAGATGGAAGAGGGAGCAGAGAAAGAAGAAGTGACCCAGGTGGAGGAGAAGGCAGTGGAGGCTGGGGAAAAGGCCAGCAAGGAGGCTCCCCTCAGAGGCTTGCTGCAGACTCGATTACCAGAGTCTGTCAAACTGCAGGTAACTCAAGACAGCAAAGATCATGTCCTTGGAAAGAGCTGGGGAGGGTGAGAGTGTAGCCCAGTGGTGAGGCCAGGACCATGGGCCCTGACACACCTGGAGGGCAGGAGAGATGCTCAGAGTTATTGTCTTGCTTTTTTCTGACATAAATGTGCCTGATCAGTAAGGCATGTGCTTTAGCTTTGTCCCAGTCCCAGAGACGGATTTGCCCTGATTGTCTCTCGCCCTTTGGGACTAAAGGGCTCATTGGTGAGGACCTGTCTGGAGAGGGGGAGGAGACTGCAGGGACTGGCTCATGGGTAGCCACACTCAGCAGCTGCTCTCACTTGTTGCGGTGCTCTGGTTGCTAAGTTGGTGTGGATCTGTTCACTAGCGTTCATAGGATCTGCCATCTGAGCCAAGGGAGAGCCATGGCCACCCAGAGACACCACCTTGGCATCCAGCGCTCCCCAAAACATAGTCTTGCCTACTGTTATCCAGCATAGTGATGCACTGAGGACAGTCAGTTTGGTCTTCTTGCACTGGCAAAAGAAAAATGAAAGCAGAGTAATCGCTTCTCGGCCTTTTGGCTAAGATCAAGTGTAAAAATGAAAGTAGAGTAGAATAATCTGCCCCACAGTTAGCCTGGCTCAGGAACCCCAGAATTTTGACTCCTGCTCCTCAGTCACCTAACAGCCCATACAAACTTGTGAAGTCAGTCAGTACTTGGGCTTTATGATTTAAAAACTGTGGATGATAATCTAATAAAACATAATTAAAATGTATTTTTAGAAAATAAGGCATAAAATGTTCTATCATTCAATATAGGTGATCATCTGTAGTTGAAGCTGTCTTGTCCAATATGATGGGGTTGGTAGGTGGTCAGTTCATCAAAATGTTGAGCACACAAGAGAAGCATAAGAAGTCATAAATGACTTATGTATAAATGTGCTTTTCTAATGTCAAGCCAAAACCTTGTCTTTAACCTGAATTCCTACTGGCACAAATTCTTCTTTTTTGCCTGAATGACACCTGTCACACACCATGTACAGTTGCTGACTGCAAATTCAGAAGTGGTTGGAAGGCTGAGTATTGTATGCTTCTAGATTTTTATGATTTCCTCCAATATTCTGTGATCGTCTCACACCAACTTTTAAGGATTAAAAAAAAAAAAAATTCACTTCTTACAGATGCTCCCTAGTTATCAACTTAGTTTTCCCTTTTTGTTGGCCCACATAATTTTCATTAGGTGTTGTAGTTCGAATTGCAAGACTGATAGGCATAAGCTGTGGGGCCGACTTCGGGTGCTGGGAGCAGAGGCATGCCATCCACAAGACTGTCCTGCCCAGTGAGCATGACTCCACAGGACACTGCCCCCAGGCTAGAAAGTCCCTTCAGCCACATGAGGGGTTAAGTGGAAGTGGATTAATAGAACTGCTTTACTAAGAGGAGAACCACAATAAAGATGAAGGGAGATAAAGTGTGGCAAGTTCTTGGCACAGTATCTGGCATATAGTTTGTGCTCAGTAAGTCGTGACTGTTGTTGTTCTTATTAGTGTAAGTTCTAATAGTGGTAAGATTCATAATAATAGCAATCATAAAGTACCGGTCATAGAACAGTGCTCATAATAAAAAAACAGTGAAGATGCAGAGGGAACAGAAGCCTCGATTTCCCCTTATCCATCACCAGAAGGTGTCAGGATGGAGCCAGAGCTCACGGGTGCAGTGGCTGGCTGAGCTTGCAGCCCTGTGAGAAGACTTTCTTAGATATGCTCCTTCTCCACAGGCAGATTTATTCTCTCTAGTGAGCTCATTTTCCTGTCCTCCTGGCTTCAGCGGTGAAGAGCTGACTTGGATTCAAGTCATTGTTCTGTGGTTACTGTGTGACACTGAGCAATTTGCTTCAATTGCCTAAGTCTCAGTATTGCCCCCTGTAAAATGGGGATGAGAGTTGCTTCCCCAGTGGCCACAAAGTATTATTATGTTAGCATATACATACTCCTTTGTTGCAGATGTGTGAGCTCCTCAGCTATCTCTGTGACTGTGAGCTGCAGCACCGAGTGGAGGCCATTGTGGCATTTGGTGACATCTATGTCTCCAAGCTCCAGGCAAATCAGAAGTTTCGCTACAATGAACTCATGCAGGCCCTGAACATGTCTGCTGCCCTGACCGCCAAGAAGACCAGGGAGTTCCGCTCACCTCCCCAGGAGCAGGTGAGAGCCCCTCCTGTGCCTCCACCCCATTTCCATAGAAGAAATTCAACCTGGGGGAGCAGAGCCTAGGCAGGTTTTATATGCCAGGACAACCACTAAAGTTATTGAGCATAAAATATCAGCTTCAATAGCAGAAGACAGATCTGGTTGTATACTAATGACTACTGAGGTGTATCTGCTGATTAGTTGGAAGGAAATATCCCCCTTCAAAGTTATACATAGAAGACTGCTCCCTGACTTCCCTCACTCACTCCTACCCCAGCTCCATTACTGACCAAAAGACTGGCAGGATCCAATTCTACCCAGCAGGGGTCCTCCACTTAGAAGAATTTTTTTTTCAAGATTTTTATTTATTTTATTTATTTTGCATACAAATACTTGGGTGTAGGCCAGAGGTGTGCAGGGGTGGGGGAGTGAGAGGATTCACCAGAGACAGAGTGGGGAGCAGAACAGGCAGATCTACTGAAATACACTGCTGAGGGAAACAGTGGGCAATACAGGAGCGGTCTGCTGCACCATATGTGGGTTAGCTCCCTGTCAGGGAATCAAATTCAGGCCGTAGTGTTGAGTCTTCATGATAGTAGCACTGAGACTTAACCCCTAGGCCACCAGGGAGGCCTAACTTAGAAGAATTTCTATCTGAAAGTCACTATTCTTTATCAGAGATCAACACCAGTGAGGTCAGTGTTTCTCAGCTCTTAGGAGAGCTGGTACACAGCATTCTCATCCAAATGCCCCGATGCTCTTGTGGGTGACCCAGACCCTCACAAAACCTCCAGCCCATGGAGCCTGAAGAGCAGGACTGAGCTGAGTGAGTTCCTTCCCTGTGATGTGTTGTCTTCATTCTTTGCAGTACCCCAGTTTGTAGTCAGCTCCACCCTGATAGGATGACTGCTTTGCCAAGAACCAAAATCCTGGTGAAAAACTTGCACCCACTTTTCAGCTGCTCACTTATCTACTGCAGCTGCTCGGCCCCGCTCCTGCCTGGCCACTGCTCCCTATAGCTATTTCAGTGAATAAAATTGTCTCCAAATTCAGATCTTTCGTCCTTACGTATATTTAATAAAGGCCTACTCCTAAATTGTTATCAGTAAAATTATCATATTTATATTACTGGTGCACCACCACGTGGTCCAATTAATTTCCTAACTTATAGAGCACAGATATTTGTAGTAATTTAAAAATGATCCACATATCTTAGCTTTTGGAAGATTGGCTTGAATGATACTGGCCTTGAAACAAGCAAGCAAATCTTACCTCATTGTTAGAGGCAGGGTGAGAAGGCCCTTTGCATTGACGGGAGTAGAGAACTCGGGCTGTGCTGAGGAGCAGACAGTGAGTGTGACTCACTCTTGAAGGCTTTACAAGTGTTGTCAAGCTGCCTTTAGACTGGGAGCGGGTGTGAAACAGATGCCCACCATGTTTTTGAATAATGGGGTGGTAGTATGATGTGATTAGGGTACAGGTGTTGGCTTCCCACTGGCTCCAGTTCTCCTCCCCCATCATTTTTTTGGGATCTTGAGCATGGTAGTCCTCTATGTCTCAGTTTCTTCACTGAAAAATGCAGATCTCCCTCCCAGAGATCTTGTGAAGACCCCTTGCAGTAGTTGATATAGATGGCTATCCCGACACCTGTCATATAGTAAATACTCTGTGAATACTACCAGTGAGCTATTAGTTTTAGTGTTAGGAATATTTGCCTTTGCCTCATGCCATGTTCTCTGATCTTCTGGCAGTGACTCAGTAAGTGCTTTTCGCATGTTTCCTGGCAGCTCCTTAGCCCAGCCAGGACAGGGCTGTCCATCTCAACTATCCTCGTGGACATAGCTCATGACCCTGATTCCCGGAAGGGCCGTGCTGGCTGCCACCCTCCCTTTGCCCACTCCGCCTCCTCCTGCCTTCTCTTCTGCCATTCCCAGGGGGGTGGCATCATGCCCTCCTTTGATTTTATAAACAATACTCTGAACAGTCGTTTCAGACTTATTCCAAAAGTCTGTAAACCGAGAACTTCTTCCCTAGTCCATTCTTCAGTGGATAAAGGAAGCACCAGAAAAACTTAATAATACACGGATTGCCTGCCCGCTCTGGGATTTCTGATTAAATAGGTCTAGGATAGGACCAAGACTTTATGTTTTTAGCAAGTTTCCAGATGACGCTGATGCTGCTGGTCTAGGAATAAAATGAAGGGAGAGGTACTTACTCTAATTCAGCTCTCCCATCTGCCACCCCTCCCAGAGTTCATTTCTGGAAGACGCCTATGCACAAAGCTCTCGAAATGATTACGAATTTAATATCCACAAAGATGATAGAAGATTTAGATCCATTTCAGAGAAGAGTAAGGCAAAATCACTTGGAAAACAGGATGCATAGAAATTAGAATTTAATTTAAAACAGTGATGTGCTTTACCTCATCCTTATGTAGACTTTATGGAGAAATTAGAGATTTTCAACCCTGTATCTATACAGTATTCAGAACAGGAACAAAAACCATACACGAGGGGTATAATTAAGTGTAGAAGAAGGTGAAATAAGATCAGCCAATGGTTGTTGGCAAATTAGCCAAGAATGGTCAGAAAGCCTTTCACTTTCTGACGGGCTTATTAAAGGGGCTGACCTGCAGCAGGTCAGCTCCCTGCTCCCTTTTGGTTATATGCCCTGCAGGCTGTTGGGTCATTGCTTTCTAACTGTTCCCTGAAAGGAAAACTCTTTCAATGAAGAAATTAGTTTTCTAACTCTAAAATGAGATCTTCAAATCATATTTTTATTTAGTAAATGACCTATCAATAGATGGTTTAGATATAATTACATAATTTGCTGTTATAGAACAACTATCAAAATTACTTCTCCAATCCATTTAATGATATTATTGTAGTACAAACAGTACTTCCACCTACTTCCAAAAACTAGTTTGCAGTAGAATCTTTGAAAAAGAATCTTTCTAGCAGTATTAAATAAGGTGCACAGTTTAATAAAAGAGACTGCAAAGTTTGTTTTGGGGGGAGTGTGCAAGATATTTATTAGGCATCAACACCTTTAAAAAGAAAGGGGGAGGGCCTCCCCGGTGGCACAGCGGTTGAGCGCTGGATTGCGAAGCTGCCCGCGGCCTCTGCGGCACCGGTTCGATCCCCGGCTGCTCCCCGGCCACCAGAGGAGGGTCCCACATGGCGCGCAGACCTCTCCTGCCGCCTGCTGCTCCCCTCAGCAGTGTACTTCGGTCTTTCTGCCTGCTCTGCTCCCTGCTCTGGCTCTGGTGAATTCTCTCACCCTCCCACGCTTCTGACTGTACCCAGTGCATGTACAAACAAACAAATAAATAAATAAATAAATAAATAAATAAAAACATGCCTCTATTAAAAAAAAAAGAAAAGAAAAGGGGGAAAGTAGGATTGGACAAAGAGAGAATGTCATGGGAGAGAACTGGGAGTGGGCCAGAGGCATGGGGGTGAAAAAATTCAGCAGAGACTGAGTGGAGAGCAGAACAGGCAGATTTATTGAAATACACTGCTAAGAGAAGTAGCAGGTGAGACAGGAGTGGGCTGCTGCGCCTGTACAGTTTTTTTAACTTAGACTCCTTAGCTGAAGAAAAACACCCCTTTGCCTGGTGTTTGTGTTACCCTGCCAGAGGCAGCAAAATGGAAAGTTCACCTCCAGTTATTGCTTCAGTCCCTCCAGATATTCATTGGGGTTATGGGTTTGTGGAAAGAATTTAGATGCCCAGGAATCTGCGTGGGAAATGAACAAAAATTTTAATTTCACCAATCTTTTGTTAACCTCCAGTAGCATTTCTTTTGATTATTGCCGCAGGCAGCTTTGCCACCAACAGAAATTGCACCTTTTTATATCACATTACAAGGGTTATAAAATCTTGAAACATCACTTACATTCATCACAACTTCAAGGTCAGGGTGGATGTGAGACCCTAGATTTTTCTTTGTAATGAGTTAATAAACAAGTAGACTTGTCATGATGTCACTAATCTTTTTTATGATTTTGATAACCGGATTTCAGTATAATTTTTTTGTGTAACCCCCTATATGTGACAATATGTGTTTAAGTATTAATCTGGGAAGCGGCTCGTGGGTTTCATCAGGCTGTTAGCATGGCCCATGGCGCACAACATTTAGAAACCCTAAGACAAAGCTATAAAGGAGAAGGTGACGGATTGACTGCCAAACATAAAATCTACATGTCTGAAAAATTTCTATAAATATAGTTAAAAGTTTACTAAAATCTGGGCAGCCTATTTGCAGTCTATGTTATAAAGAGTAATTAATCCAGAGATGTGCGAAGTACTCAATTGTTTAAAAGATCATTGCCCAACATGAAAGTGGTAAAACAATACAGATGGAAAGTTATAAAGTATAAAATATAAATGGCCATCATATGCAAGAAAATAAACTTCCACCTCACCAATTAAATGCAAATTGAAGCAACAGGGGTATGACATTTTTCACCCATTAAATTGGAAAATATTTGAAAATGTGTTATCTCTCATTACTGTAATGGAGATGGCAAAGCAGTACACACTTTTGTATAAATTTAGTAATAATGCAAATTGTTGTAGCTTTCTAGAGGGCAATTTGGCAATTCATATCCAAAGCCATTGTAATGTACAAACCTTTGATACAGTCATTTGGTTTCTAGGAGCTTATCCTAGGAAAATAATTGTAGCTATGAACAAAAATTATATAAAAGGAAATTTTAAATATACTTACTTTGTAATGATAAAAAATGGGAATAATTTAAAATATGTCATAACATCATTAACTTTGCATACATTTTATATAAATTGCTATTCATTCCCAGAATGAAATGCAATGCACCTGTTAAAAATGAGGTTAAGAAAACAAGAAAATGCTCAAGATAAATTAAGTGGGAAAATTGGGTTTCGAAAAGCATTAGAGTTTGATCTCCATCTGCATTCATAAATACTGGAAGATATTAACAAAAATGTTAACCGTGTTTATCTGGGTGGTGGGGACTTAACAAATATTCTTCAGGTAGCCTCCAGATTTTGAGCAATTCATAAACAACCTCAATGACCAGAGAAAAGTGAAAGCAATTTTTAAATGTAGGCCCTCTTTATTTTTAAAAATATGAGTTTAAAATTCACAAAGAGGGCCTCCCCGGTGGCGCAGCGGTTGAGCGCTGGGTTGCGAAGCTGCCCGCGGCCTCTGCAGCGCCGGTTCGATCCCCGGCTGCTCCCCGGCCACCAGAGGAGGGTCCCACATGGCGCGCAGACCTCTCCTGCCGCCCGCTGCTCCCCTCAGCAGTGTACTTCGGTCCTTCTGCCTGCTCTGCTCCCCGCTCTGGCTCTGGTGAATTCTCTCACCCTCCCGCGCTTCTGACTGTACCCAGTGCATGTATAAACAAACAAACAAACAAACAAACAAATAAATAAATAAATAAAATTCACAAAGAACGTTGGGCATCTGAGGCACGGTCTGCTTTCTGTTGACCAACACTGAGAACCAACTGGTCATTTCTTCTTTGTCCCTCAAAGATCAACATGCTCCTTAATTTTCAACTGGGAGAGAATTGCCCCTGTCCAGAGGAGATCCGAGAGGAGCTCTATGACTTCCATGAGGATCTTCTTATTCACTGTGGTGAGCTTTTGAGATAAAAACTTGATCAAAATCAAGTCTGATTCCTGTTAGAGGCTAGAGGATGGAGAGGGGGAGCTGAGGAAGTTATTTTTCTACTTAAAATTATAAGACTAATTGTTTAAGAAATGATTCTGTCCAAACTACTTAGGTCAAGAAGATTTAACAAATAATCCATATATATATATATAATATATATAAGATTATAATCCATATATTTAACAAATATATGATGGAAATTCCTTTTACCTACAAGAGACTTTGTTCAGATAAGAGAGAGGGAACTGGCTTTCTGCAGGGGAGGAAAGTGTTTTTAAGTGATCCTCTTAAAAACCTCATCCAATTTGCTTGAAGTCAGATAGGACTCTGCTACAATCCTGATTCCTTTGCTTTTTAACTTTTTGCAGTGATTATTATAATCTCTGCCCTTAAGCTCTGAGTCAGTGATCCCTACATATCTACTGGGTTTGAGTGACTGTCAACATTTGTGCACTTGTAGATAGATGGATTAAGTCATATGTGAACGACAGATGACCTTTGCTTCATTTGAAGCAAATCAATGTTAACTCTTTCCAGAGACTTTACAGTCCATTTGGGGTATTAGAAAGGTTAAGTTCTGAAAATTACTGAATGTTCTTGCATACAAAAAATGATTTTTTTAACCTGCAAAAGACATTATGAAGATAAATATATATAGGATAAGAGCCTGTCTATAATAGCTTTAGAGGGTTCCAGAAGGTCAGGAAGCTGTCTTTTTATCTCTCTGTGTTAACCATGGCTTCAAGTACTGTTTGAGGTCTTCACTCTGTTTTGTGAATGGCCAGGGGTTCCCCTGGAGGAAGAGGAAGTGGAGGAAGAGGACACTTCCTGGCCTGGAAAGCTCCGCACCTTGGTGCACAAAATCAAAGGGCCTATCAAGGCGCAGAAGGAGCAGCCGACAGAGAAGGAGGAGAGATACCCCAGTAAGTGGCAGTGCCTTTCGATCACAGTACTCCCCACACCCTGCTCTTCAAAGGCTTAATTAAGGTAATTGGCTTTCAAACAAATACTGTAGGACAGACACAGCCTGCTCAGCTTCAAAGAAAGCATCAGTTGTTGTGCATTTGGGGCTATGCTTCTCTTCTGACGTAAGGACCTTGCTTTCGGGGCCTTTGAAACCTAAGGGAGCTATTGCTTGGTGGGTCTGCTCTTGTTATCTGTGTAGTTAAAAATGCCTATAAACAGATTTCTACTCTCCTTTCTTTTATGTCTCCATAGTCTCCCTCTTCTGACCATTTTTATTTGTCATTTGTATGTGTGGTTCCTTAGCTTTGAACATTGCCTCAGTGAAGAAATATAATAATGAATGGGGTAGGGCAGGGGGAGGGGGTTGTTCTTATTTTCTAGCTATGATTGTCATCATGTAGCACCCTAAGTTGACCTTATATTTTTCCACAATGCCAAAAGTTGTCCACGTTCACTTCTCTAACCCTTGCAGTAGAGATGACTCCTACCATTTTGACCCATGTTGGAACAAGATCATATATTGTTTGTGCAAGGCAAGTTTACTGTTAACATTTCAAGAGGGAGCGTGGATGTTATATATAATCTGCTCGTTAGTCTGCTCATTAGTACCAGATTCTGCAAATATTTCATTTATCTAAAGAAGAAATTCCCCAGGCAATATAGTTGCTTTTGTCTTGTTCCCTGTTGTATCCATCTACAGGCATGCTTTCAAATCCTAGACTAGAGCAATCGACTGTCAAGATATAATCAGTGTCTCTGAAAACACTATTTTGGGGTCCATACATCTTTGTGACCTTCCATCTTTGTCAGAATATCTTGCAGAGGAAAGAATCCTCACCACTTATCAGCAGACATGTTGAAACCTCTCGAAGAGTGTAGGGGGTACTTGGCATCAGGTGCACTGCCAACCCTTGATCAATCCTGTCCATCACCATGAAGGGTGGGTCTTTGGGCAGGATGTGCCAGCAGGATTCCAAAAGCACCAAAAAGTGAGTTTTGACTCCCTTTGTGGTTACTGCCAAAGCAGAACTAAAACCAGACAGATAATCTGCATTACTTGTACAAGTCTATTTTAAAAGTGAATGCTTCTTTCTCACCTTCTTTCTAACAGAAATGTCCCATCTGAGGGTTTTACCATTTCTGGAGCCCCAGAAATGAAAGGTGGTCAGGTATCTGGTTGTCAGCATAGGAGATTTCCCCTCCCACCCCCCACCCCCCAGCCTACCACGAATGTTCTAGAGACACAGGCTCACATTTGAATACAGAACTTTGGGGACAGTTTTATGATCTCCCCCAGAAAAAGTTGTTCTTAAGTTGATGAGATAGAGACAGTGTCTCTGGATACATAGCTGCCTGCAATGGAGGGCTCAAAATCTTTCAAATCATTGGTAATGTTGTCAATACTTATTGCATATCTGATCTGTGTTACCCTTGTGTTTGATACAGTCATGAAAGTACAGACAATTAGAATAACATTCTCTAGTGAGCTGGCAATTTACCAATTATTTCCACATATTTTAGTTTTCTGCTATTAAACTTTTTTACTCCTTCATTTTATAGTTGAGGAAAATAGGACTCAGCAGTATGAAAGAATACTGGTTCATTCATTTATTCTTTCTACTCTTAGCTGAAAGATCTTTACCAGAAAAATTTTTACCAGAAAAATTTCCAGGTAACCAAATCTCATCAATCTAAGATAACAATGATTTAGGTCTTTCGACTCTTATTCCATGCTCTTTATCTTATCCCAGAAAGTTTGCCAAATAACTTAGCAGTGTACACATCAGGAGCTCCCAGTGTAAATGGAATATACAGAATGGCTTTATGAAACCATCTTTTTTTCTTGCTTACTTCATCTGTGAGGTAACTTACTCCTGTGACTCATTGCCACAGGTGGGAAAACTGAATTCAACAAATGTTGACTTTTTTAAAAGTCAACCAAGCCAAACATCTGGACTTCAAATTTTCAGGGGTAGGTGGAGGTGAACCCACCCTGCAATTTCTCCTCTGCGCAGTTAGTATTGACCAAACGACCTGCCAGGGAATCCCAATTTGCCTAGGAAAAGGAAACAAAAGCATCCTGAAACTCCTGAGCATTTTTAACACTGGTTCAATATTAAAAGGTATTTGCCTAAATTAACTCCAAGCCATATTGTCAAAATTGTTACAATCTTACCAAAATATCATGTGATAATGAAGTTAGAAGAAAATGTAACAGTAGCAACCCATACTGTTTAGCCATTTCTTTTTTATATCACAATTCAGCAAATTCTTTAGAGAACCTTGTGCCTGATAGTTCCAGACCAGTATTTCTTACACACTGCATTAAGTAGATTCTTTCATTGTAAATGTATAACCACTGAATTATTCCTCTGGAGGCCAACCAGCTATTTCTGCTAAATTCTAAAATTAACAAAATGGAAATCACGTGTTACTTTAAAGCTCAAGTGTGGTGCATTCCTGATCGAGGTCATGTGCTGAATGCTTTCCCCATGGAAGGTTCTTTCATAATTTTCTCTCCACAGAGAAATGTCCTCACTGGTATTACACAAGGAACAACTTGAGGAGAGGAGACAGGGCCTCCCTGATGGCACCTGGTTGCTTTACTGAGGGGCTTATTATGAGCTGTTGCAGCTTTGGGTAATGGTACAGTTGGCTCAACCACACTAACCCCAAGAACACATCCTCAAGAAGGGAGCATCACCCCCACTTCCAGCCCCGTGCTCTCGGCCATAGAACACACCTCCCCCCAGCATTGGCTTGGCACTCTTGATCTTGGGCAGTGCCTGCTCTCCCCTGCGACCCTTCTAGAGACCAGATCTGGAGGTGACCTTGAGCCCACTGAGCCCCAAAGCTGCAGCTTGTGTTGACTCTTGTCTAGTCACTGAATAACCTCAGAATCCTAGGCCAAAAGTCCTCCCCTTCCCCAAACTAAATGCTACAGCTTGTTTTGTTCTGAGGAAGAAAAACAAGGCTACTGCTCTCCACCAAAATAAGCCCCAGGCCTCCCATAAATACCCACATACAAAGTCAGGTGACTGTGGAGCTCAGAAAGTATTTCCAAGCCTCTTTAAATTCACTATAACCTCTTTTCAAGACATACACACATGCAAAAACATACATACACACCCTCCCCCATAAAGTCTGTCTTTGAATCTCATCCTCCTACCTCTTGTCCAGTCATTTCAAGGAATTTCCAGCAGGATGTGTACAACTGTCCACCCTACTTGGGGCATTCAGGTACCTCTCTATTTTCCTATTGGATCTTAAGGCCAGAACCACATCTAACTTGTGTCCACATTAACTCAACTCATTGGCACACATCCTTTAGACCTCCAGTGCATGTCAGTCATTCGAGACTCATAAAAGAAGAAAATGAGCATCTTACAGACAAAGGCTGTATTGGATGTGGACAGGACCCAATGTAATTATGAGATCAGATGTGCTGTAGCAAAAGTGCAGACAAATAACAGTACATGACCAGAGGAAGACATTGTCCACAAAGAATATAGATGGGTAGATTTTTTTAAAAAAAATGGCGGGGGGGGGTGTGGTGGTGAGGGTGGCATTTTTGGTGAAAAGAATTACTTCATCAAAGGTCCAGAGGTGGAAAAGTTCATATTCCAGGAGCAGCGATGAGTTGAGATTGACTGAGGATTCCTAAAAATGATGGAAGGTCGAAGAAGAGAGCTAGGATGAGGGAAACATGAAAAGGGTGTGGCTCGAATTTCCTGCATGTCTGGACCAAGGAGTCCAGGGAAGCCTCTAGAAGCTAGAAAAGGTGAGGAGATGAATTCTCCCCTAATTCACCAGCCACGCCTTTATTTTAGCACAGATTTGGATCAGACCCCTAATATAAAGAGCTGTAAGATGGGGAGTATGTGCTTTTTTAAGCCACTGAGATTATGGTGATTTGTCATGGCAGCAAGAAAAAAAAAAACACAGGTGTTAACAGAAAAAAATGAAGTCTGGTGGCCAGACACGTTAGCATGTCTTGGCAACCAATAAGAAGCACGAGGGAGAGAAATGCATTAGAAATGGTTTTTGTGGATTCCTGAGAGACGGTGGTTGGAGAAACGACATGGAGGCAGAGCTTACTTCTGTTTAATGCCATAGAAGTCACACAAAGATTTTCCACACAGTCTCATATTCACCGCCCTGTCTGGCACACACAACTGGGCACCATTCGTTCTAACTTGGCAGTGAGCGCATGCAGGAGCTGAGGCAGGAACAATTTGTCCACGTCATGATGGCAAAGCAGGAATCAGAAGTCATCCCAATCACACACTGGCTCCTGGTCTGGTGCTGTCAGCAATAGTTGCACACCAGTGTTACCTCTTTCATCAGTTTATGCCACACCTGCTTTTGGGAATCTGCACTTTGGTGATGGAGAAGAGAGGCTGGTAATCAGGGGAGAGAAAATCTAGCATTTTTTGAGCACCTCTTCATGCCAGGCGCAGTCCAGGATATCACGTGACCATATCAAATTTTCCTCACGGTCAGGTGCCATGACAGCCAGGTTTCTGGCGTGCACACCAGGCAGCTAAGCCTGGGAGAAGCAAAATAATTTGAACAAAGTTCTTGCAGCAAGTAAGAATGAGACCAGGGTTGGCAACATGTTCATATCCAGGGTCGGTGCTTTTTCTGAACTCTGTGCAAGTATGCCCAGGAGGGATCTGTAGGGGTAGAGGGGAGGGAGAGGGAAGCACAGATATGGAGGATGCATGGCCAGCCACTTGCCTCAAATCAACATGGAATCAACATGGAATCCGAAATAAAAGCAATTTGATTCCTTTCCCAGCAGAGTAAAGTAAGGCCCTCAGGTACCCAAGTCCTCTGTCATCCCATCTCTGCCCCATCTTCATTTCAGGAATTTCTCTCCCTAACCCTATCAGCAAACATCGTCTATTCTCTCCATGTTTTTCCCCATTGTCATCATCAGTCGTTTAATCACCTGAACATTTCTGAGGAAGTGATTATGAGGCTGGTTGACTGATTTCAAAAACAACAGGCTAATTATCACCATATGATGGATGAGACCCCGGGGACCTAGCGAGATGGACTGGCAGAATCGGGCAGCCACATCCAAGTACAGTTTTGCTCATGGCCCACAGGGCTTGCTGTAGCAGTGAGGTGTCCAGCCAGCTAGAGACACAGTTGGGGGAGTGGGGAGGGAGAGGGGCTGTATTTTGCTTCCATGCTCCTCTCCACCCTCACAGATACGGTGGCTCTGGCCAAGATAGATAAACACCAAGGAAGGGAATTTTAGGAACCTTTTAGCATAAATATCCAACTGCCATTTCGTTGCACACATGGTCTGCCTTGAGAGCCAAGATCGAGGGCAGCCAGGCCTGCTATGGGGGGCAGTTTGTGGATAGAGACTCTGCCTGCAGAGCTCCTTCCCCCTCACAGACTGACTCTACAGGTGCAGCCACACACCACCGATTTGCAGGAGCCTTGGTTTGTTTATTAAATTGAAGTATTTCTTTGCTTATCTAAAAAATTAAGTGCGGTTTAGGCTAATAGGAGCCTTGGGTCCCTGCCACAACTCTCTTTTCTAGTCTTACATGACTGTTGCAAGGATTAGGTACAGTATCTAACATGAGATTGGACAAAGAAAGCTCTCAGAAAATGCTGGCTGCTCTTATTGTAATGAGATAGAATGTTCTAGCCAGCAGTTTGAACATTCACCCTTATTCCCTAGTCAGTGAAGCCAACAGAAAAGGAAGTGAGTGTGCAAAATTAAATATAGAGCTGGAATGAATGAGAGCTGGGTGCTTTCTCAGCTGCTCAGCTGCTGCTGCAGAAGTTGGGGTGGGCCCTGGACCTCCTCAGGCCTCTGGGGTTCTGACAGCCAGTGCCTGCTCCAGGGCCCCTGATGACGCGTATAAACAGAGTGCTCTGTCTCGTAACCCAGGAAGAGTGCTCCAGGTTGTCATTGCAGGCTTTTCCTTGCAGGCTTTCAGGTTCTTGGTGATTCTGGCAGTATCCTTGTTCTAGTGAAACGAGGAGAATGTGGTGCCTGCAGTCTGGGCCAGAGAGGCACTGGGAAAGCCCAAAAGTTCCCATGATAAATTTTCCCAGTATCCTCAGAGTCCATGGTTTTAACTTTCTCTCCCACCTTCTCTGCTATTGAGTAGAAGGCATTTGACCGCTTTGTAAACCAGACAGGTCGTTAAGCCCAGAGGAAACTCAAGGGCACAGAGAGCAGAGGGCATGAGCCTTTCCCCAGTTAAATCTTCCCAACTAAATCTAGAATGTGACTGTGTCATCTGACCCCTGAAGAAGGGGGATCATTTCTCCACCAGCAATAGGGATGGACATCAAAAAGGCCACCAGGTTGCCTCAGCTCATCTCAGTGACATAGATGATCAGTGGTGTGCAGTGATGCTTTGATAACGGCCTCTTCCCTGGGCAGCGCACTAGAATCATAAGATTTTATTTCTTCAGTCTCAGATTTTACTGTTCTTAAAAGCATGCTGGGTATTAAGCTAGGGTGGGTTGGCATTAAAATGTGGTGCTAAAAATTGTTGGTGCTCATCAGTTTAACCTAATGAAGCCACAGGTGCTCATTTGCCACTTAAAAAAAAAAATTGTTAAACTCTTTCAAGAGCTTCATGTTTCAGATAGACAAAGAATTCTAGCATAGTAAGCCACAAGTGACTTGATTTTATTGATGTGGACAATCAGAGAGACAATGACCTGACCAAAGTCACACAGCCAGAGCTGAAACAAAGTCCCCAACATTCTTGGCACAGCACCATCTTTACACCCGCTTTCTTCATCATGAATTTTATATTGCTGACTTTATTTCATGGGTGAAGAAATAGACTGGGAAAGTGAGTAATCAGCCCAGCTTACAGTCAGTTAGAAAAAGAGCTAAAGTTTTATGATTTTCAGGAATTATTTCTGAATATATTCCCTAGTTTATTAAGAGAGTCAGTAGACAGTATAATATAAATTTAAAGCACTAATAAAAGTAACTGTTTTTTGAATTTTATGAAGCTGTTGAAAGCAAGCAGTGCTGGAATAGTAAAGGAGAAGGATTTAGATTCCAATAACTGAGGCTTGAATCCTAGCTCCGACCTTCACTAACTGGGATATTAAACAAGTTATTTAACTTCTGAGTGTTTCCATTTCTTTGTCAGCAAATCAAAGATTGTAAGAGCTCCTACCTCATAGAGTGGAGGTAGGGATATTAGAATTCAATAAAACAGTGCTCAGTTTAATGTTTTAGTACTTGGAAGTTGTATACCTTGCAGCTTCCACAGTGAACATACAAGGTGCGAATCCTAAGAACTTCATTTCCATTTTTATTATTTCAGATGCTTTCAGTCTTGGAGGCTATCTGCTTCTAAAAATTGTCCATTTCTTCTACATTATCCAATTCATTGGCATCAAAGTGTTTATAGTAGTCTCTGATAATCCTCTGTGTTTCTGAGATGTCTGCTGTACCTTCGTTTCTTTCATTTCTGATGCTGTTTATTAGCATTTTCTCTCTTTTTTCATAGAGAGCCGAGCTAGAGGCCTGTCTATCCGGTTTATCTTTTCAAAAACCAGCTTGTGGTTTCATTGATCTTTTGTACTATCATTTTTATTTCTATTTCATTTTTTTCTGCTCTAATTTTTATTCCGTTCCACCCGGTGGCTTTTAGTTTCATTTGTTCTTCTATTTGCGGTTCCTTGAAGTGTGAAGCTTGATTCTTCATATGAGTTGTTTCTTGATGTGGCCTGTATTGCTCTAAACTTTCCTCTTATTACTTTTCAGGAAAAAAAAATACCCAACTCAGGTCAAGTCCTTGACAGGGGCCTTCATGAGAGTTTAGAGATGGAGCCAGCCGCAGGGCCGAGGACATCATGGCTCCTTTCTCCCCCCAGGCTTCTTATTCCACATTCCAGCTTCACTCTCTGCCTGACCACAAGATGGCGGCTGCAGCTGTGGGCCTCACAGCCATGGCCTGCTGAGCCCAAGGGAAAGAGAAAAACTTTCCTGCCCTGGTACTTGATGCAAGGATCCTGAGATCACCATTGATGGAGAGCTTTAAGGTCAACTCTTAAAACCACTGGAGGTCACCTAGGAAGTAAAGTGTGCTGGTTAACTTAAGTACAGAGCCCACCTTTGGAGTGGATTGGGGCAGCTTTCACTGAGAACCCTGGGCCCAGCATCTTTCCCTAGCTAGTGTTAGTACTGAGATGTAGGCAGCTCCAGCCCTTGATTATCAGAGGGAGAGAAGGGACAAAAGGTGTGTTAGGGGACTAGGAACGTGCTGCCTGTAATGTGTGTACAGACTTTAATGAGCCATTGCAGTTCTGCAGCAAGTGCTTTCTACATTTAATGTTCTGGTTCAACAGAAGCTCTGGGCTACATCCTGGCAGACCTCACCTGTGTCCATAGTTCTGTCCTTATTCTGTTTGCATTAACAAAACCTTAGAAGACTACAGCTGTCCCAGGTTCTGTATTCTGTGGGTACTTCTGCAGTACTTCTCTTCAAGGGTCTCCAACTGATTGGCAGTTTTAAAACTGAGTCCAAGGCATTCCTGGTGGCCTAGGGGTTAAGTCTCAGCACTATCACCACTACAGCCTGAGTTCGATCCCCAGCCAGGGAGCTAACCCACATGGCACAGCAGACCTCTCCTATCTTTCCTGCTGCTCCCCTCAGCAGTGTATTTTAGTAGATCCATCTGTTCTGCTCCCCACTCTGTCTCTGAGGAATCCTCTCACCGCCCCCACATCTCTGCCCTACACCCCTGTTCTTATATGCATATATATATATATATATATGTTTAAAACTGAGTCCAGTATCTTCCATCCAGGATTTTCTGTCAATGGGAGTGTATCAGTTTCCTATTGCTGCTGTAACAATTTGCTATAAACTTAGTGGCTTGAAACAACATAAATTTATGATCATCACCCAGTTTTGTAGTCACAAATCTAAAATGAGGTAGCAGCACTGCACTCCTTCTGGCGGCTCTAAGAGAGAATCCAGTTCTTCCGTTTTCCAACTTCAGAAGGTCTTTTGCATCCTTTGGCCAGTGGTGTCTTCTGATAATGGTATCAGTCTGACCTCTCCTGTCACATGTCCATCTCCCACTCTCATACTCCTGCTGCCCTCTGGAAAGGACCCTTGTGATTACATTGAGCCCTCCAGGTTAATTCAGGATAATCTCCCCATCTCTCCACATTCCTCATTTAATTACATAGGCAAAGTTCCTTTTGCCTTGTAAGGTAATATATTCATGTTTCCTGAAAATGAGGGGGTGACTATGTCTGGGGGGCCGTCATTCAGCCTGCCATAGAGAGGAGGAAAGCAGAGATCAAAATACTCTTGTTTCAGAAATGATCTACTACCTGTTAATGCCTCCAGAACATTTACAGTCTACCACAAGCTGACTTTTTAATCACCTAGAATTTAAAAATAAGCGTACGTAATTTAGATGCACATAATTATTTTTCTTTTCCCATTGCAAGTGTGAGCATTATAAATTGCTTGCCACACTTAAGCTGAGGACAATGCAATTTTGTTTGCTACTTCTCAATGTAATCACAAGACTTTTTCTTCCAAACTGACCCAGTTTTAAAAGCATGCTCACAGAACTGTGACAGCAGCCTAGGTTTAGAATCTATCCGTTGCAGGGATTTGCCTTTGCCAGTGGACCACATCTGCTCATGATAACGAGCAGGCCACTTGGGCTGCGATCGAAACTCAAAATAAAGGGAAAGCTTCTTTCCAAACCCCTGCAGTCTGAAAACTTAAACCTCCACCATAAGAATAAGTGGCCTCTCTCTTATTATAGTCAACATTGCAAAGCTCTTACTTGGACTATTAAAAAAGAATTATGCCAAATATAGCGACTGTGGACAAGTTTCTTGTAAGCTTCACAAAATGGCAGACATGGAGGTCTGACATCCAATAGCAGTTTGCAGAATGGCAAGAAGAGAAAAGTAAAGAACTTGACAATAAATGGCACCTGGGCTCCCAAGCTGATGTACTAAAGCTAGCTTCAATTTAAAGGCGCTGTAATCCTTTTTTCTCATGTGAAATGTCTTATCAGTCTGGAAATCAAATAGTGGCAGGAGCTATTTTAAAGTATCTTTGAGGCATCCATCTGTCTACCTAAACTATTCATTGCCTCAGAAATATTTACATTCTGAGTTATCCTGAACAGTCACTTAAAATGCAGTTTCTAGAGCATATATTTGATATAATTGCCTAAATGTGACTATCCCTAATTACACTAATTGCAAAAGTGGAGTGAGTTTGAATGTTAATAATTTCATAAATGAAGTCATTTATAATTATCAAGGAAACCACATGTACATGACTAGCTTCCCCAAGGCATTCTGTTTCATAAAATTTGCCTCATTTCTTATCAGAAAGCAAGCAGTTGGTTACATTTCTTTTTCCTTTAAAAGCTATAGTGTTCTATAGCTTTAGAACACTATAGCTTTTAACAACTCCCACGAACTGAACCATTCAGTATACTTGACAAGGCCTTCTTGAAACAAGTAGATCAGTGGGTTAAAATTCTGCAGTTGCAACTAAGTCTACAGAAGCAACATATTACCTGGCATGGATGTGCTGAGTGATCAGGTACATGTGTGCATGAAAGGGACACATGGGGCCACATGTCACAGCAAATAGATGTTACCTCTGGGCTCCCCCTTCCCATAAGGTCTGTCGTCCTTCAGGAGTGGTGTTTCTTAGAAGAACTACAGTGGGCCTTTCATAATGGAAGGTAAGCACTTCCAAAGAACTTAGAAAAGCAACAGAAATGAGATCAATATATAGTAACTGTTGGGTTTTTTTTATTTCATATATTTTTTTTACATCATTGTTCATTTTTAACATTGTTTGCTTTCCCCCCCCTCAGGTGTAGTCCCCATAGAATTTCCTTCACCAAGGCACCTGTGCACCTCACCTCAGTCCCCTGTGCTCCTACCTCCCTCTCTCTGATCCCTCTTCTTCCCCCTCCCCTGCAAGATGTCTCTGATTTATAATTGTCTGGTTTTTTTGTTGTTGTGTTTTGTACTGTTTTATTTTTTTACACTGATGTCTTACTTGGTTCCTCTATATTCCTCCTATAAGTGAAACCAATGGTTATTTTTCTTTTTCCTTCTGACTTATTTCACTGAGCATAATTTCTTCTAACTCCATCCACGTTGCTGTGAATGGCATGAGTTTATCTTTTTTGACTGCTGAATAATATTCCATGGTGTATATGTACCACATCTTCTTGATCCAGTCATCTATATTTGGGCATTTGGGTTGTTTTCAGGTTTTACCTATTATAAATGGTGCTGCAATAAAGATAGGGGTACAGGTATTTTTTTTGAATCAATGTTTTTGTGTCTTTTGGGTAGATCCCTAGGAGTGTAATTGTTGGGTTGTATGGTAGCTCCATTTTTAGTAGACTGAGGAATCTCCAGACAGCTTTCCATAGTGGTTGAACCAGTTTGCACTCCCACCAGCAATGAAGGAGAGTTCCTTTTTCACCACATCCTCCCCAACATTTGTTGTTGCTAGGTTTTTGTTGTTGTTGTTGTTTTGATATGTGCCATTCTAAAGTGGTATCTCAGTGTGGTTTTGATTTGCATTTCCCTGATTACAAGTGATGTTGAACATTTTTTCATATGCCTGTTGGCTGTTTGCATTTCCTCTTTGGAGAAGTGTCTTTTAAGTTCTTCTGCCCATTTCTTGACTGGATTGTTTATTTTTGTTGAGTCGTGTGAGTACTTTGTATATCTTTGTGATCTATAGTGACTGTTCTTAATGTGTCTGTCTTTGGTTAAGATAGTTAACTATATCTCAAGAATAAGCTGTCTTATTCTGTCTTGAAGGAAAAGAGCATTCAACAAGAGTCATAACAAAGTCATGTCTTTTCCATCAGATCATTTCGTGCACCTCTTGGGAGACCCCACTTCATAATAGAGCTTTTCCTTCCCTGCTGCTTTAGTCTCTGCAGTGTGGACCTATTTTAGAAACATGAAAGAACTGTAGACAAAGAACCCATTGGGGGGAAAGCAAGAGAGGACCATGTTGTCATTTGTCTTCCCCAACTGAATATATGTATATTCATTTGAATATGTGTGTTGCTGCATATTTTGAATACATGTATTACTATAGAAATTATAGCTTCTCATGCATCAACTTATTTCCTTATGTCTAGTGTCTTGGACAACCCAGTTTTAGCCATTATTTTATACTTTAATTCCAATTAAATGCTTCCCATGAATGTACTTGGTTTCCCCAGTTAAGCTGTGGATAATCATTGAGTCTTGAAATTATTCTATGCAGAGGCCATAGCTCGGTTTTGGGTACATCACAGAAAATACCCTTCAATTAATGAGCCAATTTAGGAGTGACACAGCCAGAAGTTGTGTCAGCCACTAAGCTGAACATAAGCAGAGACTTGTATATATATTCTGAGCCTAAATAAACATTGACTCCAGATCCAAGCCTACTATAGCTGACAGCCCTGATTTCCAGTATGAATGACAGTAAAGCATAGGCCGGTGTTGGGGCAAACACCTCAGTGCCTCCCTTTACAGCCACAGCCAGCTCCTTCTCTGTTTCCCTGTTATTGCTTGGGCTGCACAGCCAGCTAAAGAAGTCCTCACAGCTTCCCAGCTTCTGTGTAGATAATAATGGGCTGCCCTCTTCCTCTGAAGATGACAGATCTTAAACTCAAGCTGAAGAGGGAACCGCTGAGGGCCCTTCAGGTTGGCAGGGAGCCCTTTGGTGATAAATGGATAATGGCTGGGGTCCTTGCTTCCTGTCAGGTTTCCATTTTCAAAGTAATGAGTCTTTAATCCTCACTTTATTTCTCAATCTGAATTGTCTCACTCTTCTTATACTCACATTTAGTCAGCCTTCCATCCAGGGAGAGCTTCCTAAACTGACGTTTCTAAGGCTCAGGTCTGTTATGTGATTAGAATCACACAGCCTAATAGAACAGGGTTTCGTCATAGCTGGAGGGAAGGCTTTCCTTCCTGGACATGACCTGTCATGTCAACACAGGCCCTTCTATATAGACCAGTGCTTCCCACACTTTTTGGTCTCATAAGATCCTTATGCTCTTAAAAACTGATCAGGGAGCCCAGAATACTGTATGTGGATTATATCTGTCAATATTACTGAGTTAGAATTTAAAATAGGTTTTTAAAATATTTTTTAGGTTATTTCAAAGCAATTTTAAAAAACATTGCTACATAATATGCTTAGATCTATTAAAAAATAACTAAATTTTCAAAACAAATCATGTGAAGTGACATTGTTTTGCATTTTTATAAATCTCTTGTATCTGACGTAATAGAAGATAATGTATAGCACTAGAAAGGGAAAGAATGTTTAAGTAGCCCTCTCGGATAATTGCAGATATACTCTGACAGTTTATCAAAACTCAACACATAGTGTTTTCTTAAAAGTTGATTACCATGTGGAACCTGAAAGCACATTGAAGAAACTTCTGTACCAAGCTCTGTGATCTGTCTTGTATTTTGAATGGATCTTTATCTTTGAATGTATTTGCAATGTCATGCTTTGGCCATTAGGAAATAATTGGTTTGCCAAGTTATGCAGAGCTTCCAAGTGTTGACCATTTATTATAAAATCTTTTTAAAATCACATTTGTTAATATCAACAATTTAATCAGAAAAGCCTTTCAAATATTAGAAAGCTATCGACATAATGGCAGATAAGCAGTTTCCAAAAGTCTAGTTTTCACTGGAAATCACAAATTAGATTATTGGCAACTGATGCTATGGGCTGTTTTCTTCAATGTGGCAAGTTTACTTCTTTCATTTTTAAGAAATTATCTGTTACCCAAGTCTGATTAACCATAGTTCCCCGGGCATTCCTTTAGTGAGAAATGGCCTCCTATGAAACAAGCAACTAGTTTAGTCCACAACTTGAAGTACTGCCTGCGTGATTTTCCTCACGAAATCCAGTCACCTTTGGCCAATAGAGGTGCATTTAGGCAGACTCCCCTTTTTGATGCGCAGGATAGTAAAAAATGGATACTTGGAGATTTATTAATAAAATTAATATTTTTTGTATTTCACATAGGTTGTTCTGATGTGAAGCTGGGGCATTCTTCTAAGGCCATGGCAGTGTAGGATCAGGTGCCACCGCCTTGACTTGCGCCAGGGCCCCCATAGTGCCACTGTGAACACCATGCAAGAGGCAAATAGCATCTTAGAATTAAGAAAACACATTTGGTCTTGTGAGCTCCCTAAGAGCTGTGGGGCCCCAAGGGTCTGTGAACCACATTTTTTAGCTGTTGGTATGGATAGTGCAATAGTTAACCTTTATTAAGCCCACAATATGTGCAAGACATGGTTATACGCATTCATTATTTTAATCCTCGGATGCACAGATAGATGGAGAGTCAACCACATTCTAGAAATACATTCTTTTAACCTCTTGACCCTGGACTATTTATGCTGTTGTGTGCTAGTTCATGGCAGCTACTTAAAATTGGAAGAATTTTCAGTAGCATGGCTGTCAAGGGTGTAAAACTCCATTTTCTCAATCCCTAAAGAGTTGAGGCCATTAAACATTCATTGATTCAACACAGGTCAGCTTTGTGGGCACTGGGCCCCTAATACGTGTCAGGCCACGAAATACACCATGCTCTTTAGAGCTTGGGAAGATGTCTCCTCCCCATCCCCTTCCTTTCCTCTTGTTATTCTCTCTCTCATCTTCTGGACCTCCATCTCACAGTTTGAAACCCATGAGTGACCTTAAACTCATGCCCTCCACTGAATTACATCTGTTCATCCAAGAAACATCAGGAGGATGTTTGAAGCCACTTTTTATTTAGACTTTAACTTTTTTTTTTCAAGTTTTATTATGCATACAAGAACTGGGGCATAGGCCAGAGGTGTCAGGGGTGAGAGGATTCACCAGAGACAGAGTGGGGAGAACAGGCAGACTGAAACATATTGCTGTGGGGAGCAGCAGGGAGACAGGAGAGGTCATCTGCGCCGTGTGGGTAGCTCCATGGCCGGGGATCGAACTCATGCTGCAGTGGCTGTGGACAGCTTCATAGGTTGCATCCTAACCCCTTGCAAGAGGAGGGGTTAGGGAGGCCCTAGACTTTAACTCTTTTAGCTTTAGTTTGGTCACACATACATATATTGGTTTATATTGATTGATCCCATTCCCTCATACTTACCACGAAGGCTGACCTGGATGGACAAAGAACACAAAGAACCTGTAGAGTGTTTCTGTTCTATCCTTTCAGATTAAAGTGCTGTTTTCTTTCCCACTTGTCCTCTACTGATGTGTTTTGCTGTAGACATTCATTCCCTGGACTGTAGTACTGATTTGGGTTATGGAATCTGCGTTGGTGAGACCTCACCCAAATCCTGAGGGAAGCTGAAAGCCAGGTTAAGGGAAAGCTAATGTTTAGTAGGTGTCAGTAGGACTGTAAAATTCCTGGTTGAAAGACAATGGTCCTTGGGCTGATCAACTGTTGTGATTGTTGCTTTTCATGTGTGGCCAAGACTGGGGAGATATAGATATAGATACAGATATGTATGTGTGCATATATAGAGATGTAGATACAGATATATATTATATGTATATCTGTATATGTGTGTATAATATGTATCTATATAGATATATATGTATCTGTAGATATATATCTGTATTTATATACAGTTATATATATGTATTTATATAAAATTTCTGCAGAGAATTTGGCTCTTAGTGGCAAGAACTATAATCCTTCTAAACCAAAATATGGGCTTACTGGGGACTTGTACTTTCAGGACCAGAAAACCCTATGTCCAGTCCTAGACTGTGTTTTTGTCTTGCTTTCTTTCTTTATGTAAATATTAACTAGGAGAAATAGGAAGTTTTACAAACGGCTGCTGAAGAACTCCAGAGAGAAGCTCAGCCTGGCCCATAAACATCTTCCCCACCAGAGGGTGCAGATATTATCTAACCAAACAGATACTAGTCAGCAATACCTGCCTAGTGAGATCTCTGAGGAACATCTTTTAACTCTCCTCCTCTCTGCCTTGGGTATCCTTTTTTTAAGTTTTTCAACTTCTCCCATCTGAACCTTGAACACCCACCAGGTTGGTAGACATAGAAGAAGTGAAATTAATCCTTTACATCTAGATCTCTCCTGGAGCTTTAGCAACCAAATTCTATTTTTATATCTTTATGATGAGCCATGACTGCATGTAGAGCAGACATCTGTCATATATAGTGATGTGGAGGTTGAAAACTACGCTATTAGACATGGCACACGCTGTTGAAAGAGCCCATCTGAGTTTATTCCCAGTCCTTTTGCTGACAAACTTCCCCTCAGCCCAGCCTTTATCACCAAGTCTGAATTAAGGTCCAAAGTGCCTTCCATACCTTGCGGGAATATGAGGGGCAGAGCCAGACCTGGATGCAATTAAGAAGCAAGAGCAGCATTCCTCAGCTCTGTCATGGCACCTTCAGGAAGTACACATGGCGTGGTGGGGAGGGGTAAGCAGTCCCTTCACAGCTACTCTGGAAGGTCCCTTTCTGCTCCACCCTCCACTCAGGGCCACTCCTCCCTTCTAATCTTTCCACGCGTCTTCTGGGACCATTTAGTCTAACCTCTGAAGCTCCCTCCAATGGTTTAAGTTCCACTTCAGCCATCTTTGTATTATTTGAGCAACCAGTTTGAACCCTGGGAAATTCTGAATTCAGATAATTCTGGCCCTTTTCTCTCTTGCTGCTTGTGAAAGTGATCCAGGGTGCAATGGGCCAGCTCCTGGCAAAGACCCAAGGCAATGCTGGCAGTTTAGTGGGAGGTGGTCTGATGTCCAGCTACAAATGCTTCAGACCTAGGAACTCATTCACAGCCCACTTCTCTCCATCTGCTACAGTGTTTTATGTTCAGGTCCTCTAAGTTATCTTTTAGAATTTCTTAATGGCCTGACTTAGTCAGTTTTTGATATATCTGTGTTTAAAATACTTGGGGAGAGTACCTGTGATGGAGAAATCCTAGCGCTTTGTATTGTTTAAAGGGATAGATGCCAAGGTCACCTTCTCATGCCTTCCCCCACCTCTAGGTGCCCTTCAATCCTGTGGCCCTTGCACATAGCCCTATTTTAGTATTTATTACATTGCACTATATTATAAAATAAAGTTTGTTTCTTATAAAATCAAGATCTAAAGAACTGAGTCATATGCAGCCTGAAGACAAGGACAGTATTGTCTTGAGTCTCCCTATTTCCAGCATTGAGTCAGTCAAACATCATGTAGTCAAAGCGGATAATTAGCAGTCTCAATTCAAACTGAGATACTCTTTTCTTGTCGTATGGCTCATTCTGCTTCTCTGCATGTCACATCCCAACCTTAAATAAAGCATTTTTAACATTGGTAAACTAATGACATGTTTCATCATTGACGAAGTAACTGAGGACTCATCACTCCCTGAGCCAGGACAGCCACAGTACCGGTCCCTTCTGTTGCCCTTCTAGCCACACTGAAGGAGCTTGTCTCACAGACAATGATCTGCTGGGCCCAAGAGGACCAGATCCAGGATGCAGAGCTGATCCGGATGATGTTCAACCTGCTCCGCCGGCAGTACGACAGCATCGGAGAGCTGCTGCAGGCACTGCGCAAGACCTACACCATCAGCCAGGCCTCTGTGAGCGACACCATCAGCCTGCTGGCCGCCCTGGGCCAGATTCGCTGCCTCCTCAGCGTCAGAATGGGCAAGGAAGAGGAGCTACTCATGATCAATGGGCTGGGGTAGGTCCAACACAGTGAAGGGCCAGTCTCTCAAAGAGCTTCCAGAGAGAAAACTGGTTTACTTTGATATAAGAATGTTCCAGAGTCAAAGTACATAAATCTGTGTGCCCTGTTCTTAATTTCACTCTTCATGGAATTATATCTTTGCCCAATCTTTGATAACCTGGAAGGCTAGGGTGCCTGCTACTCACAGTGACCCTTCGCCAGGAGTGTAGGGAGGGATCTTGAAGAAACACAGTTGTTTCGATTGAATCTATGAAAATATCACTAAGGAGGCAACCAAAATTCTCAGAGGAAAGGACATTGTGTTCAACCCAATATGCAAGTAGCCTTGTGAGCACTTGAACTTTTGACAGGAACTCTTCTGAGACTTCCCTCTGAAAATTGCCACCTGATCCTCCCTTTCTCAGGGTTAACCTAAAGAGCCACTTTGCCAGTTCTGTGAGACTTTACCCATAACAATAGCTTGTGGCTCTTCCTTAGAAGCCATGTTGTCAAAAAGACAGCATTTTACACATCAAAAAGATTTCCATTTATTTGGCAGCATAGCGCTTCCCTCTTGTGAATGAGAAAATGGAGGCCCAGGAAGGTTTACTGGCCAGCTGTGGTAGTGCTTCCTACTGTCCAGCATGCCTTCCCACCACCCACGAGCCAGCAAACCAAAGGGACATTACTGAGACCCACGACAGAAACTTTGAGGATGGGATGAGGGAGGCGAAGTGTGCTTTCTTTCCTCTAATACATTTCCAAAGAGGAACTGTTTTTTTGTGTATGTTATTGAAGCAACATTGGCTATGACATATGTTTCAGGTGTGCTACATTATAAATCAGCATCTGTATAGAAACGTTATGTTCTCCACCAAAAGTCTAGTTTCCATTCTTCACCATGCACTGGAGCCCTTAGGCTCAATTTACCCACCCTCCTTCCCCTTCCTTTCTGATAACCACTATTTTGTTCTTTTTTTTATTTTATAAATTTTTACATCATTTTTCATTTTCGTACAATGTGCGCATTTTCATCTTGGTTATAGTCCCCATACAATTCCCACCCTCCTTGTTTCGACCCTAATCCCTGCTCTTTCCCCTCCCCTCCCCCTGTAGTGTGTCTCTGGTTTATAGTAGCTTGTTGGTATTGACTAAGGGTTTGTTTTGTTTTGTTCATTAGTCTCCTTTCTTTTTTTCTTTTTTTTGTGGGACCCTCGCCGGCAGCCGGGGAACGAACCGGCGCTGCAGAGGCTGCAGCCTCGCAGCCCAGTGCTCAACCGCTGTGCCACTGGGAAGGCTCTAGTCTCCTTTCTTTATCTTCCATATTTCAGTAAAATCATGCAGTGTTTGTCTCTGATTTATTTCGCTAAGCATAATACCATCTTGGTCTATCATCTTGTCACAAATGGCAGGATTTTCTCTTTTTTAGAGTTTAGTAATATCCCCGTGTATGCATACTACATTTTCTTTACCCAGTCATGCCAATGGGCACTGAGGTTGCTTCCAAGCCTGGGCTATTATAAATAATGCTACCGTAAATAGGGGGAGTGCTTATATCTCTTTGAATTGATACTTGCATTTTCTTTGGGGCTCATGGAATTTCAAGGACTTATAAAAATGAAGAGACATCATGATAACAGAAAAAGCTATAGGATTAGCCTGACCCCTGCCCTTCGTGTACTCACAGCAGCAGTAAAAAAACTGGTGGTGCCTCCTCCTGACAGCTGCAGCTAAAGGGAAGGGGCATGTGTAGAGGTGAGCACAGAGTTAGCACCATGCAAGGATTCACAGCCAAGTATCAGGCTGCTTCTGTATTTGAATTTGCCTGCAGCTTAATTATGTACATTTGCATTGAATGACTTAAATCTAATTGTTTTACGTACTGTTGTTGATAATTTCACTGATTTTTGAGGACAGCTGTCTACAAACATCATTGGTGCCTAATATACAATTGCCTTAAGAAAGAAGTACAGCCCTATCATTAAGAAAACTGAACTACATAGAGATATAGTTATAAGGACAAAAGAAAAAAATAGAAGACCCTGAATACATGGAAGAAGAGAAATCCAGTGAATTGGGCTGCCTCAAAACTCTAAAGGCCAAACATTGGAAGGAAATGTTTCAAAGAAAGAAAACAAGCAGTTAGTAGAAATAAAAGAGCACAAAGTCTTCCCATCTGCTAAAAAAGGCATCCCGCATATATTGCAAGTGACCTAGCACCTTCTTAATTCTTTTCACCTTCACCCTATGTGTTTGTGCCTGTGTGAGTTCTTATCCCCGAATGGGAGGAAATAAGCAATAGGGATTAAGTTAGAAGATCAGTTCACAGGTTCACCAGGACTGTCCTCCTGGACTGAAATCAGCAAGTACGGATGTGTCTCTCTGATTCTTTCCCTAGAGACATAATGAACAACAAGGTGTTTTACCAGCACCCCAATCTCATGAGAGTCCTCGGCATGCACGAGACAGTGATGGAGGTGATGGTGAACGTGTTGGGTGCAGAGAAATCTCAGGTAATGCTATGGGAGACCTCGTGCGGCCTGACAGTGCATGTGAAATGGCTTGTTCACAACCACAAGGCCGGTGTCCATTGTCTCAGTGGCCCTCATGGGGAGAGGGAGGGCGTGCACCCAGCCAGGATGGAGCCAGAGGATGGGCCAGTGTGGAACGCAGCCAGAGTGAGAGCTCGAGCTCTGGGAGCACAGGGGCTTTCCTCCTCCTTCCACCTAGTTACTCAGCTGCTCGAGTCCCTTCCTATACTCTGCACACGGGCTCCTACCAAGATGGACTTCCTCTGGGTTCCACCTAGGCACCGGGTGTGTTCTGTGCTGTGTCAGGAGATAGCTGTGCTGAGGGGAGTGAGGTCTTAATAATGATCCTGGCAGTGTTCCCTCAGGAGTGTGTGTCCTCTGTGAGCCAAGCTTCTGGAGATGCGGGATCCCCTCACTAGCCCCACCCACTAGGCGTCTGCTGTCAGGGGCGCTCCTGCAGCCCAGGCAGTACATTTGGGGATGGGACCCAACTGGGCATTTGTCCAACTTGTCTACAGCCCTCCTTAGGGTTCAGTAGCTTCTGCAAGCAGTTGATGGGGTGTGTTTCCTAATATTGGAATTCCAGATTGCCAGGGTCTGAGAACAGATGCCCCACTATTGACATGTAGGGGGTGTGAAGGAAGACAGACACCCAGCTTACAGCCCTTCTCACACACTTCCTTCTGATCTCTTGGGAAAGTGGACTCTCCAGAGGCCCCTGAGCTTCCACAGCTGGGAGACTATAGGTTTCAGAACCCTACTTCTTCCAGCACTCTTTGTAATTCTGAAGGGGACAAGCAAGGGCTTTCTGGGATCTTGAGCAAGGTTAACACCAACACCTTTTACTGAACATTATGGGATAGAAAATGAGACATAGTCAGGACCTGGGGATGCTTATCACATTGTTAAACAGAGGAGCCAAGCACAGTCAACAGTAATGTCAGCTGGCATCTCCACAATCAGCTCTCTGAGTCACATCCCAGGGCCATCAGCACCCACAGGGGAGCCCTTAGCAAGGAAAAAGGAATGGGGGAATCACTTCATGGCCCAAGAGGGCGATGCTCTTCTTCCCACAGCTGCAGGAGCCAGCCTGGACCCAGAAGACAGGCTTGATGTAGTGCTGGGTCATATTGTCTGTCACCCCTCAAGTCCCTTTCTGAAGTTCCTGTCACAGACCTGCCCACCCGCCGCCAGTCAGAAATGCAACAATCCGCTATCGGTTATGCAAATTCCCGTGACATCCAAGCGTGACTGGGGTTCTTGTTTGACATTTATTTCCCTTCAAAGAAAGATCTTTCAGGAACTATGATGAACTCTCTCTGTTTTGGAAACCTTTACCCTCTGTCCCTCCTGTGAAGAGATCTTGGAGTAAATGGGAAGGAAGGAGAAAAACTGCCTTCCAAACTTCCCGCCGCATTTGAGACTGCAGCCAAGGACCCTTCCAAGTCACTTTTCAGAAAGCCCTCGTGGTCGATTCTGTTCCTTGATGCTTCCTGCTTCTCCCTACAGATCGCGTTTCCAAAGATGGTTGCCAGCTGTTGCCGCTTCCTTTGCTATTTCTGCCGAATTAGCCGGCAAAACCAGAAGGCGATGTTTGAGCATCTGAGTTACCTGCTGGAAAATAGTAGTGTTGGCCTAGGTATGTCTCTTTAGAACTTCCATATTTGGGCTCAGAGGTCATACTCTCCCTACTGAGCACTTCAGAGGGGGAGGGAAAGACGCCACAGGCCCTTTGAAATACAGAAGGAATCCTGCCTGACCCAAAAATCAGCGAATACTGAGAGCCGACCACTGCTCTCCAGCCTAAGGAGAGACCCTGCCACCAACCGGCACTGTGGACAGATCCACGCTGGTGTGGTCAGTTTTACCTCGTCTCCCTTTGGGCCAGCGGCTCATGTTTATGAAATGCTGCCTGAGTTTATAGATCTAGCTTAGGGCTTCCCAGTCCACAGAGTCCCCCAGTCCACTCAGCTGACCAGGGAGCAGTGCTGATGACACCAAGGTCGTGAGTCCTGTCCTCCCTTGGCAGGCTGGCTGCAGTGCCTGGACCATCAGCCCGCCAACGAGCGCACTGCTCAGCTGCAAGGCAGGCCAGGCTGGCCCAGAGCAGCTGTGCACTGCATAAATCTATCACCACCACTTCAAAAGCCACACTCGTGTATGTCTTACTCCACTGCTCTGAATGGAAGAGCAATTGGATGCCTTGGGTGTAAACCAGACTAATATCCAGGAGATGCAAATATATTCATGATGCATGAAGCTCTGGGATCTCAGGATTCCTCTTTATTTTGTACAGCGCCAAGCTACCAACTTCTTTATAAAATGCCGCTTAATATTTTTCTTAATTCTAACCTAAGAGACAAAGGAACATCAAAGACAGCGTTGGTCACCTGATGTAACCATAGGAGCTAATGCTATCTGAGGTGGTTTTTAAACCTTAGGTGGTGGATTCAGTGAAATGGTCAAGTCACTTGAGCTTAGTGCGTCAAGGGACATCTATGTCTTGAATGATGACCAGATAGAAGCCCAACTAAGTTTCATGTGAGGAAAAACACTTGAACACACATGATCCTGGTTGAACCTGTGAACCGATTTTCTGACTAAATCCCCATCACGTGTGTAATGAGTGTGGGGACGGGGAGAGCTAACAGAGCTGCACTTCACCAAGTTGGGCCCGCCAGGCACGCGCTGAGAACAGGGATGCGGCCCAGGCTTGGTGTGTTTTCTGCCCTCCCCCAGTCATGTCTGTGTACTGCAGCCTCTGTTGAGCGCTGGTGGCTCCTTGCTGCCTCTCGCCTCTTTCCTCAGCCTCCCCGTCAATGAGGGGATCCACCCCGCTGGATGTGGCAGCTTCTTCTGTGATGGACAACAACGAGCTAGCACTGGGCTTGGAGGAACCAGACCTTGAGAAGGTAACTGGCCCTGGGGTGGCAACGCGCTTGCTCTCTCCTGCCTATAGTACAGCCAAATGAAAGAAAAGCAGGCCAAGGGCTAGGATTCTCCTCATAACCGCTTCAGCACATGACGGAAATGTGGGAGAATGTGAGTAACTGGAACAGCACAATAATTATAACCAGAGTATCTCCTGTGGGTAGGGACAGCCAGTTTCGCAGACATGGGTAGGTGGACTCTGTACTGCTTGCCTGTGGAGACCCAGCCTCAGTGGTCCACAAGGCGACCACCAGCACCTGAGGGTTCTGCTAAAGTTCTGTGTTCCTGAATATATAAATGTGCATGCTAAAGACAGAGGCATGATGGAAAACTCTGCAATCAGTATAAAGGTAACGAATGCTCACTCATGTCCTCTCCATGGACAAGTAAGACTCAGCTGAGCTGGGGACTGCGCTCCTGGCCGGGGGAATGAGCAGGACTGACGCAGCTCACTGATGCCCTGTCCTTCCCATCTTGGGGCTATCTATGACTGACCAGATGACAGGGGCACCCTCTGAGTGTGAGGAATCTCCGTCTAGTGGAGGGAGAGGGTGCCGGGCAAGTCCAAGGTCATCCCCTGTGGAGTGGGTTTGAGTTAAGCACACCTCACCCTGACAGGGGTGGGGAATGTGACTCAGAAATGTGATGAGTCGCTAATCATCCTCATTATTGGGAACAGTATGCCCGGAAAGTTTGAGATTCAGGAAGGAGAGGGCGGCGTACTCGAAAACAGAAAGTTGTGAATAGCTGGAGCACAGATTACTTGGAAGGATTCGGTGTTACAATTACTATCAACAGCAGAAGTTCCTACTCCTCCAGAGTCACAGTGTGCTGGCCCTACTCTGCAGTAATTCGTGTGACCCTCAGAACCTGGCCTATCATTATTGCCCCTGTAATAGGTAGGAAAGTGGGGTGCAAAGAGATTAGGTAACAACCTCAGTGTCATGGGGTTCGTAAGTATCAGAGCCAGGATTCAAAAAAGTTGTGCTCCGGAGGCCATGCTTTGGCCTGTGTCATAGGGCCTCACCATGGAGCTAAGAGCGGTGGAGACCATAGGGGGCTTGAAGCAAAGAAATGACACAAGGCTCTTGGGAAGGGAGTGACGAAGGCCCCAGTTTCTCCCTTCTGTGGATCCCAGCAGCAATCAGCCTCCTTCACACATGCAAACACAGAGGCACTTATTTTCCTGGCCAGTGAATTGCCCTGGACATGTAACTCTGAGAATTCACACTCATTCCTACTTTCACTCATGTTTTTCTTGACTTAAGAAGGAAAAATGTGATCTAATGAATCCAAGTCTGAGTTTTGACTTAGATTCATCATTCTTACAAAATAATAATGACTCAGAGTATTTTATATCAGCAAATACATGCTTTGGTTGAAAACCCTCTGCACCTACTGTGTGTCAGGCTCTGGGGACTGAAAAATGAAAAAGACACCATTCTTGACAGACAGCAATCTGCCCTACAGTGGATCCCCATTTCCTCCCTGTCGTCATGAAACCGCAACGCTTGGGTGAGAATCACAAATGCATCTCAAGCAAAGGTCTGTTCACCGGGGTTTTAGCCTGACACCGTCTAAAATGCAGGCAGATTCTAAACTATTCTGCAGGACCACAGAACTGAGACCTTGTAAGAGGTGCCTCATAACCCAGAAGCAAAGGAGCGCTCCCAGGCCTCGTCCTGTGGCGTGGCCTCTTCACCAGCCACTGCAACCTTTACATCTGGGCTTTTGACTTAGGATAACACTTGTGGATGGGAAACTTGAGTAGGGACCCCTGAGGAGTCAAAAACCTATTCAGGGCCTCCCTGGTGGTGCAGGGGGTTAAGACGCAGCCTATGAGACTGTCCGCAGCCACTGTAGCACCAGTTCGATCCCCGGCCAGGGAACTGCCCACATGGTGCAGCAGACCTCTTCTGTCTCACCCACTGCTCCCCTCAGCAGTGTACTTCAGTTAATCTGCCTATTCTGTTCCCCACTCTGTCTCTGGTGAATCCTCCCACTCCACCCTCACACCTCTGGCCTGTACCCCAGTTCTTGTATGCATAAATAAATAAATCTTTAAAAAAAAATAACCCATTCAGTGACTGAATTTTTGAAATGCCATAACCAAAGGAACATGGGTAGCCTAGACTCACCTTAACCTCCCCCAGAGGCACCCCAGTTAAACCTACTTTTCAGCAGCAGCTTCCTCCTGCTGGAAGTGGGCAAGCCAGGGAACTGACAACTCAAGGTGCATTCCTGCATGACTGCACTAATTAGTCTTGCCGATTACTTGGAAACAAAAATGTGTTGGTGATTCTGAAGTCAAGCCTACTGAGTTATTGCCTTTTAAAGTCTTATGCTCTCTCTAGCGCCTAGGAAAATACAAAGACTTCAGTTTGCAGAATTTTGCAGACCTTGCAGCTATCTCATTAAAAAAAAAACAACTTGGGCACATTTGTAAGTAACTTCTCTCTTCTTGGCAGGTGGTGACCTATTTGGCAGGCTGCGGCCTCCAGAGCTGCCCTATGCTTCTGGCCAAAGGATACCCTGATGTTGGCTGGAACCCCATTGAAGGGGAGCGCTACTTGTCCTTCCTGAGGTTTGCCGTCTTCGTAAACAGTGAGTCCCCAGTTTTCCATGCCTTTCAGACCTAGGATGGCATAATCAGGGGCAAAAAAATAATCCTTTGCATTGTTTCCTATCCATCAATGGCCTACATTCTATAGGTAGGGGCGGCTGGCAGAAAAATCTTATGGAAAATCAAGCTAAACAACTGTGAAAAGTGGAGTCCAGTGGAAAGAGTTTTAAACTCTTAGTTGAGATCTAGCAAGAAGCTCACTGCATGGGCCCGGGCTTGTTGGGTGGATGAATGAAATCAAGAATGTCTGATTAGCTATCAAAGATCATTAAGCTCCCTGTAGAAAAATTATTACAGTAACCCTAAAGAGTATTCTTAATATAAGTCACCTCCCATTTATAATGAATTCCAAGTCTACAAAAATTCACCAGTATCATGTTTGGAAAATTGTATGAAATGAATCGACTACTTTCTTGACAATGTACCTTATCTCCGAAGATTGTTAGGTACTGACCACTTATATTTACAATGTAGTTATGATCCTTCCCCCTTCTCCCAGTTTGGAGGTGCAAGCTGCCCAATCCAGCTGAGTTGGTTCAATGATTGTGAGGAGGGATGACAACTAGTAAGCAATTGTGCCAGTTGTCCCAAGTATGAGCATTTATCTCAAAATATATTGACATAATATGATCACTATATTCCTATGTGCTTTTCTTGTTATCGAACTCCACCCCCCCCCGACTTGCTTACTTTCCTATACTTTAATGTGTTCTATTGTTAATATCTGAAAGGCTTCCATTGACCTAGATTGTCTTTCCCTCACTGGGTCACACACCTTGAAATGTCTGTGTTTTGTTCCCTGGGCCTCATCCAGCCAGGTTCTTAGTCATGTCTTCTGCTCCCCTCTGTGGATTCTTCACCCATCCCTCCTACCTGTTCATCGCCAGCACTGCTGAACCCCATATTTTCATTTGAGGCTAATTTTCACAGTTCTTACTATCCAAATGATGATGTGTCCAGAATTAACGCAGTTATTATGATAAGAAAGAGACATATTTTTGTAAAGTGGACTTTAAGGTTCACCAAATCATATAAATAGACTAGATGACGCAAACCAGATCAGGGAAGGACAAATTTATTCATCTTGACCAACTTCATAGTCAAGATCAGAGCTTAATGAGTCATTTAGTGGGACTGTCCAAATGAGTTAGGAAAGAAAATTCACTGTCCATGTTCCTGTATAGATGCCCAAGTCCTAACATTTGTTTATGTTACTTAGATATGACCATACTGAACTAAACTCAAGACCAATGTGTTTAGTCTGCTCCCTCCCCTTGCTTTCAGGTTATTTTATGCCTTTTTAACATTGTCTGCTGCACAACTCAAGCATGCAACAAGTTCTAGAATATTGGCCCATTAGTAGGAAGTTATTCGAATTTTAATTTTATGTTATGTCTCTATAACATAAAGGTCACATTTGTTTTTGGCAAATGATGTTAACTTTTGCTTTCAAAGAATTTGCAGCCTAGTAACTGGAGTAGACATACACAGACACTGCTATAGTACAGTGGAGTAAGGCAGGGCAGAGCTAAAGGGCTTCACTGGGGAAGTCACAGTCTGTCGAGAAGATCAGAAAATGCGTCATGGAGGAGGTGATGCTTAGGGATGAGCTTTCAAGGGTCAAGTTTCCAGATGCAGAGACACAAAAGAAGGGACCCTATTGGGGTGCAGTGTCAGAAGTGGCCTGAAGGCTAAAGCGTTCTGTGCTTTGCAAATACGTCACCTGTCAGTTCAGAGAATAACATAGATACAGATAGAGTGGCAGTGGTAAAGGATGAAGTGTAGAAGGTGGGCAGGCCACCAGAACTTAAATACCAAGCTGAAAAGTTTAGTTTTGATTCATTATGCAGAGAAGTGGGAAACCCTTTTAACAGAAGAATGACTTATAGAAACGGCTGGGAACTCCTGTGCCCAGGTGAGAATAACAAGCTTCTGAATTATAATGGTGATAGTAGAAGTGGAATGGAGGAGATAAATTTAGAAGAAATTATGGAAACAGAACTTATACAAACAAGTAGTAATAATTATGGTGCTGGGCCTAGATGTGTTGAGAGAAAAGAACAGAAATCACATTGAAATTTATAGTTTGAAGGGAAGAAAGAAAAGAAATAGGGTTGTCAGAAGGAGAAAATGATTGGAGATGGAAAATAATGCTTTGGTCTGGTTTGGGTCCCGCTGATCTTGCGGTATGTGCCCCAAATAGATATCCCATATTGGGACTATCAGATAAGATCAATCAGCAGATTAGGACTACATAGATTTGCTGACCATCTATAGTTGAAATAGTGAGAGTAGAGTTTTCAGAGGACAGCATGAAAAAGACAGCTCTAAGAGCTGTAAAAAGAAAAAGAATGAAAAAGAAAGTATGAGAAAGAAAGAGAATCTTTTTGACCATCTAAAGGAAGAGAAAGAATGTCTCAATCACAGCACAGTGATATGGAAGCTTTTGGACTAGAGGATGGAGTATCTTAGGTGCAAATATGCTGCTTTTGCTTACTAACTGTGAGTTTAAGCAAGTTCCTGAAACTTCACTAGCCCCATGCTTTCTTACATGTACATAAAGCAGAGGTGATAGTAATAGTATGTACCTTAAGTGTTACTGTGTTGCTTAAATGAAGTAATCCATGGAGAACTTAGATTTACAGCACCAGAAACAATGAGCTTGCAGTCATGTGAGATGTCATTGCTGTTCTTGATTCTTGGACGAGCATTGAGACATCTGAAACGGAAAGACTATATAAATAGATTCCTTGGAATTGCAAAGCCCTTTGTAAGTCTTTGTCTTGGAGGTGATTGAAAAGTACTTCCTGGCCACTCTTGTGGCCTCCGCTCAGCAGTAGATGACAAAGGTGTTATGGTTGATAATGGAAAATGATGGGTTTGTTGATGGTGGATGATGATGGATGATGGTGAGTAATGGACGATGATCTGGTGATGTTGGGAGTGGAAGGGTGATGAGGGCGATGGTTGCGAATGATAGCTGGGAAAGGGACAGTGGGTAGTAACTGGTGGGTAATAATGATAAAGATAATGGGATGTGATGGTTGTGTGGTGGTCATGGTGGGTTTTGGGGTGATTACAGAGCATGGTGGTTAGTGATGGTAGCTGTGGTGACTATGGATTGTGGGCTGTGATGAGTGATGCTGGGGTGGGCATAGTGATGGTCATGATGGTGGAATATGAGCGCTGGGTGGTGGACAGTCATAGAGAGTCACAGGAGCAACTGGTAGGTGGTGGTGAGTGATGATGGAGATGGTGACAGTGGGTAGTAGGATGGTAGTAGTGATGGCAACAGCTAACACTGGCATTCACCCAATGCTCAGCAGTGTTTGAACACTTTTACACATATTAACTTATGCAACTCAGTTGCACAGGGACAGCTACCTTCCTTGTTTTATATATAAAGACACTTTGAGAATTAACTACCTTGCCCAGAATCATACAAATAGGAGCATGTAAAGCCAGGATTTGAAGCAATGCAGTTTGGCTTTAGAGATGCAACCTTATTCAATTTATTATGTTGGGAATGTCTCCTAATCAACAATGGGAAACAACATTCTCTCGAGTTTGTCAAAAATTGTGACGTTTAATCACTGTTTGGTGCTTATGTTTTTTGAAAACATTTTTTTTAAACCAAATCAAAAGTTCTTGCTATCTGAAAATAACAGAATTGGAAAATAGTTTCCAATGTTATTTTACTAGTCTCTCTTAATGTTTGTATTACATCTTCTTAGACAAGATTTGCCTCTCAAAGAACCTCTGGAAGCATAACATTTTCTACACTTTATTTCTACAAGCTGTCTAGGATGCATTGGGTTGCGTTTAACTCTGGAAATAATTAAGTTGAGAATCTTCTATTTTCCCAGCAGTTGCAAACTATCACCACTCCAGACACAGACATGTTGATGAATCCTTTCCTAGGGTAGATTCCAAGACAGAAAAGATTTCTTACTAATCCACAAGAAGGGAAAGGCTACTCTGTGATTCCTTTGAATTTTTTAAGTGTTTGATGTATCATCCCCGGGCTACAAACTGAACTGTGAGGAATACACTATCTCTTAGTTTTGCCAAATCTGTTTTCTTAAGCAGACATATCTGCATAAGTGATCGTAACAGGAATCCATCACTGAACATGTGCTAAGTGTGTGAGAGACTGTGAGAAGTGCCAGTAGACATTCTCTACAAGTTCTGCAGTAAATTTACTCACAGGTCAAAGCATGAAACAGAACAAACCTAAGTAGATTTATCAGAAATAGACATGGAATCATTCAAAGCCCTGTAATCAGTCATACCTGCCTATGCGGTACCTGTTGGCTGTCAGGAATCACAGCGCTTGCTGTGAGCTGGTAGAGTGAATCTAGGACTGCCTAGGAAGAGGGCAAGTGTTGAATAACATCTTGAAGAAATAAATGAACAGTTTATTTTTCTTATTTATTGTCTTACATCGTTGTTTATTTTTGTACAGTAATTGGTTTTCCCCCTCAGGTGCAGTCCCCATAGTTCTCCCACCACCAGAGCACCCGAGATCCATCACCCCAGTCCCTTGTGCTCTTCCCTCCCCTGTTTTGAGCCCCTTCCATCCCCCAAATGGACATAGTTTGACAGTAATATAGGGAGAACATACAGGGGCCCCTGAGTTGGGAGACATAATTTTTTTAGGATATGTTGATTATATCTAAGTACAACTGGGGGTGGAGGGGGAATCTTTTATGGTTAATAATATAAAGTAACATGTTCACTTTTCAGGGCATGGTCAATACAGATGCTTAAAATAATCAGCAGGATCACTTCTGTCTTTGTATTCTTGTTTGCAGAGTCAGAACC
This sequence comes from Talpa occidentalis, assembly GCF_014898055.3. Classification (NCBI taxonomy): domain Eukaryota; kingdom Metazoa; phylum Chordata; class Mammalia; order Eulipotyphla; family Talpidae; genus Talpa; species Talpa occidentalis. The sequence goes on along the minus strand of NW_023601104.1, from coordinate 3,981,623 downwards.
TCTGTAGTAGCCACTCTTCAGTGTGGTTGATACTCAAGACTGGGGATGGTTAGAATTAAAATGTCTAAGATGTTGTTCTTGTTCTGAAATTTATAACAGAGTTATAAAGACTCCACAAACTTTTAAAAAAATTAACAGTAAAAGACTTAAACAGCAGCTGAAGACAATGATGAAGAGCATCACAACGCCGCCCTCAGGAGCCACGTCAGGGAGGGGGCGAGAGGAGAAGGCAGACGGTGAGGAACACTGGAGACATCTGGCAGGGGCTGGGCGCTTCAGGTCTGTGTCAGCCTGCTCTCTGATGGCTCCGCAAGGGCAGTCTCTTCTGCCTCACCTTCTTCATTCTCCCACTGGCCCTTCTTGAATCTCTGTTCTTGAGAAGGGGGAGGAAATTGGCCAGTGGGGCCAGGTCAATGTCTGAGAGAGACAAGGGAAAGGAAATATGAGTCACCTATAAAATGATGAAACAGCAACAACACAAGCAATAAAAAGTAAAGGACTCAAAGAAGTCGATGGTAAACCAGTGCCCAGAGCTCCAAAATAAGGCTCAGGCCCTCTTCTTTTTACTCAGTAGAATCACTCCACAGCCGCTCACCTCATGGCTCCCTGCGGGGTCCCCACGTGATGCTGGCTGAGCGTCTTGGCAGTGGGCCCACATGCCCATATGCACACATCCATGGTTTCTTTATCAGTCCGATTATTGATAAAAATGGTAAATGAAGCCTGAAACCTGGATTAAAATGGTGGATTTTATCTGCAGTATTAAAGCAGGACAAAAAACTGCTTTATCAACATGATTTATGCAGAATGCCAGTATTATGAGCCTCATGCTCGTCACAAATTGATTTTCATTTGCTCAGTGAGAATGGCCATATCTCACAGGTGAACTTGATCAATTCTGACTCAGTTCTGACTCCAGATTTCAATCTTGCTTAAGTTTTATTTCACCTATTTCATGAAAAAGTCACATGGGCCCAAACAGTAGTCACATGAGCAAAGTTTTAGCATAATTCTAAGTTAAATACCAGTCTCTAAAATTCCTGGGCTATGCCTGCGTGATTTCATTCAGTCTGTTGAGTTTTAATTCTACATAAATGCTGGTTATCCCCCAAATGTAACTTCTACCCTTGTCCTATTCCCTGAATCCCAGACATGTGTATCCAGCTGCCTATTTAATATTTCTACTTGGAGGTTAAATAAGCATCTCAAATTATGTACCTCTTAAGGCGGAATTTGCAATTAATAACTCCAAACCTGTTCTCCTAAATTCCCCATCTCCCGAAACTAGCACCACCAGCTTTTCAGATACTCAAATCTTATATGGAACCCTTGATTAAACCTTGTCCCTAATCCCCAATGCAGTCCACTAAAATTTTTGTTTATTAAATATCTAAAAGATATCTGAAATCTATCTACTTTTCTTCATCTCCCTGGTTCATCCTACTCTACTGGCTGCAGTTGCATAGGAACTGATGTCCCTGCTTCTGTTCTCATCCCATATCAGTCAGTCTCTGCTGCTAAACAAATAACTTTGTAATTTTGTTGGCATAATATAAAAGATATTATTCACACATCTATAAGATATTGGGGACATTCTTCAGCAGTTATTAGGAACTACTGGGGTGGTTCTATTCAACTCTAGTTTCTAGGGTCTAGACTTAACTGTTTTCACTATTTATCCACTATTCCTAGATCAGTGACTATGTGGGTTCAATGAATGGTTGAGTTAGTAACCAAATGGGCAAACAGTCCCTGGTTTTCTCCCTCTCCTGTTATGGTAGCTCACTGATACCTCTCCAGATCCTGCCTCTGAAGGTTAGAAGGCCTTAAGAGAGAAGAGATCATACATCCTAATCACTTGTGGTGACTTGGCTCGTGTAAACTGACTACCATGATATTAAAGTTGGCACTCACTAAAGGTACCAAGGTATTGGGTTCTGGCCATCACCTCACATTCGTAATTTTCTAAATTAACTAAATGAGAGTATTTCTAGACCCATCTGTACCAGGCCCCAGTTTATTTCTTAGTGCACTGGGACTTGATTGGGACTATACTCTTGTCTTCAGGAAAAACTGTCTGAAGAAATGGACAACCAAGCCCTTATAAACAAAAGCTGAAAATTGACCTGGTATGCAGTGATGGACAGTCAACCTCAGCTTTTTATCCAATCATTTCCAGTCACTACCTTGAGTCTCAATGGAGTATATTCACCTAGTCAAAAATTATTTTTGAATGCCTCTTGTATGCCTCATATATCCCAGTAACTTCAAGATACTTGAAGTTACAGGGTTAGACAATTTAGATTTAAAGCCCTATCCTTATCAAATATACAGTCTAATGAGAAAAAACAGACACAAATAGGTGCAGACAGTTCATTAACTACATTTGTGTTCAATGCTTAAAGGAAGAGCATGATATATATATATATATATATATATATATATATATATATGGACCAGGCCCTCTGGCTTCTTAGTTTAAGCTGGTCCTGAAGGATAAAGTGGAGTTACCTAGGCCAAGGGGATGAGAAGAGCACCTTCCAGGCTAAAGACTTAAAACAAGAACATTAGTTAGAATATAAACAGTAGCCGAAGCAGTGGACTGAACACAAAATCATTGCACCCCTACTATTAAGAATACCTCCTTTAGGATAAAATGGGAAACAATCATCCCCATTTCCATCCAACATCTCAGGAATGTTGAAAAGAAAGTAACAGCAAAAGGCCTCCCCCCTGGTGGCGCAGCGGTTGAGCGCTGGGCTGCGAAGATGCCCGCAGCCTCTGCAGCGCCAGTTCAGTTCCATCCCCGGCCGCTGGTGGCGAGGGTCCCACATGGCGCGACAGACCTCTCCTGCCGCCCGCTGCTCCCCTCAGCAGTGTATTTCGTCGCTCTGCCTGTTCTGCTCCCCACTCTGGCTATGGTGAATTCTCTCACTCTCCCACACTTCTGACTGTACCCAGTGCTTGTATAAATAAATAAATAAATAAATAAATAAATAAATAAATAAATAAATAAATAAATAAATAAATCTTAGAAAAAGAAAAAGAAAGTAACAGCATGAAGACAGTGTTAGTAGTCTTTGAAGCAAGACACTGAACATTCACACTGTTATTAAGTTCATTATTCACTTTGGAACTCAAGAAGAAATATTGTTGTTAGCCCTTAGGCAAAACGAGTTTCCTTCAGATGTCTCTCTCCCTTGAAAAATGGCCCCAAGGTCAATATTCAGCTTCCCCATAGTGAATCCGATTGGCAGTCCAACTTGCTGAGCTACAGGTAATTAGGACCAGAACGTTCTATTCACGGTGTCCTCGCTAATGTATGTAGCCTTTGGAAATTCGTTTCCTTAGTGTCCTCTCTAATTAGCAGCTGTGGTTGCACTTCAGTGTTTTCTCTTTCAGGGTGCCCTTTGCATCCTCCAGAGATATCCACAATTCAGTAATCAAGAGATGGCTTCCTGGGTCAGTTATAGAAGCCAACCTAATTAGCTTGGATTTGAAGGCCTAAGACTTTGATAAAATAAGGCTAATTTGGCAAATGAATTTTAGCAGCACTCTCAACATAGGACTCATAGTCTCGTTTTTCTAACTCTGTTGCCCATTATCCTCCGTGTCCCATCAAACTCCATGGTGCTGATCACCGGAAGAGTTAAACAGGACTCAGGATGCTGGTAAATACTATGGCTGACCCACAAGTTCTTGCATCCTGAGAACTGAAGGAATCCCAGTGCACTATTTAAAAGAGCATAATTAATGGGGTTGTTTTCACCTCATTTTTGATGCTTAAAATCTCAAACTTTTAGCTTCATTATTCTCATAATGAAAAATGGCAGTTGAGCCATCAGCACTACCTGCTAAGCTATAGGGGCCAACAATATTCAAAAGTAATGAACTGTGAGTTATTTCCATTATATTAGAATTAATAATTTTTGTTTTCAAACATGTTGAATTCTCCTGGAACTTTTATTTCATTTTCCCCCATGATTAAATTATATCAGATATAAATGCTAGGTTCAACTAATAGGAAATCATTCTTAGCATTGTCACTTTATCTGGACACTTAGACAAACCTCATGGTGTCACTCAATCTCTCCTTGATTTCCTTCATTGAATCTCCCACCACGTCTTCACAGTGATTATTTTACCCTTTAAGACCCTCCTGAGAATTTTCTTCCTGTGAATTCTGGTTGAATAAAAACAAATTCTTTTTTGATGTTATACATTAGATGAAACTTGAAGAAAAGCTTCTTTATAAAAATTTCAGTCTCTTCTTGAAGGATTGAGCTATAAAACAGTGAATGCATGCTGATGGACTGTTTAAATTCAATTTAACAAACATTTTTCTGATTCAGGTTACACTGTTTTAAAACTTACAGTGGTATATATTTGCAATCTTAAGTTTTACCTGCAGCGCAGAAGATTGAGTAATAAAGGATGTCAGCAGGCCAAGCTCCAGACCAGAGCTATGGCTGTGATATAGGATAGACTCTCCAGGCCGATGAGAGATATCAAGACATGTCAAGTTTGTTCAAGAATGAGACTGTGTGAGCGATGACTATAAAGTTCATTTCAAGCATCAGACACCAAGCTCAGCCTCTCTGAACCCTTGGACACGAGGGGAGAAATCTCTGCATATAGGTGGTACAAATACACCAAGAGAAGAGGTGTGAGCATTACAACAAGGAAATTGAAGACCCAGGAGATCGTATGGCGTACACACTCACACAGTGATTATCTAAAAGGCCGGATCAACAGAAAGAAAAAGAAAAATACCGGATGGTCTCACTCATAGCAGGAATCTAGAAAACTTAAATAAAGGACCAGGAAAAAGAATAACTATAAGAAAGAAAATATCAAAATCAACAAACAACTATAAACCAGAGACACTCTATGGGGGGTGGGGGGCGGGGAAAGGAGGGCTTGGGGTCAAAATAAGGGGGTTGTAATTGTATGGGGAATATAAAAAATAAAATTTAAATAAAATGTGAAATAAAAATTAAAAAAAATTAAAGGCTGGATGGAAAACCAGGTTTTCTGGCTCCCATTCTATTGTTCTACTCACAGCACTTCTAAATTAATACATACAAGTACTCATTAGACAGAACTGAACTCCTCTGATGGTTTTTAAATGTCTAAGAATTCTTCACTGTTCTTCCCTCCAAAAGATGGAGTCTAATTCTTTTCCCTTTGCTTGTTATGTGGACTTAGTGAATCTCCTCTAATGAATAGGATATGACAACAAGGAAAAGTGTGACAGGGTTATAAAAGACCTTGCAGCTTCTGCCTTTCTGTATCAGATCATTTGATCTGTGGGAAGCCACCCGCCATGTCATGAGAACACTGAAGCAGCCTTATGGAGAGTTCCCAGGGTGAGAAACTGAGGCTTCCAGCCAACAGCCATGTGATTGGACATGGGGCCAACCCTCCAAGTCCAGACAGGCCTGCAGAAGACCACAGAGCTGGCTGACATTTTGACTGCAAACCTTTTATTATTTATTTTTGAGGCATTTTTTTTTCACTCCAGGATAAGTAATTAACACAATAGTGTGTTAAGATGCAACCTCTATTATAGAGCTCAATCCTCCAAGAAGTACCTAATGATTTTGTAGAAATATCCTATGATGTACACAACATCAGAAGACTCTCGTCTTTAATTCTTTGCCCAGGGTAAATTCTCAGGCACAAGTTAATATTGAGTTGGAGACCAAAGGTATGTTTCATGAAGTTTGAACAAACTCTAAAACTGCTTTGGTTGTAAGTGTTGGCTCTGACAAGCACTGGCTATCTCCCTCTCCATGTGCCAGCTCTACCTCTTCTTCACCTCTTCAGGAAATGAAGCGCTGTCGTAGCTGCCCATGGTTCTTCCAAAGAGAAACACCCACAAAATGTAATTCTCTAAACTTTGGCTTTCCACAGAGTTATTTTGGAAATAACACAATTCACCAAGTAGATTTTTACCAGGATAAATTATTTCAAAAATGCTGTGATGATTCTGGAGTAGTTAGCTACCCGAAAACATATTACTTCTCCAGATGTTAATTGAGGCACATCAGCTTGAGTTGCCACTTACCCACTCTCAAGGTAGGGACAGATACCTTTTAGCAGCCTGTCATGGAACTAATAAAGATGTAAATGTCTTTTATTCCCTAAATTGCTTATGAGTGAGTCAATAATCTGTGGCAGACTCAATGGTTCCTCTGAGGACCTAAATATAGTGAAAAATCTAGACAGCACAGAATCCTGAGCTGAAAAATTCTGTTCCATAACTATAAATCTTATTACTTCAAGTAGACAGATTCTAACCTGATTTATCACAGCTCACCTTTCTCTCCATCAATATGACCTGCTAATCTTAAGCGTGAGTGACAAGCTCAAACACTGTTCTCCCAGCCTCATGCATTAGAACTAAATTCTGGGCCATCCTTTCCATTGAGAAGAAAATAATGCCTCTTTTCCGTACATAGGTGAAAGTGTGGAAGAAAATGCTAGTGTCGTGGTGAAGCTGCTCATCAGACGCCCGGAGTGCTTCGGCCCAGCCCTGCGGGGTGAAGGAGGAACTGGTCTACTGGCAGCTGTGCAGGGGGCCATTAAGATCTCTGAAAACCCAGCCCTAGACCTGCCTTCACAGGGATACAAGAGAGAAATGTGAGTAGCGCTGATGCGATCGGTGAACACCCAGGTATTGTCAGTACAAGGAAGATAAAGAATGTATCAATAACCTCCCCCAGCAGAGAAAGCCCAGGGGGGAGTTGTTCAAACATTTTAATTCACTTTGTCAAGCACATTACTGTCTTGACTCTCAACAAAGCCTCATGATCAGTATCACCTTCACCCCCTTTCATTTCTTCTGCTCCACTCAGGATGATCAGATCCAGAATTCAGCAAATTCTTCTAACCAGCACTGCACCTCCCATACTCCTCATCACTATAAGAGGATGCTGTAGACAGGCTTGCTCCTGTGTAAGGGTGTTCTCTGACTCCAGTATGTTCCCTTTAGTTTTGAAACCTTGGGGTTTCATCACTTTTTTAAAAAGAGGTAGTGCCCTCCACTAACTCTTCTGAAAGTGTCAAGACCATTTTAGAAAAGTTTCTGATTTCATTCCTTAGTTTAAAAAGAGAGCGGCAGATTTTTTTTCAATTACAGCATTAGTAATCTTTATTAAAAGTTAAGGATGTAGTTGGTGGTGAGTTGTCTGGTTACTGTATGACTTTCCTCTCATATGACCATTTCACCTTCTTTTATCAGAGTCCCTAGATTAGTGCCCAGAATCTAGATAACCCAACCAAGGCAACTTTTCAGCTATTGGGCTTCTGGGAGTCATTTGTTTGGGTAGACAGTCTGGTAGAACTAGAAAGAACCTATGACATAAGCAGTTCAAGTTAAAAGAAATGAGGCCAGGATCCTAGAACTTATTAACAACAGAGGCAGGACATGGACTCAGCCCTCCTAACTCCTTCTCCAGGGTGCTTTCCAGAAAACTCAGGAAAGAAAAGGGAATAAATGGCTGGGAGGAGATTTTGGGAGTGCTGTGCCCTTCCACGAGTATGCAGGAATGTATGATCAGCTTGCCTCAGTACTTACACCTTAAAGTTTGTGGGACCCTAAGACTGTCATGGACAAATATTTGGGTCCTCTGAACTTGGTGAATAAAACCACCCCATTGGCTTCTTGGTGGGAAGGTGTCTAAGAAAGAGGTACGTGATCCCCAGCACAAGCAGGTTAAGTGTCCCATAACAAGCCAAAGCTTCCTCACGCAGCCCCGTGTTGGTTCTCTCTGCAGCATGGATGATGACGAAAACGAAGAGGAGATTGTGCACATGGGCAATGCAATTATGTCATTTTATTCTGCTCTTATAGATCTCCTGGGCCGCTGTGCTCCTGAAATGCACGTGAGTACTGGGGTTCTCAGAGAGTACCTGTAAGTTGCTGGTGCCAAGAACACTGCAGAGGTCTTGAATGGAGCCCCTTCCATTACTTGCCCAGGCTCCATGCCTTCTTCCAGTTCCTTTTAGCTCACATTGAAAGCAGTTTCCAGGGCTTCCCCAGGGGCGCAGCAGGTTGAGCGCAGCACTGTGAAGATGTCCACAGCCTCTGCAGCGCGGGTTCAGTTCCCAGCCAGCCAGGGAGATTCCCAGATGGTGCAGCAGACCTCTCCTGTCTCACCCGCTGCTCCCCTCAGCAGTGTATTTCTCCCCTCAGCCTGTTCTGCTCCCCACTCTGTCGCTGGTGAATCTCTCACACTCCGCACCTCTGGCCTGTACCCCAACTCTTATATAAAAATAAGTAAATCTTAAAAAAAAAAAAGTAGTTTCCATCTGATACTCGATTCTGTAGCTTTCTAAGAAAGCTGGGCAAGTCCTTGTGTGGGGTTTCTCTGAGGCACAAGTTGAACCACATAACTTCTCCATATTCTGTTTCAAAAGCTTCCCCAAATTATGTTCCATTTGCCTCAACTTGGTCAAAATAGGACCAACTTAATTCTTGTTTGAGGCCATGAGGATTCCTCACCTGGGAGTCCTCTTGGTGATCATGGTCACCAAAGAAGGCATGGCACCAGGAAGGGAATCTCTTTCCAAAGTCCATGTTTGATTTCCCTGAGGAGAACTTCACAGACACACCAAAAAGGATGGTTCTCCTGGCATAGGATGTCTTCACAGACTGGCAGTTTAGACCTGCAAGGCTCTGTTCTTCCTCTTCTCTTTTTTACTACTGCTGGGGCCGGAATAAAACCCCACCTTACATAGGAATCACATCATAATTGCTTTTTATATGAAAATGGAAAAGAAAAGGTTGCCTTTCACATTTAAAATAATGGTGATTCTGTAAAAGAACTGTTTTATTCTTTCAGGATTCTTGTGCCTGCCTGCTTCTCTCTACCATGCTTGTTACTTTTGGATTATACTAGAAACAAAATTTATCCTTACTACAGCTCCACACATCTTAATACCTTCTGATCTATTTCATGCTTTTGAATGCTGAAGCCCACTAACTAAATTTTACAACCCAGGAATTGGTCATGACCCGTATGTGCTTTGAAAAGCAGAGCGTGAAAGTGTCCATGCTTACCTCCCTCCCAATGTCAGAGTCCTGTCTAATACACACTCTAGCCTGTTTGCAAATCCAAATTCAGGTGTTTAGGGAAACTATTCCAATGTGGGAGAATCTAGGTTAAAAATACTGTGAATAGAAAAAAATCTACATCTCAGTAAGAGAGGCTGATGAGAATTCTTAACTCAGGATTCCAGTTCCTACTGTGATGAAGCAGCCTTCTGCTCCTGGCCCATCTTTCCCTCTCTGTGCCTTTGAACAAATAAAGAAGCTTAAGAGGAAGTCAGGGGGATACTGGGGTGTTCTGCAGTCCTGGGACAGGGTATCAGTTTTCCTGATCACCTGTCCTCACTTGGAGAGTTAACAGTTTGTTTACTGTCAGCAGCCTAGGATAGCTAAGCCATCAGAGCCCCATCTGGGAAGGAGCTTCCTCCTGCCTTACATCCCCTCTGGTCTGATACCTTACACCCACATACCACTCCCCTAAGCTGCTTCAACTTACGAATGGTGGGGAAGGGGTGCCATCTCTGACAACCTCCCCTCCACCCACAGGCAGGTGACGGTCAGTGGGTGCACAGGCATTGTTTCGCTAGGAGCTTTGAGAGTCATATCCCAGGCTCCCATCTGGCTGATCTGGAGTAAATTTGATCCTAAGCTCAAGACTGCTCCAGACTAAGGGCCTGTGCCTAAACACGTACCAGCTGTCCACATGTGCAGGAGGATGCACACTGCACACACTGGCTGACCCGCCTGAGGCTGTGTGCATCAGGTCATCCCTCTCAGAGAACTCCACTGAGACATCTGCCACTTTCTTTAGCCTCTTGCCTACCCCTAGTTCTAGCATTAATCTGACTTTGAGGAAACAAATTCATAAGTCATTTTTACGGTTAGCAGAATTTAGCATCTGGAATCATTATCACATTGCCAATGTGTCCCCTGGCCACTGAGAACTCCCAAAATCGCAGTCACACTGAGACTCACCACCAAGCTACACACTGACTGCAGGGACTCAGTGCTCAATTTGGTGACCTTGGTAATTACAGCAAAAGCTATCAAGTTGAGCTCTTTGGCACAGTTCAGCCATCGCTCAGTAGCATTTCTTCTTGAAGATCAAGAGAAAGCACCTCTCTTTCCCTGTGGTCATAAGTGTCTATGGCAATTAGGCTGTCAAAGTATACCCCATCCCTTAAAGGAAATCCTTTAACTGCCAAAGGCTTGGTGGTCTGCCACCTCACAGAGTGGCAGCATTGGGCGTGGCCTGGGATGAGGGAAAGATTGCTCAAAGTCCAAGTGGCTTGGAGCAGTGAGAGGCCTAGAGGGGCTACACCAGGCAGTAGTAATGTGCAGCCCAATCTAAAGGCAGATTCATATTTATTTGAATCAAGTGCAAAGGTGGGGAAAGTCCATAGGGAGTACACATGCATGGGGGTGGTACAGGGATGTGAGCTAGGGTGGAATGACCAGGGCCTATTGCATGGGGGCCGCCATTGTTCCTGCTGGTCAAAGTATATTATAATATCTGCCTGCTGTTTTCAGCAGACGCTGGTTTCCCAGTATGTTCCTCCAGACCAAGACTTCAGTCCTTAATGAGAGGCCTCCTGCCGGACTGTATGCCTAGCTGCCCAGCAAGAACTCTGGGTACCAAGACAATAGCCGCGAGAACAAGGAGGGCTGGGGATCCCACAGAAGTGGGGTGGAGCAGGGAAATGAGAACTTTGTTTATCTTATTCTCCAACTCTGCATTGCAGCTCATCCAGACGGGAAAAGGGGAAGCCCTCAGGATCAGGTCAATCCTGCGCTCCCTGGTCCCCACAGAGGACTTGGTTGGGATCATCAGTATCCCCCTGAAACTGCCGTCCCTGAACAAAGGTAAGGAAGCAGCTGAAGGCCCAGACCTGCCTGTCTCCTGGGACCACTCGCTCAGCGTTAGTTTTCAATGTACATATCTTTCGTTACTTCACTGGCTAGATTTTTTTACTAAATATTTTATTGTTTTATATGCTTATAAATGGGTTTGTTTTCTTTATATCTTCTTTAGATTGTTAGCATATAAAAACACAACTGATTTTTCAACTTTGAATTTGTGTCCTGAAACTACTGAATTTACTTAGTTGTAACAAATTTTATTAGACTGTTTTCTATGTACAAGATCATGTCTTCAGCAAAAAATTTTACCTTTCCTTTTCTGATTTGGCTTTTTTCTCTTTTCCTGGCTTAATTGCTCTGACTAGGATTTTAGAGAGAGAGCTTTCAACCTTATACTGTTGAGTCTTTTGTGAGCTGTGGGTTTGACATATATGGTCTTTCTATGTTAAGTTTTATTCCTCTATGTCAATCTTACTGAAGGTTTCTATAACAAAAGAATGTTGACTTTTTTCAGTTTTTTGCATTTATCGAATGTTATTTTTGCCTTTCATTCTTTTAATGTGTTGTATCACATTGACTGGTTTGTGCATGCCAAATCACCCTTGTATCTATCCCAGGACTGAATCCCACTTGATTGTGATGCATGATACTTTTAATGATATGTTGAATTCAGTAGGTTGATATTTTGTTAATAATTTTTGCATGTATATTCATTGGGGATATTGGCCTGTAGTTTTATTTTTAGCTGGCTTTTGTGTCAGAGAAATATGGACCTCAGAAGATGAGTTTGGAAGTGTTTCCTTTTCTTCAATTTTGTGGAAGAGTTTGAAAAGGATTAGTATTAAGACTTCTTTAAATGATAGGTAGAATTTACCATGAAGTCATTTGGTTCTAGGCTTTTCTTTGCAGGAAGATGTTTGACTTTTAATTCAATCTCCTTACTCATAGTTTGTTCATATTTTCTATTTCTTCACAATTCATTCTCAATAGTTGTAGTTTCTAGGAATTTATTCATATCAATTTGTCAGTGTATAAATGGTCTCCTCTATTTTGCTTTCCTGTCATCATTTGTAATGTTGCTCATTTACAATTTTACTTGATTTCTCTTTTTTCTTCATAAGTCTAGCTAACGTTTTGTCAGTTTTATCTTTTAAAAAATTAACTATATGTTTTGTTGATCATTTCTGTTTTTCTGTTCTCAGTTTCATTTATTTCTGCTTTGATCTTCATTGTTTCCTTACAGTGTTAAAGTATTCTGGATCTGACTATATACTTTAACAGTGTGTTAGAAAGCTTCATATGCTTTCATGTTACTAATTATCTTTCATCTCAGCTTGAAGAATTCTTTTCAGCATTTCTTTTAAGACAGGTCTAGTGGTGACAAACTCCCTCAGCTTTTGTTTGTTTAGGAAAGAATCTTAGCTCCATTTCTAAAGGGCAACTTTGCTGAGTAAAATATTCTTGGTTGGTAGTTGGGTTTGTTTTTTTTTTCCCCAGCACTTTGAATGTATCATCCCCCTATCTCCTAACCTTCAAGATTTCTGTTAAGCATCAGCTCATAGCTTTATGGGAGCACTCGTATGAAAGATTTTTTTTTCCTCTTACTGCTTTTAAAATTCTCTTTGTCTTTGATTTTAGTCAGTTTTAGTATAATATGTCCTAGAGAAAATTACTTGGGATAGAAATTTTGGAGAGACCTATTAGCTTCATTAAATTGGATGCTCAAATCTCTCCCCAGATTTGGGAAATTCTCAGTCATTATTTAAATATGCTCCCTGCCCTTTTCTCCTCCCCTCTGGGATTCTCATGATATGTAGGTTATTTCTCTTAATGGTGCTCTATCAGTCCTTTCTTTATTCCCTTTCATTCTTCTTTCTTTTTTTTGTTTCTCTTATTAGCTAATTTCAAATGATCTTGAACCATTCACTGATGATCTTAAAACCATTGATCTTAAAACCACTGATTATCTTAAAATCATTGATCTTAAAACCAAATGATCTTAAAACCATTCACTGATTCTTTCATTTGGTCTATTGTGCTGCTGAAGCGCTATCAAATCCATTCAGTCATTGTACTCTTGAACTTCAAAATTTCTTCTCTCTCTCTCTCTCTCTCTCTCTCTCTCTCTCTGTGTGTGTGTGTTTACTATCTTTGTTGAACTTCTTATTTTGTTCTTGTTATCCAAGTTTTTGATCTGTCATTTATCTGTATTCTCTAGTAGCTTTAGTAGCTATCTTTAGGGTAAAAATTTTGAACTGTCAGGCAATCCATGTAGCTCCATTCTTCTTTGGTTAATTACTAGTTTAGTCTGTTCCTTTTTTAGTATCAGTTTCCCCTTTTTCTTAGTGATTTTTGTAGCTTTACATCAGTATCTGCTTGATTGAAGTAGTCACCTTCTCCAGACTTTATGGAATGACTTTGATATGAAAGTCCATTACCAGCAGGTGGGGACACATTGGAGTGGGCTGTGACCCCAGGACTAATGGGGCAGGCCACCAAGTACAAGAGTGTGTGGTGACTTCTATTGTACCACCACTCTTGATATCATCTCTTCCTTGTTCCTAACGATCTCTAAACATCTCTGCTTGATAATCTCTTGGAGGAGTAAAGCCAAAGCTGATGCTGCATGCAGTTCTCAAAAAGGCTGGGGAAGCCAATCCCTTTCCCTGCTCTCCCTTTTCTGGAAAATCCTCTTTCCAGTGAGGACTTCCTTAGTAGCATTGAGCAATACTAACCTGAGGCATGCGGTGAAGCAGGCAACTTCCATTCCAGAAGGTCACTTCCCTCCCTGCTCCACCAGAGCCCTAAATGGAACCTAGGCTGAATACTCTAAATCTTTGTGGTTTTTAGGGTGCCTGATGAAGTACAATATTTAGATATGCTTGCACTATAGCTTGATCATTTCCTTATTAGTTTTTGGTGCTAATAAAATAGTAGTTAGGAGATTATGTTATTTATCATTTTTTAAAATCTTGTCTTTTTTCTTCAAATTAAGCAAGTCTTCTTTTTTTTCCTGGCTTTCCTCACTGCATCTTTGAACCTCTTTATTAAAATAAGGTTAGAATTCTTGGGTGATCTGATCAACATTTCACCTAAATCAGGTAACAGTTTCTAAATACTGATTGTTTCCTCAATTTTATGCTTTTTGTGATGCAACAACTGCACACATAACACACTCTTAAATTTAATCTGCCTTGTATTTTCTCCCGCTCTTTCTTTTATCTTCAGTCAGCAAAGCAATGAATCAAACCCTGATTATGACATTTGTCCATTTCTGTAGTGTAAATACTCTACTTGTGGCTAATGTCAAACTACCAATTTTTGTCCCCAAACACAAGGTTGGAAAAAGAATGCACGCAGCTCACATTGTATCATATTTCAGACATACAAATACAAGAGGTGTAAATAACTGCAAGTCTTTTTATAGAAAAATAATTAGGAAGTGATGCACTTTGAGTATTACCTTTTAAAATATTTACTTAGATGCAAATTTTAATTTTTAATCATGGTCATATTTATAACTGACAAAATTCCTGAAATTTTAACAATCAGCTGTTCCAAGCCAGTATAAGCTAGCTCCAGAACAACACTGTATAATTTCCAAAATTCCTCTTGCTTGTTATGGGAACAAATCATAGGCAACTCTGTATTTCTTGGAGACAGTAGAGAAAAGGGGAAATGACATTGTTTGTGTGTCTTTTAGATGGGTCTGTCAGTGAGCCAGATATGGCAGCCAACTTCTGTCCTGATCACAAGGCTCCTATGGTGCTCTTCCTGGACCGTGTTTATGGCATCAAGGATCAAACTTTCTTGCTCCACTTGTTAGAGGTTGGATTTTTACCTGACTTAAGAGCCTCTGCCTCTCTAGATACAGTAAGTTGCCAAAATAAGGAAAATTGGTTTTCCTCTCGTCGTAAATTAGTAATATTGGATAAAGAAGTGATTTTTTTCTATCAATCTACTGACTACATAGTAATAACTATGTTAAAGCATGAGAAAAACAGAGGCCTAAAGAAATAGAACATCTTTATTTATTGTACAAGACACATAAATGAAGGTAAACCTGACCTCACATATTCAGTACAGATCCCTCTGTTTTAAGTTTCTCAACCTTGGCTCTATTTGTTGGGAGAGGAGGGAGAGCAACCTGTGCATTGTAGGTGTTTAGCACATCTTGGCTTCTACCCACGAGATTCCAGTAGCACCACCTTTAAAACCATTTGTCAGTATCACCAAATATCCCCTTGGAGAACAAAAATTACCCTCAAATTAGAACCATGGGTCTGTTGCTTATGAAAAAAAGGCTGACTGGCAGCATTAAAGACCAGAAATACTCTTCCCGCTTGCCTTAAATTTCATGCACTGACCATCAGGAAAGAGAGTCTGAAGTTCAGGGGGGTGACAAGGTCAGTAAAAGGTGCCAAGTGCAATTCAAGTTTGGAAGTCAAGGGTGAGGTAAAGTAATAGGCCTCAACGGAAATTAAGACAGTTAAAAATTAATTTTAACTCTTAGGAGTTAAAAAGCATAGATATCTGGCGCTCCAAGTCAGGGCTAAGCAGAAAGACAGTGCACCAGGAGAAAAAGGCCAGTTAGATCAGCTTTCGTTCAAAAAACACCTTGCCAGTTTAAGGATGTGTGTAAAGAGCCATAAGCATGTCATCTTGATCTGTTGTACAGTTTCTCAAAGGCTCCCCCTGCCCCTTCCAACAAAGAGAGAAATCTGAGCTCAGCTAGCCTATACCTAACTTGGAGTTAATTCCTTTGTGTAGGTTAGACATCCTTTGTGCAGGTTGTAGACATCGATGAGATTACCCAGAAATCAAAATTTATGTGAGCCCCAATTAGAATCGGAACTCCATCCCTATGTATAGCAAGGGGAAAAGAAATAGTACATCCTGTGGTGTTAGGGGCCGATCCTTTTAAATATTTAAAACAATGCTTCCACAGCTACTTTTGTTTTGAGTTTTTCAATAAATTCCTTAATTTAAAAGTAAAGAATCTTTTTAACTTGTGGGACTTCCCCAAGGCTTTTGATCAAAATGTTTAATTTTTTATAGGTCACATAAACAGTGAACCTCTCCTACCATTTGGTTTCCAAATACCATGCTTGTCTAAGCACCATCTACAACAAAAAGAAGTTTTCTGTTCAGTTCCTCAGCACATACATTTTATGCATTCTCTTTTGAAAACTTTAAACCACTAGAATCAAAGCTCTATCCTTCATTTTAATCCTTGTTGGTTAAAGTGATTGAAATGAAAGATGAGCTATTTCTTCCTGTGTGATTACTAGAGGTTCTAGAAGACACTCTTCTGATAATTAATAGGGATACCCAGAAATGTGTACATTACTAAGAAAACCATTTATAAAAATCTTACATTATAAAAAGTGTGCTATAGATATGATTAAGATAGTAACCAGAAATAATAACATCTACCTCTGTGGAGCTCAGGGTTTCTTGTGAAGTGCTGCCCATTTCAAAGATGGTGACTGAGCTCACTTGCCCTCCAGTTAGTATCTCTCAGAGGGCTTCCTTGAATCGCGCCTTTCTGAACCAGAGAGAACCCTGTGAGTGGGAATTAGAGCAGAATTTTAGAGAAGCCCTGGGTTCCATTTCCTTGTATATTTTTACCACACAAAATGAGTTCCCTTTAGTGAAGTCTACCCTCATGTCATTTATGTTTTTGAATCATTTGAGATGCGGATAAAGTAACAGATGGGGGTGAGAGCCCCACTTTGTCTCCAACACAGTCACAAAACCTGTGAGTTTGAGAGCTTGTTCAGCTGTCAACCATTTACTAATTTCAAACGCACGGGAACACAGTTGAGTTTCATAAGGTAAGGAGAGGGAGCTGAAACCTGAAGGTCAGTGTAGTAGCCTGGCACTTGAGCTCTGTGCTCATCAAGGATGCTGGGTGGTCTGGTCATCCAAGAGTTTTAATAAGGGTCTTTAATTCTTAGCCAGGAACAGACCCTTGTGGGATCATTTGGAATCACTTAGGACCTGCCAGCTAGGCCTGACTTTTCTTCTGTTTATTTTTAATAAACTCCAGTTAAAATACAAAAGGGGAACAGCTCTGCTGAGAGGTAGAAAGTTGGTCACATGGGTCATGTGAAACACGAGTGAGTGTAAGCTGTCCTGTCCAGCCTACTCGATGGGAGCTGGGCCCAGGGTTCAGCTTTGCTGTCTTGGCCCAGGAGGTTAACCAGTGCCCCCAACCCCTTCCTCAGGTGTCCCTAAGTACCACAGAGGCTGCGCTGGCTCTGAATCGTTATCTCTGTTCCGCTGTGCTCCCGCTCCTCACGAGATGCGCCCCCCTCTTTGCTGGAACAGAACACTGTACCTCTCTGATCGACTCCACGCTACAGACAATATACAGGCTCTCCAAGGGCCGTGCCCTCACCAAAGCTCAAAGGGACACCATAGAAGAATGTTTGCTTGCCATTTGCAAGTAAGTACCCCCTCCCGTGTTTTTTCATTTCTGCGTCTGCATCTGTGTCAGCTGCATTTAATTGTGTCATTGCAAAACTGGTGAATCAGTCTGAGAAAACTTCGCAGGCCTCACCTATGTCAGTCCTCCCCAAAAATCTCTTCAGTGTGCTGTAGCCCCCACTTTGCCACATGTTCTTTCTGCTTCTCTCTTCCTTGACAGTCATCTCCCACTGTGGGGAATTCGGGGGCATGGTTCAAGCTCTAGCCCCCAGGATTGGTGGCCAGGAGGTGAAACTGTCTTTCAAGGTCTGAAGTGTTCAAATTAAGAGCTAATGTTTTAGGGCCTCCGCTGGTGGCGCGGCAGTTGAGCGCTGGGCTGCAAAGCAGCCCCGCGGCATCTGCAGTGCCGGTTCAGTCCCCGGCCACCGGCAAGGGTCCCACATGGCGCGCAGACCTCTCCTGCTGCCTGCTGCTCCCCTCAGCAGTGTACTTCGTCACTCTGCCTGTTCTGCTCTCCTCTCTGACTCTGGTGAATTCTCACCCTCCCGTGTTTCTGACTGTACCCAGTGCTTGTATAAATAAATAAATAAATCTTAAAAAAAAAAAAAAAGAGCTAATGTTTTAGTTCCTAGGTAGAGCCAGAAGCAAAATCAGGTCCTGTTTTCTTTCTGACACTCCTTATTCACACCATTACTATAACACAGTTTTCTCCCATTGTCAAGTAGGATTTTCCCATTTGCTATCATGTAGTGATTTATTTTCGAGGTCTGAAAATGCTCAAAATTGCTTCCACATAAACTAGTGGCAACAGCTTTTCCAAGCCCCCAAAATAAGCTGCCAAATCATACCTATAAGGAACATTCTATTTCTGGGGAAACCTGCGACTGGCAGAGAATTAAGCTCATTAGAATGTTATTGATCTTGAAAGAGACACAAAGCTTGTTAGATAGGCCAGGATTTTCACTCTGCCACTTCAAAAGGAAGATGATGGACCTATTACTTGTGCGTATGGATCTCCATTTTTCTTGTCTGGTGGCAGAGAGGATAAATAAATTGTTTACACAAAGAGAAATCCTATCAGCATCATTTTTGGTATTTGGCTGGTAACTGCATCAATTGCTGAGAAGATCTCGTTCTGCCTTTTGCTAAATCTGCACTCAGCAGGTATCTTAGGAGCCAAATCTACCGCGGAGCCCTGTCTCCCAGGATAAGCTACTTCTTATGATAATGTTTTCTCAGAATAAAATCTTATGGATGAGACTGATCTTTGCTGCAAGTGTTTCAAAGGAAACAGATTTTTGGAAAATAAGAATTGTTCATCAAACCAGCAGTATAGCTCACAGTCCTGTGACTATTCTCTTAGGACTTCTGCATTCCTCCTTTCAGCCCATAAGAACTCTAAGAATGGCAAACTGGTAGTTAAGCAGATTTTTCATTATGTCTATTCGGTCAGGGATGTGAAGAGTTAGAGATTTATTTCACTCGATTTTATTTAAGTTAGTTAATCTTAGGTAATAATGCAAATTAGCTAAATAGTGTGAAAATTTATGGAAGCTTCTATTAAAATCACTAGATGCAGTGACAAGACCATTTACTTCCTATTTTGACAAGCCTTTTCCACTCCCAGGCTTAAAAAAAAAAAAAAAAAGATTTATTTTTTATACAAGAACCGGGGTACAGGCCAGATTTGCAGGGGGGTAAGAGGATTCGCCAGAGACAGAGCAGGGAACAGAACAGGCAGACTGACTGAAATACACTGCTGAGGGGAGCAGTGGGGCAACGGGGATCAAACGGGCACTGCAGAGGACCGCCTGCGCCACCAGGGGAGGCCCCACTCCCAGGCTTTTGAGCATGGAGCTAGTTCTAAGAAAAAGTGTAAAACATAAATGTCTTTGCCCATCTCCACTCACATCATGCTCCCTATTGGAGGTGTCTCCAACGCTTTCCTTCCTGGGATGCCTGCACTTAACCTCAGTTATTATCTTTGCCTCCATGACTCCTTAGGCATCTGTGGGAGAAATCCAGGGCGCCATGAACTGCACTTACAAATTTGTTGTATGCGTGTACACTTTCCTATGGAAGGAATCCAGAGCTTCTACTAGGTTTTAAAACATTTTAGCAGTCTCCAAAGTTGACACTAAATCACCTCTGCCTGTCCCTCTTTCTCCATCTCAAAACTTACTTGTCCCAAAGACCAAGGCTATGAACTCTTCTATAATTTGATAGATTTTTCTCTAAATTCGTTACCGCATTTGCCTTTGAAAGGAGTTTGAGGACCCGAAGAAATTAACCCAAAGAAATTATTCCAATAGTGAGTTTCAGGGATTGTGGATCAATTCAGAGGCCCTTACAGTTCCCTTCAGATGACACCAGTAGGTGGCCTCAGATTCCACCTATGCAGCTGGTCCCCTTAGCATCTCCCTTGGCAGAGTTCAAGGGAAAGGCCTATTAAATTCCTTGTACGTAATCCATGAATTTATTTGCGCATCTAGAACCTCTTTTCACAGGGTGGTTGGAATTTAACCTTAGGTATCTCAAATCATTAGTCACAGTGTATTTTATTTTCTCTGTGTATTTCAACAATACTCCGTTTTTAAAGTACTATATCATCCACTGTGGTTTACCCACAATCTAGTGTTTTGGTAGCTAATTGTATTGTGGCTTAGCTCTAATATGTGGCTATTGTAGTGTTTCTTCTCTTCATTATTTTTTCTTCCCCCTCCCCCATCCTTGTTTGTCTTACTCCACACTGCAGCCATCTGAGACCTTCCATGTTACAGCAACTCTTGAGACGGCTTGTCTTTGATGTGCCCCAGCTCAACGAATACTGCAAAATGCCCCTTAAGGTAATCTCTCCATCATGTGGAAACACAATCCACAGCACAGGAAACGTGCCTTGTAAAGTATGACTTCATCGCAATTCAGGGAGCAAAAGACACGTTAAGTGGGTTCTACCCTTGTAAGCTGAGTGCTAGATAACAAGATAAAAACCCACAAAATCTAACTCCTTCTGAGGTTCCTCCAGATTGAAGACAGCACGTCTGCTAGATTCATTAACTGCTGCCATTTGCTTCATTTGCTTTCCCCTGACTCCATGGTGCTTAGCAGGTTTTCAGTCTCCCAAAGCTTTGAAGGGCCTGTGAGTTTTCAGTTAAGTACAGAAACTAAAATGTTTCTTTCCTCTTTTATACTGTTTTGTAATGCTTGTCCCTTTGGACCACTTTCTCTTCTTTTTTGTTTTGTTTTTTCTCTTTCATTCTTAATGAAAAGTAAGAGCACAGAGCCCTCTATGTGTTGCCCATTCCTGACTTTCTCATAAATCACAAACATTTTAGCACTAGCACAGGGAAGACCTGGGCCTGGGTGGGAGGGCACCAGAATCAGCCCCCTACACCACACAGGAGTCATGGGGTGTGTTTTATTTTTTACCTTCGAATATGCCATATTTGTATATTCAAGCGTCAGCAGCGACCAGCCACACCTGGAAATTCTGTCTAATGATTTTAACAGAACTTGTCCTTCTCTCCAGAAATAGAAACAGAATAGAAATCCAAGCAAGGATTCCAAGAAGCATTTTACTAGGATAAACAGAATTCCCAGGAGCCTTTAGTTCAATCTTGTCTCCATACCGGGCAGAAAATAGCTCGTATGTTGTCAGATTCCACGGCCCTCCAAGGACTCATCTCCTCTCACCCTTAAGTCCCAGTTCTAATCCCAAAAAAATACTTTAGCTAAAAATCACAGTTTGCACAGTTCTTCTTGGCATTGCTTCCTCGGCAGGCCTGTGTTGTTAGCTGGATTCTGGCTCCCAAAGAGGCAGCATCGATAGCATTCAATAAGCTCATTTTTATGTCTTACATCAGGGATATTTTTCTTCCAGTGTGGATCCCACCCGCTGGTATGGGAAAACATTGCCGGTGTGCTTCTGCCCTCTGCTGGCAAGTTATGGGACTGCCCTATATGTCAGGGCCATCAGAAGGCAGAAGCTGAAAAGTAGGACTTGTGCTGTGGGCAGTAATCAATACAGAGAAAGTCGCCAGACCCACAACATATGTGCCCTGCCATCTCCCCATATCAGAGCCATCCCAGGAGCGAAAAGATTTATATGCAGATATCTCGGAAGAAATTCTTGATGGGCTGGAATAGCACATACTGATTACTTTCAGCGGCTGACATTTTCTCATTTGAAGGGTTGCTGTGTTCCAGGAACTGGAGGGACAGGAATTAACCAGGCAGATTCAGCTCAGAGTGGATCTCATTAGACCCAAAAGCAGACTGTTCCCAGTGGGGGGTGCGGGGGACTCTGTGGATCACCCAACTGCCTCAAATGTTGGTTTCACTTTTGTGGTCACAGCTTGCTGTTTTCTTCTCCCCTGCATGTTGTTGATGTCTGGGGAGTGTCTCCCCACCTCACCCACCTGGTGCAATCCTGTTCTGAACCCCCCAGCTTCTGACCAATCACTATGAGCAGTGCTGGAAGTATTACTGTCTGCCTTCAGGATGGGGGAGCTATGGCCTCGCTGTGGAGGAAGAGCTGCACCTGACAGAGAAGCTCTTCTGGGGGATTTTTGACTCTCTCTCCCATAAGGTAATGGCAGTGCTTCCTGAGCAAAAAGAGGGGAGCTCAACAACAAGCATCTACAAATAGTAATAGCTGATAGCTAACTTCTATTCTGCCTGTACTATGTATCAGGAATTCACAAGCTTGTGCCTTGAAATTAGTTAATTGATCCTCACCCCAACTCTCTGGAACAGGAGTCCCCCTGATCCTCGTTGCGGGGGGTTAGGAAAAAGTCAAAAGTGGTTGAATAACTTCGACTCACAAAGCTTATACATGGGAGAGCAACTACCAGAGTAAATTACACAAATAGGCCCTCGTTTCAGACTTAATGTACCCCTGCTCCCCTCCTCCCGCCCCCCCTCCCCCCAACAGTGAATTTCTCCTGTAAGCCTGCCTTTATGAGATGCAAGCCAGGAGGTGAAGCCCTGTCATCTGCTCTGATGTGGGGAGGTGGGATTTATGAAGACCTCAAACCATTCTGGGGAAGGTTCTTCACAGCCACTTGTCTGAGGAGGCAGCTGAGGGAGAAATGAGGGCCCAAGGCTCACGGCGTGGACTGATGGAAATACAGTGCCCGCTCTCAGACTTACCGCCACTTCCCTTAACAACTTAGGTGTTCAAGGTCACCAGCTTTAAAAGCAGAAAGTGAGTAGGTCTGGTCTTCTTACAGAAGTCTAGAGCAAGAGTTCAACTTCGGGCCATTGTACACCTTTAATTTTCACTTCAATTTTCTTGGGCCCTGGATGCCTTTGGTCTCAGTTGGCCCATTGCATCCGTGGGTTCTGAAGCCTCAGACTCAACCAGTTATGACGGAAAATCCATACCATGTTCTATGAGGCCTGCAATGGCTGTGTCTGTATTGGGCATGTACAGACACTTTTTCCTTGACATTCCCAAAAATAAGGCATCAAAGCTATTTACATAGCTTTTGCACTGTGTTAGGTATTGTAAGTAATCTGGAGATGATTTAAAGTACACAGGAAGAGGTTCATGCAGAAGTAGGCCATTTTATACAAGGGACTTGACCCTCCACAAGTGGGTCCTGGGACCAACCTCCCTCAATACTGAGGGATGGCTGGATAAGCAGATCAAAAGCCCTTCTTGGGCCTCCCCAGTGGTGCAGAAGTTGAGTGCTGGGTTGCGAAGCTGCCCGCAGCCTCTGCAGCACCGGTTCGATCCCTGGCTGCTCCCCGGCCTCCAGAGGAGGGTCCCACATGGTGCACAGACCTCTCCTGCCGCCCGTTGCTCCCCTCAGCAGTGTCCTTCGGTCCTTCTGCCTGCTCTGCTCCCCGCTCTGGCTCTGGTGAATTCTCTCACCCTCCTACGCTTCTGACTGTACCCAGTGCTTATATAAATAAATAAATAAATCTTTAAAAAAAAAAAAAAAAAAGCTCTTCTTCATCTCATGTTTTTTGACTGGAATTCCTTCCTGGCCGGGTTCAGGAGAGAATGGATGTGATCTTATGCTGTCTGCTGACGATACTGGCTTATGGCCCATCTCAGCTAATGGAGTGTGGCAAAGCTTTAAATGCCCTCTCCGGTCATAGTCTCTAAAACCATTCAGGGCAGACAAGTTTACAGACTTTTCTGGCCTAGCAAGAACCACTTTAATCTTCAGATATTCTTGAAGTTAACTATTTGGGAGAGATTGATGTAAACCTACCAAATGCTGTACAACTAAATCAGTTCTTCCTACAGATGATTCAGAAACTTTTGAAAATGCCTTAAAAAAATACCTTTTTTTAAAGATATATTTATTTATGCATACAAGAGCTGGGGTATAGGCCAGAGATGCGGGGGTGAGAGGATTCTCCAGAGACAGAGTGGGGAGCAGAACAGGCAGACTGACTGAAATACACTGCTGAAGGGAGCAGTGGGAGAGACAGGAGAGGTCTGCTGCGCCATGTGGGCTGCTCCCTGGCTGGCCAGGGACTGAACTCATGCTGCAGAGGCTGCGGATTGCTTCATAGTGCGGTGCTTAACCCCTTGTGCCACCAGAGAGGCCCCAACCTAAGAAACTTTTAAAATAAGCTTTTTCTTATATTTTGCCACGGACCAGCGCAGCGGTAGACTGGCAAGGCCGTCCCAGGGATATGAAACTCGTGCAGGATGGTCAAGGATTCAGTGCGTAAATGACAGACAGACACTTCAAGAGTGAAGATCTGAATGTAATTTGCTCAAAATTATCATACACTTTTATACCTTTTCTAAACAATGGATGATTTCATTCAAGTTATTTTTTTCCAGCATGAGATGTTTAGTCATACAAAAGACATTTACTTTATTATTCAGGTACATGTGATCGGTGTTCCATGGCATGGAACGCTAACCAATCGCAAGGTTCCAATTACAGGAATTTATTTCTACACAATTATTTTTGATTACACAGAACAGTATTCTTTAAGCTAGCTTTTCTTGTTTTGTTTTCAATTCTACTAATCAGAAAGTATTAATATTTAACTACTGTTATATTTTACTTTTAGTGACTATGAACAATGTTTTTTCTACGTAAGCATTTAATTTTTGTGGTGTTGTCTCGTGTGAGAAGTATTATGATTATTTTAAAACTACTATTGCCACACACTATTTTCTTTATCATGCATTTCCTGAAACTGATTTCACATAGCATAGAAAAAGTAAAGTAGGTAAAAATAGTATAATTATAGACAGGTTGCTGAATTGCTACTTATTCAGGAACAATGACTGTTTGGTTAATGGTTAAACTGCTTTGTAGGTAATTCCATCAGGCTTGTTTGTAGGCAACGCTTTGCAGCAGTCATTTTTTTATGCCAAGGAGGGGTTTTTACTGTGGGCTTAGTGCCTAGATTAGACTTATAGTCATGTAGGCCTTGTTTAATGTGAACGCCAAAGTTTATCATGATGAAGCCCCTCGGGGACTGCGCCTGTCTTAGGTCGTCAGGAGTCGCAGACATGTGGCTAGCCAGTGCCTTCTCTTGTCTGCCCCAGATCTTACCCGTCATTGACTGTCCAGTCCAGCGCACAGGGGAAGGGGGTCTTATTTACTCTGACTTTTTATGTGTCTGAATAAAAGCCTCCCTCTTTCCAGTATGTTCACTGGCATTCAGCCGCAGGGGCTGCCCCAATATTTGATATTTTTTTCAAAATCTGTGTGGAGTCTGAAAACATCTTCTAGAAAAGCTATAAAATGGATGTAGGCCACTGAATCAGTGAATGCCTTGGCCTATAGGCTTTTCATTGAGTGCACTAGCCAGTGATAGTGTGCCAATTTTTTTTTTCCAGGAGAAAAAGTTCTTTTTGTTTTTATTAAATACACTCTCTTGGCACAAATCTTTAAAATATATAAACATTATATATAAACACAGTGTCTTTATGGCATCAAATGTACTGCAGACCAAGGCAAGCAGCCAGTGGGGAGGGTGTAATTAGGCAGGTAAGAGCCCCTGGAGTGACAGGCTGGGGCTGGGGGTGGTGCTGCTTAGGCCCACTTGGCCAGGAGCCTCTGGGGAGGCATACTGGGATCACAGGAGTGGGCCACAGGGTGCCAGGCTGTCCATTTGGTATCACCACTGGGGTGGACCTGGTCCCTGATGCCGTGTCTTGTCTGGGAGGCTTCCATCCCCAACCTTCTCCCTCTCCTGGGTGCTGGGATGTTCACCCAATAGGACAATCCCCTACAATCCCTACAGGTTGTCTGGGCTCTGGGGGATGTTAGGGATGAGAGTGGGGCTAGATGGTAGACACGTGGGAGGAAGGGCAGAAAGAGGGGTCTTCACACCCACAGGTCCAACGCAAGAACAGAGACAGGGCAGAAGGAAGCCAAGAAACGCAAGTCAGGGCTGGAATGAGGAGGCCCCAGTTTGCACTGGCATGTTGTAGGGAGCTCACTCTCCTTCTGCAAGACAACACTGGAAGTTCCACTTACACTTCTGTGTACTCTCTGCTGGTGGCACTTTGGAATTATTTTCATTTAGTCATTTTAGATGTACCATCACTGGGGGCCCATTTGTTGGGTATCAAGTTACCAATTCTTTGAACAAATAAGTTTTGAGGAGGTATAAAGAGAAGGAATACATCCTGTTCAATGTTATTATGAAGCCATGACTGATCTTTGACTAGTTAGGTGTTTTAAGAATGCTGTAAAATAGCTGGACAGTTGAGGGAATGACCAGAGAAACACGTAATCTTCCAAACAGGGATTTCAGTGTAGATCTTGTCTTTATCAAAAGAGCTTCAAGGAACTGTTACCATTTGAATGGGAGAGCCTGCCCCTGTGCCATGTCAACTGTTGCTGTTTACATTCCTTTGTTGGGTCTCTGCTGCCCACGCTCTTAGCGGGCATCCCATGGACAGGACCAGAAGCCATGAGTACTGACCCCTGGCTTGCCTGTTTTCTTCTGTCTCCTTCCAAGACTGTATCTAATTGCCTCATCCTGATATCTAAGCAAAACCTGGAAAAGCTACAAAAATAAGTGTGTTATGGTTTATCTAGGAAGAATACAGAAAAGTTATTTTTGGCAAAGATCAATTTTATAGTTTAACCTAAATAAAATAAGGGTTTTTGAACAAAGGGTCAGGAAAAAGACAAAACTTGCAGCCGACTGTAGACTGGAGGCAAACAGCAAGGGAGGGGGTCAAAACAGGGCAGGGAGGAGCCCAAAGGGCTATGGTGATGGTTCATGGGGGCCGTGGTGGTTGAAGAACTACGGGGACTACACCTGAGGGAAGAACGATGATGTAAGAAAATGAATTTTAAAAAATAGAATAAAATATGGGTTTATTTTTAAAAATAAACCTTGATTCAACATGTTTCAACTTTAAGCAAATGGTGACTCGAGGTCCTTGCAGACTGTCCCTTCATCCTCCAAGGATGTTTCCGTAGAAAGTATTATCAAGTGCTTACCTCTTCCCATTTTCATTAACACGGAGAAATGCATACAGTTCTTTGTTTTCAGCTCATTGGTACATGGTTCTTCCTGGGCCCATGGTTCTGGTTTCTGGATTCTACTAATATGGCCTTTGCCTTTCTTCACAGAAGTACGACCAAGACCTTTTCCGAATGGCTCTGCCTTGTCTCAGTGCTATCGCTGGGGCCTTGCCACCAGATTATCTGGACACCAGAATCTCAGCCACATTGGAGAAACAGGTCTCAGTAGATGCAGATGGCAACTTTGACCCCAAGCCTATCAACACCATGAAGTGAGTCCAGAAGCATCTCTTAACTGGTCCTCTGTTTTGCCCAGAGGTCAATGTTTCTCTTTCAGGAGATAGTAAGAAATTTAAGCTTTGCTTCCTTCCCTTCTGTCAACACTCTTCATCCTATCCCTTGACAAATCACATCAGACCTGGATTTTATCCTCCACTCTTAAAGGTTTAATCCATCTGTATATTGTCTACTGCAGCACTTTTTTCTGGGCTTTCTCTGAAGGGAGTTTAGTTTATTTATTATAGAAGATGGATGTTCTCCACAAATAAATGTCGCCAGAGGCATTGCAGGAACTACCCTGACAAATGATAGTTAATTTATTAGTGAGCTTTTAGACAAAATCTTCCCTCTTTATGAATTAGGCCTGTATATTTCTAATGGCATCATACATCAAAACAACTCCATAAATAACTCTCATTTGAGCTCTGGCAAAGCCTCAGGCTGTGATGGCAGAACTGCTTGGGACCCTTATTTGAGAGACTGCCTCCATCCTTTGCCATGCCAAAAATTGCTGAAATTAGAATAACCCTGCCCCTCCCCCACTGGTAGCACCTCTTCATGTTTCCCCAAATCTGCAACATCCCTCGTTGGTAATGATTAGGCTGGGGATAAATTATGCTCAACTCTGGCTTCTGATGCTTCTGCCCCAGGTGTGATTATGGCTGGTGGGATGTACAGTCAGTCTTTACCTCCATGTGCATTTTATTTTTTTTAAAGATTTATTTATTTATTTTTGCAAGCACTGGATACAGTCAGAAGCGCAGGCGGGTGAGAGAATTCACCAGAGCCAGAGCAGGGAGAAGAAGAGACAGACTGATGAAGTACACTGCTGAGGGGCACAGCGGGTGCAGCAGGAGAGGTCTGTGTGCCATGTGGGACCCTCGCTGGTGGCCAGGGATTTAACCAGCACTGCAGAGGCTTTGGGCAGCTTTGCAGCCCAGGCTCAACCACTGCGCCACCAGAGGAGGCCCTCCATGTGCATTTTAAATGAAATGCTCCAAAACCACATTAGAACAAACGGGAAAAGCAAAGCATCCTGGAGGAGCCCCTTGGACATGGGTTTTGTGATCGTGGATCTCAAATGAGAGACATTGCCTGTGCCCTGGCCAGGGGCTGTGGGCTATGATAACATAGAAAAATCCATCGTCAGGGACAGTGAGTACACCTACCATCAGGTGGAACTTGAGCCCAGTGGATGGTGGAAAAGAGGGAAGCAGAGACCGGTTCAGTGAGGGATCGCACTCAGGTGTTGACCCTGCAGGACTTCGCCCTGTGTAGCTGAGCATGCTGATGGCTGGGGAGGGGCTTCGCAGCTCATTCACCTCTATAACTATGATACAGCGCTGTGCTCTAGCAATTGCGTGTATAATGAGCGATTGCATGTTACTTTGAGAGTTCTCACTGCTTTCTTCAAATAAACTCACGACACCAGGGCAGTTCTTTAATGTAAGTAATGGGCACCAACTCTGGTTGCAAGATGTCATCAAGAACTAATAAAAGGTGATCAACCCAGCCTTAGCAAGGATGGGTGACCTGATGGACCGTCTCCATGTGTCTTCATTGGAAGAGTCACCTTGAAGCATCTGCTGCCCTGGTCTCGCCCAAGTCAAGATTCAGATTCCGGTCAGTCTGAGTCTGATTGGCCTAGTCAGATGCCCGTTGTCAGTGACAGTTCCTACAAGACCACGTGGCACACAAGCAGATGTGTGCCTTAAAGGAGCGTGGATACACAATTACCCACAGAAGGGACCAAGGCTGCTGGGCTAACAGAAGCCTCCGGTGTCTACTAGACTTCCAAAATTCACAGATTGATCCAGGTCACTGAACCCATATAGGATTCCCTGTTTTGTAACCTCTGGTCCCCCAGCTATCCATTTCTGCCATTTCTGAATTGGAGGTGCGAGATGACAGGCCAGTGCCTTTAGAAGAAGGGCTTCTTGTTGTCTGACCTGGACAAGTCTTGCCCAGGAACCAGAGTTTAGGAGACAGGGGAACCCAGAGCAGCTGAGGGAAGCCATCTCCGCAGCAGACTCCTGCTGACCTGCCCTCTGCTTGGTTAGGCCTGTGCTGCGCCCTGGCGTGGAGGAGCCCCACCTGCAGCTCGGCAAGTTCACTGGCTCTGGAGCCAGCTTCACCTTTGGGTTTGATATCTGAGCAGATCTGACTTCCAATAGCTGATTGTTGGCTCTGGCTGTCTTTTCAATGCATCTGGCTGAAGTACTGGGGAAGGTTGTAATGTTTTCTCCTTATTTCACAGTTTCTCCTTGCCTGAAAAATTGGAATACATCGTCACCAAGTATGCTGAGCATTCACATGATAAATGGGCCTGTGACAAGGTAGGGATTATCATCCAACTGACAGTTGTCAGGGAGGGGGGGAACCCAAGAACATTAAAGGGTCCAATGCTGGAAATCTGCCTGGTTTGTCTAAGTGACAGACTCACCATGCCAAGAGCATTCATTATTTCTGAGTAGCAATTTCCAGGGTTGGAGGAGGTTGGAGAAACAGGCGGCCGCAGCTGCTGGTGCTGCCTTTTGTATTTCTCAAGAAAATGATGGATTCTGGGAATAGTAACTTCTCTCTTAACACTGCATCTCGTGGAGTTTGTGCCCAAACAAGTGTTTTGTGTGCTTGACATAAGTGCTTAATGGGGGGGGAGAGGGGGGTGCTTTGATTTAACTTTATCTTTCACTGTAGCCATGGAAAAGGGAAAATGAAATTGCAGTGTGTACCCTTGCCTTTTTTCCAGGAAACTGGGGAGGACACACATTTCCCTATAGCAGGCAGTGGTAGAACTTCCAGACACTCCCTTATTAATAAGCCTGTCCATCTGGTATTTAAAATTCCTCACCACATGAGGTCAGGCTGCTTAATAAGTTTAATTGCTCTGTCAGCCCTTTAATGCTGGCAGGCAAAGTGGAGGGACTGTGCCAGTGATGTCCAGGATTCCTGTGGGCAGCCACTCAAGGGTGGGGGCCACTGCTCAGTGGCAGCCTGTGGCATCTAACAATGGACCCATTCCCCTGGGAAGGCCCCAGAACACCACCTGGGTGCGATGGCCCCAGATAGGGGTTGCCTTGAACCCCTGCCTCAGCCTCTGCACGGAGTTGGGCCCCACTCTTATTCTTTCTAAGTTCCTCTGGGGGCTGATAATTGCAAGCATCGTAACTGTTAGAAGGGGCTGACACTTCATGATGCCAGCACAAGGAAAGGTAAATTTCTGAAAAGGACCAGATAGAAAGCACTTCAGATTTTATGGACCAAATGGTCTCCATTACAGCTGCTCTGTTCTTGCAGCTTGCAAGCCTCCATAGACAACACATCACCAAACAGCGTGTCTGCATCCCAGAGAAACTGTACTGTAAGGCAGGGGTCTTCTGGGGTTGGCCCCAGGACTGTTGTTATCTGACTCTTGCTTTAGCATCTGTGTTCTCTCAGAACTCTTTACACGTGCCCATTCGGCCTGCCTGTCAATCAGGGAAGAGGGACACCTCCATGGACCCACAGTGATAGCCAATTTACCACTCAACCACGTGGACCTTGACTAATGAGTGTCCCTTCAATTCAAATAATTCTCTCTCCCCCCAGTGCAAGGCTGTGGTCCAAGCTGCCGTCAGGTTTTGCCCTGATGATAATCCCCTCGCTAGTGGGCCCACATGCATTTTTCTCATGTGTTCTTCACACTGCAGTCAGTGATTGTATCAGTATGCAAACCTTGTCATGTTCTACTGTTGTTCCCCAGCCCAGCCCCTTCTGGTTATAATCCTTTAATAGCTCCTATTATTAATATAACTATCAAAATCTTTAATATGGCCTCATAGGCACTGCCTCATCTGTTCTCTGATATTACCTTTCCCTCAACTCTCCCTACACCCTCTGCTCTGCAGACAGGCAGACAGACACACAGGCACAGACTGCACATGCGTGAAGCCCGCTTATCTGAGCCAGGGACACACCCCACACATACACACACCATTCACCAACTCACCCTTCAACTCTCCAAGTGTGAATTCCTAGGAAGCCTCTTTCCCAGATTTCTTGGCTACCAGTCCTCTGAATACCTTGCTCTTTTCCTGCATGGTATTTTTATAGCTCTTTTATATATTTGTTTTCACAGCAGTGTATGTTGACTGCAGTTATCAACTGTATATTACTGGCATGGAAATTAATCAACCTCCCTTCCACTAGACTGCAAGGTGCTTGTTTGCAAGAGAACATATTTGCTCACCATTGTCAGCTGACACTGATTCTCTAACAAGAAAGAGAGTATTTTTCCCTGCCTTCCAGAACCTCCCAGAAAAACATACACCTGCCGCCAGGGGACAGATGTTCAGTGCAGTGACAGGCATGCGCACGGGCCTGGGGCACGCAGGGGGAGCCCCTGCTACTCTACTCAGGAACCTCCCAGGCCATGATGGCTTCTTAGGACACAGAGCATGGGGGTCAGGAACAGGGAGGTGAGCTCCGCACACAGTGGAAACAGCTGGTCCGTATCCAGAGAAGCAAGATAAAGTTTGCTGGCTTTGTGGGTGCACATAGTTCGACATGGTGGGATCATGGGGTCAGATGGAGAGGGGCAGAAGGACGAGAGGTGAGTTCAGAGAGGTCAACAAGAGCTTCACTCTCACGTTAGCCACCAGAAATTCGGATTTTACCATGATGACAGCCGGGAATAAAGTTCCCTCATCAGGGTGATATTTATGAATATGTGGAGCATGGCGTCCATGAGAGGTGGCGAGGCTGGAGGCAGGAGATGCTTAAGAGCCCGTTGCCGTAGTCCAGGTGAGAGTTGAGGGCAGTCTGCGTGGAAATGCCGGCAGGGCACTTAGAGAGAGGCAGCCCGACAGTCTGGGAAGCTAAGCACTGGTAAGGGGTACAGAGAAGAGGGTGTTGAGGAAGACTCCCTGTGTCTGGCTTGGAAAACAAGTGTAAGTTGGTGCTGTTGACTGAGATAGAGGGAACCCCAGGGGAGGAGCCCTTTCGAGAAGTAAAATGCCAGGTTCGCTCTCTGACATGTTCAGCAGTGCCTGTGAAACATCCACGCGGCACTAAAATAGGTTTGGAGGGGCCCCCTGGTGGTGCAAGGGGTTAAGCACTACACTATGAAGCAATCCACAGCCTCTGCAGCACGAGTTCGAGCCCCGCCCTGGCCAGAGAGAAACCCACATGGCGCAGCAGACCTCTCCTGCCTCGCCCGCTGCTCCCCTCAGCAGTGTATTTCAGTCAGTCTGCCTGTTCTGCTCCGCACTCTGTCTCTGGTGGAACCTCTCACCCTCTCCCATCTCTGGCCTCTACCCCAGCTCTTGTATGCATAAATAAATAAATCTTTTAAAAAATAAAATAGATTTGGAAATTAGAGAAATTTGTACTGGAAATAATGACTGGAGATTAGTTTCCTTGTAGACCATGAGCCTACTTCACCCAGAGAGTGTGTGCCTCTTGAAAAAGCACAACTTGAGAAATACACACTTAATAGGTGGGCAGAAGCAGTGATAGAGGAAGAGCAGCCACGAGTGTTTGGGTTGCTGAGCATGGACATGGGCATTTTTATCTCTGTACCCACAGCCCAGGACAGAGTTTGGGACCTGCCTTAATAGGTATTAAACGAATGTTTGTCAAATGACTTATGAAATTCTTAAACATGTATGATTTGAGGAGACATGTCTTGCTACAGTTTTGCTCTGGGATTGGAGGGCGGGGGGTGCACACCAGTTCAGCCTCTCTGTGCGCTGGGCAGTACGTTTGGTCCTGTGAGGCCGCAGCCTTCACTTCTGTTGTGTGAGAATATGACACACTGACCTGAGGAGCCCTGTTCTCGGGGTCTTCCAAAACATGCGAGACGCAAGCAAGTAAGTGGAGAGGACAGCAGCTAAAACAAGGAGGAAAAAGGAGCAGAATTCAAGATTCAGGGAGCAGAGAGCCTTAAAGGATCAATTAGACATTTCTGAGGGGAATTTCCATGCTCTGTCATGCCCAATTATCCCATTTCTTCAGTGAAAATAGATGCTGGGGTTTGGGTCACATAGCAGGATCCTTGGATGCCAAGGATATCTGAACTGAGAACATTTCTACAGAGTCAGAATGGATGGAAATATGGAATCTCCCTGGATGAAAATGTGAGGACCCATCCACTCATAAGACCTTTCAAGACATTAACAGAGAAGGTAAGGAATGACTTGTGATGACAGAGTGGCTGTGCTGGTTTCCTTCATTTGGGGGTTGTTTCAGCAGTCAGAGGGGTTCAGGGCACGTTTACCCTTGAGTTCCTCAGAGACTCTCACAAACTGGGTAATCCAGAGGTGCTCACCCAGGGGACAAGCCAGCCCCAGTTTCCAAGCACCCAGCCCACACATTCTGCTCTTTGACTCTGGGTGCCCACTGCAGAAGGACGCCCTGGTCTACTCTTAGGCCAGAGCACATTTGTAGTTCACTCACAACTGAGCTAGGCTTATGAGGCTGTTGGGGGTGGAAGGTGTACAATTGAATTGGAGGAGAAAATTGAGATGGAAATGATTTCCAATCACAGAAGATCAAGGGAGCAGAGCATTCCCAGGGAAATATGGACAAATGTGTTTCTGTTGTGTTAATAAGTCTGGTTTACCTCAATTGAATTCTTAGTTTACAATCACTAAAAGTTCTTCGTAAGCTTTAGGCCTAGCCTCACCTGTAAAGAATGGCATTTCTATCTCTGAGCTTACTGACCTTTTGAAAATGATGCATAACTCAAGAGAATTTTTTTTTTAACTCAAGAGAATTTTGAATCTAAGAAAATTCTCTTTCCTACACTCCAAAACAAGCTTGGTGCAGATGCATTTTAGCAGTGACCCATCTTAAACAGCTGCTACATCTCGAGGAGTCTCCCTTATTTCACCCCCTTTATCCGCAAGTTGTTGATAATACTGGCTGCATCCTCTCTGTGGCAGGAGACTATAGGATCTTAAAAGCATCTGAAAGACTGATTTATGTGTTCTTAGGTGAGATGCTATAAATGTACTTTTGACCTCATGGTAAGACACTGGGGCCAGTTAGCACTCCAGGGGTGAAGTCTGCAGGCAGACAGGCCCATGGAAATGTGGGGGTGGGCTCTGCAAAGCTCTTCTCACATTTTCTTCCAGGAGAAGGAAATTTATCGCTGGCCAGCCAGAGAGTCCCTGAAAACCATGCTGGCTGTAGGCTGGACCATAGAGAGAACTAAAGAGGGAGAAGCTCTGGCTCAGCAGCGAGAAAATGAGAAGCTTCGAAGCGTGTCCCAGGTCAGCCAGGTATGACAGTCATGCCCAGGGGCCAACACTGGGCCAGTAGAACCCAGGAAAATGCTGGAAAGCTGTCCCTGGGATATTGGAGGTGAGGACAACAACAATGAACCCAGGAGATTGTCCAGGACACAGCTTTGGCAGTTGACGTTGCAGCTGTTGATAAGAATTATAAAACAGGGACCACCCCAGGTGTAAGGTGAGCGATGATCAGGCTTTTGTGTGGTTGGCCTCTGTGGCTATTACCTGCAGCCTTGAAAGCAGGAGGCTCTTGGGAGTATCAGCTCAGGGTACTCATGCCTGATGGTGGACACCTGGAATATGGTGTGGGCATACCTGAGCCTAGGAGGTCAGAGCTATAAGGGCGGCGTTACTCAGGGACAGCTATTGCAAAAGTCGGCTATAGAAGTGAGGAGACTATGAGAGATGGCCAGAGAGCCCAAGGAAAGTAAAAGTAAAGATTTGCCGGGGGCCTGCCAGCCACGGTCCCCCTGCCTGCCGTGCACCTGGTTGCCTCACTACAAATGGTGTAGAAAGAGCATTAAAGCCTGAAAAAGCCACTGAGGGCTCCAGGACTCTCCTTTACCTGTCTGCCTGGATCCATAGAGAACCTGCCCCATGCATTGCATCCACAATGGCCTGACCCTGCCTTTGCCTCCTAGGGTAACAGCTACAGCCCAGCTCCCTTGGACCTCTCCAACGTTGTGCTCTCCAGAGAGCTCCAGGTCAGTATTTGGAGAACAGCCTGACTGGCTTTCTGAAACGTCTCAAGTACAGGACACATTACCCTCCAGAAAGTTAAAGGGGAAAGAAAGGGTGGGTGGAAGAATGCCTAGAATGTAGAACCATTAAAATAGCAAAAGTGAGGAGGGTCAACCTGGGCCGAGTGTACAGGAAAGTCTCAGCACAATCAGCCAAACAGGTAAGGAAGCAAGGCTTTGCACTTCCTCCAGAGACCACGTAACAGGTAAAGACTCGGGAAAGGCTGACCGCCAGGTGGAAGAAGAACGCCAAATGACTGTATCAAAACCCAAAACAGAATGAATAACAGCTGGGAGAAATAACTGTTAGCAAAACTAATAACAGGTAGAGAAAAATGTGCAAAATGACCTTAGGGGTGTCGCAGGGTGCTTGCCTGATCCATCTAAGGTCCCCCAACTACACAGATACTCATATGGCCAGTAGAGGGTTCTCTCAAGTTCCCCCTGAAGCTGTAGATAAGCACTGTTTGCAGGATTTGGGGACACAGAGCCAGGAGGAGGATATTCAGAGCCCTGGCTGCCTCCTCCCACACCCCCCTCCTGCATGCAGAGGTGACCTGGGGCTCTTCTGTAGCACGCATTTCTCTGAGGCCCCATAACCAGCCTTCTGGACCAGAGAGAAAGTTTCTTTCCCGAGCTCACCCTTCATTCCAGGTCACTGTTCTATGAGGCTTACAAAGGTGGCTTCTATTCACGAAATCTTTTTGCTAGAGGTTTTCTCCCAGAAGTGATTATTTTTAGATTGCTAAGCTAAAGGCTTTCAGGGAGTCTGGATTTTTGCTTGACCCCACTTACAGCTCCCCATCTCGGGTCGGCAGGGTGAGAATGGACCCTGTGACAAATGAAGTATGCCAGAGTAGTTGCAGATGGAAATGTCTGTTTCTCAGAAATGCATCAAACTGCTAAGATAATAAGTTACAAGGGAAGGACAGAATTAGAAAATGTTTTCTGTGTGTATGGGAAGATATAAAACTAATGAGGTGCATAAGCACAGACTAATTAATGAGGGGAGACACTCAGCAATGTGCCATTAGCATTTGGTGGTGCTGTTCGCTGCCTGAAATAGCCTGGCAGATACCAACCCATTTTTCTTGCTGGCTTTCTCTCTGTCATCTCCGTGGTGCGGGACACAGGGAATGGTGGAGGTCGTGGCTGAGAACTATCACAATATCTGGGCCAAGAAGAAGAAGCTGGAGCTGGAGAGCAAAGGTGGGCCTGGTTCACGACATCCCCCTCAGGGCTGAGCCGGGGCGGGGTGGCGGGGGTGGTGGAGGCAGGTGTGTTTTCCCCAAAGTCCAGAGGAAGAGCCAAATATTTTGTCACCTCTCATTTTCCTCACCCCAGGTGGCGGCAGTCACCCTCTTTTGGTGCCATATGACACCTTGACTGCCAAGGAAAAGTTCAGGGACCGAGAGAAAGCACAGGACCTGTTTAAATTCCTCCAGGTGAATGGCATCATGGTTTCTAGGTAAGTCATCTTCCAGATCAGGTTATTGGGGCAGGACTGGCCTTCTGCGTGTGGGGTCTCCCCCTCCAGGTATTTAGCCCTCTGCCTACATAACAGCTGGGAACAAGAACAGTGCCTGAGTCTTTTGAAAAGAGAAATTTTTTGTTAATGAGCAGGAAGCCTCTTCTATGATGTAAACAGGAAGGGCGGATACCGATTTTTAAAAATCAGTGACAACAAAGAATCATGACAAATTATACATTCATATCTTAACCTTTGAGTTTTAACTTAAAACATAGAACTGTGCGTTCATTCACAAATCTGTGCCACTGGCTCCAAGACTTTTTTGGAGGGTGGGGATCACTGGAGTTATAAACCACATCCAGCGTGTGCCCTTTCTACACTTGGCTCGCCCAAACCTCATCAAAAACTGCATTTGGAAACTTGCCATTGCAGGTCTTTTTAATACCAGTCTGTGCAACTTAGTGTTCCTAGACTCAGCAGTTCTCTTCACACTTTAAATGTATTGTTTATATAATAACTAAATTAATAATAACAATAGTAAGTATAAATGACAGTCTTTGAATGAAGGACCCTGGTTCTTATGAAGATGCAGTTACACTGAGGAAATTGAATGAATCATGATTTCCGAAGTTTCATGTCAGATGTGTTTGTCAAAATTATCTAGGTGAATGTTCTGTGCGAGGATGGTCTTGGTTGCTGAAGACCTAAAGGTAGAACCTATTTTCTCATCGGTCAGGTGGCCTGTCTGTGGTGGGCTGTGCTACAAAGACCATGTGTGCTGAGTTCTTTGTAGAAAGAAAAACCAGCCCATTCTGATATAGCCATTCCTACTGAAAGAAGTGTTTGCTGATCCAGCTGCTGTTTCTTCTTTTAGTTTCCTGCAGAATTTTTGCCGTGGACTGGCAAAAGCCCAAATAAAAATCTATACACATATTCCTATTATATCTCATATGAAAAAATAACAAAACATATTTGCTGTATTGTGGAACAGGAAAGGTCAGCCAGCAGGAGCCAGCCTCCAGGGAAGTACTAGAGAAAGCCTCCCATTGTGATTTTAATCCTGTTCTTAGCACCAAGATAAATGCATACTGTGATTTGCTAATAAATGACTTGCTCTCAGAAATGAAAAATTCTTCTTTACTATATCTAAAAAGGAAATCAAGGAGATTGAGCTGGTGGAGGAGCAAGGAGGAAGATAGTTCAACTCAGCAAACCTATTCTAGTAATTATTTACCCTGAGATGGGCAGCTGAGGACGGGAAATCCCCCTTACCAAGGAGAACTCATTCCTTGCTCCCTACACCTCAGAACAGCTCCTCCTTGGCTTCCCCACCACTCCATGACAGCCCCTTCTCCCTGGTGGTTAAGCCAGATCCTTGACTCCTTTTCTTCCATCCTATACCCAATCCTTCAGGAAATCCTAATGGCTCTCCCTTTAAGATAACTTGTATCAGATCATTTCTCCTCAGCCACCAGTATGAGCCTCCTACCCAGGCTTCTGCTCCCCCACTGTCCCCCACAGTCAACTTCAAACCTAGTGACTATCGCTTCTCGGCCTTTTGGCTAAGATCAAGTGTAAACCTAGTGACTAACACAGGTCATATCATGTCATTCCTCTATTGAAAACACTCACTAGCTTCCCATATCAGAGAAAAATTCTAAGGGTGGCCCATAGAACCCTCAATGATTTACCCCTCTGCCTACCCCATACTCCTCTAACTACCCGCTCACTTCCATTCTGGCCATACTAGCTTCTGCCATATTTCTGCAACTCAGCACACATGCTTCTGCCTCAGGACCTTTGCACCACCTCTCCCTATGAAAGGGAACTGCTAAGAAAAATAAATCGTTCCCTGTTAAAGAATCATAGACCTGGAAATGTAAAGAAAATAATAAGTTTGCTTCCTTAATAAGCATATCTAAACAAGACCTGGCAGCCTTCTAGGCTGATTGATCTCCCAGGCCATCCTAGAAGATCTGTATCCTTCCCCTTTTCCTGTGTCAAGAATTTGTGTGCTAACTAACCAACTTTATCAATGTAAAATGGTTGTGTCTAAAAGAAACTCTGTCTCCAGACCAGCGCTCAGACCTTATGGGACTACCCAGGTGTGAGACCTCATGCATGAGTAAGAAAGCTTTCCTGACCTCACCATTCCTAAAGTACCGCTTGTTCTTCCCCTGCCTGGGTAAAAGGCTAGAATTTATTTCTGCAACTCCTATGCCTGCAAAGCTCTTTCCCCAAGTGTCCAGTGGCTCTCCTGCTCACCTCCAGCAAGCCTCCTCCCAGTGAGACCAGCACTGGGACTACAGTCGGACACTACAGTCTGCTCACCTCCACTTCAGGCACTTTGGGCTTTCGTTTTATATGTAGTCTGTGTCTGTTCACACACAGCTCACTTGTGACTTCCATGGGGGCAGAGATCCTCATTTGCTTTACTGATTGATCCCCAGCTTCGTATTTGTTGAATGAATGATAGAGACATTTCTAAGAAATATTTTTGAAATTTACTGTGGTACAGGTGTTGTGTGCACACAGAGGCAGGTTCCAAGTGTGGGGAAAATCAGTCAGAGGATGAGTCAGGTCACTAAGCCAGAATAACCATTAACATTTGGAATATTAAGTCATCAGTTAATATTGCTAGTGCACCAAAGTCATCAGTTAATATTGCTAATGCACCAAAGTCACACAGTGGTCTCTGTTACTTCCTGGGGTTTATCCATTTTCAACCTAGAGGAATGAAGGATTTGGAACTGGATGCCTCCTCCATGGAAAAGAGGTTTGCCTATAAATTTTTAAAGAAGATCCTGAAATA
Source organism: Talpa occidentalis (assembly GCF_014898055.3). Taxonomy (NCBI): domain Eukaryota; kingdom Metazoa; phylum Chordata; class Mammalia; order Eulipotyphla; family Talpidae; genus Talpa; species Talpa occidentalis. The sequence goes on along the minus strand of NW_023601104.1, from coordinate 3,942,233 downwards.
TGTTGATTCTGCTCAAGAGTTTATTGCCCATTTGGGTAAGTATCATTGTGAAATATCACAAAAATGTGTTTCTCATAAGGTCAAAAAGAAAATGATATTTCTTTATCAGAGAATGACACTTTCATACTGCAGCTTTTTGTGATCCCTTTATTTTTTTTTTTTAGTTTTTTAGTTTTTACATCATTGCTCATTTTCAAACAATATTTGCTTCCCCCTACCTCCTCAGGTGTAGTCCCCATAGAGTTTCCTTCCCCAATACACCCAAGTACCATCTTTTTGTGATTCATTTAGACAGAGATTGAGGCAGCAGGGAGGCAGGAAAGAGTGGCTGAGACTTTCTTCCCCTTTTTAAATCCTTTTCATCCTTGTTTTCCCTGCTGGGTTTGAGTCAACCTTTTGTTATTTTTCATATAACTCCCTATTATTTTAACTTGTTTTACTTTGTGACTTTGAGCATGAAACTCAACTTCTCTGAAGCTGCTTTCTCCTTCATAAGTTAGAGAAAACAGTTAGTGAAGAGGCTTAAAAGAATTGACACAAGAAATAACTCACTGGTACAATTGTAAAATACTTGGTAAAGTAGATATTTTGTAAAGTCTAATTGCCTTTTTCATGGACTTAGAGACACTGCTCTGTTTCTAAAACGCTTAAAGGGTGTTTGTCTTTATCTCTCGTCAACTTGTGTCACTTGTGTCTTTGTAGAAGCCATTGTCACTAGTGGGAAAACTGAAAAGTCTCCTCATGACCAAGAGATCAAATTCTTTGCCAAAGTAAGTGACTCTTTGTATTTAATCAAGTTACTTTCTTCTGAAGATCTATGTGACTCAGAGTACAGGTTCAAATGAGCCAAGAAAAATTTCCAAAGCCCCAATGGCTTCGGTGAGGGGAGCGTGTCTTTCTCTGTGGTGGAGCAGGCCCAAGGTAGGCAGGTGACCTGAGGAGAGCAGAGGGCAAAGCAGGCCCTACACCACAAGCCAGAGGCCCAGGTTCCTTCTCTCTTGTTGCCCCACCATCCCCTAAGACGTGGCAGCGTGTCCAAACAGGCTTTCCTGTACCACATCTAAGGAAAAGGGGGATTGAGAAGAGGGTTGTCAAGTGATGCCTTTTTAAGGTTCTATCCCAGTGGCTAAAACTCAGTCATTTTAGTCCCACTTCGTGGCAAGGGAGACTGGGTGGATACTCTACCCAGGCGACCCCATGTCCAGCTCAAACACAGGAGTTACTATTGCTAAGAGAAAGGGAGAGTGGATCTGGGTGCCAGTAAGCAGTCTCTGCTGGACAGCCCTCCACAGGGGACCAAAGGCATGAGGTCTGGGAGCCATACTCTGAGAGAGAGAGGCAGATGCTCAAAATGAGTTGTATATACTCCCCTCATAACTGACTCAGGGCTGTGTGTGTGTGTACATCTACCTCAGTCAGTGACCTGATTGTATCATATACCCCTAGGCCTCTGGTTTGAGGTGTAGAAGAGAAAAGTTTGTTGGAAACTAGGCTCAGAGCTCCTGGAAATTCCAGAGCCAGAGTTCAGTGGCTTTTTGCTCACAGTAAATGAACATTCCAAAGGCACCAAGGGAAGGGTTTTATTTGTTTCCTGGAAGTTAACTGCTGGTGGGTTTTCCAGGTTCTGCTCCCACTAGTAGACCAGTACTTCACCAATCACCACCTCTACTTCCTGTCGTCCCCTTTGAAGCCCCTGAGCAGCAGTGGGTATGCCTCCCACAAGGAGAAGGAAATGGTGGCCAGGTGAGTCTACGAAAGAAAGGCCAAGGTGCTCATGCACTTTCTCTGAAACCCCAGACCTCAGGCCACAACAGGGTGAAGGTTTTAGAGAAAGGAACTGCAGTCTGATGACTGCTTGCTCGGGGGTTTTGGTTACCATCTTAGCTTGGAAAGCAATTCTATTCATACCTACCTGGGTATTATGTTGACAACCAAGGGCAGTACACGGCTTGGGAGTATCAGTGGGACTTGGGAAGAACTTACATGCTCGGGTCAACTTGTATCCTGAAAGTGCATTTAGAAAAAGGAGATGATAATTCTGAAGCTTGTGAAAAGCAAGCATACAACTTCAAGAAAAAACCAATTAACACTTTTCATTTTAAAGATTAATTATTTTTAATTCAGACCTTATAGTCTTCATGTGAATGATCTGGGATTTGGAATCTGAAGCAACATAATTCAATTTAAATTAGTAACAGGAAATATTCTTTCATCAAAATCACCAGCCTCCCTTCCCGTTCAACTAGACATAACATGTGCATAGACCAACAGAAATAAGAACAAAGAGGATGCTTCATGATCAGGCTAAAAGATAGATTCTTTTAGGTCTTGGGTTCTTTCTGTATATGATTTATAAATGACAAGGAGTGGGTTAGACTTGCGAATGAAAAGAGTTTACGACTTTAATGAAAGCAGTCAATCACCTCTCCCTAGTAGCCAGGAATGATGAACAGTGTACATTATACTTTATAAAGGCCCAGCCATTAAATCCCCCCCTTTGGGATGATAGTCAACCTTAGGATTATCTAACCTTTATTAAACACAACATGTCTAACCAGTGAGCTCAGTTTTTCAAATGCAAGAGTTCCTGCCCACTTCAGTAAGCATCATTGTGAAACATCATAGCCTTTTAAATTCTGAGAACTACCTGTGTGCTGTGACCTCCATTGTACAGATGAGGAAGGTGAGGTGTAGTCAGGTTCACTGTGTGGCCTACTGAGAGCAAGGGTCAAAGCCCCGGCCTCTCTACTCACATTAAGTGCCATTTTCTTTGCACTATAATTACATGATCTCTTTTATTAAGAAGAGGAGAGTCCAAGCTGTCAGAAGAAGCATCAACTACTGACCCAGGATGTCCTAAATGTTTTTAGGACGCACCAGTGCATTTCGTAAGAAGTTAGGGAAGTGAGATATTCAGATAATCCAACAGAGGGCAGGTGTGTCTTTTCTTCATCTATTTTTCTTAGATTATTAATTCATGGAAATGTAACATTTGTTCAGCCAGGCACCATTTGTCATGGCTGGAATACAACAACCTGGAGCTGATCAGCCTTGCAAATCACTTTCAAATCCATCCGTGTGCCTGCTGCCCTCCCAACAGAAGCAGTCATGCCTGTACTAAATGCACTCACATTTCCAGACCCCTCGCTTGCATCCTGCACCCTCACCCCATCGGGTCTGTATCTGATGCCAGCCATCGCTTCCCAGATTCCCTTCCCTGCAGTCTCTCTAACTGATCACCTTCAAATTCTGAGATGGGAGAGACATCTGAGGCATCTGGCCCCCTCTTAACTCTGGGCTAAGGTTGCTGTTGCTACTTAAATCGTGAGTTCCACAGGGGACAAGAAGGGCCTCTCGAAATTTCATGGCATTTGGCCATAGGAATGTACTTCTGATGGTAAGGGGAGCTAGGATAGTACTGGGATCAAACATCCCAGCCATTTGCTTTCCTTGGGGAAAAGCATTATTTTGTATTTATACAGAACATGCATCCACTTTGAAGTATTTCACCATAAGCATATGAATTTATCAGCCCCTAATTTTAAAAACTAAAAAGGTCTTGTCTTACAGATGAGAAACTAACACCCAGGGCAGTTATGTGGCTTCTCTAGTAACAGCAGAGACATAGAGTTCAAATTCCTCCAGGATTTTCCATCAAACACATATCTCAAAAATAAGAAAATGAACACAATGGGAAGAGAGGAAAAAAAAGCAGTCTGTTTAATTTCACATTAGCTGGCTGCCAAATTTCTGCTCATTTACCCTGAGTCCTCTTAAGCTCTAGGCCAGGGGGCTGCAGCTTATTTCCACTGCAAAAACAAGTAACTAACCCCAAGGAACTTTGGCAATATTTCTAGTAGACAGCCCAGAAAGACCCAGGGCATTAATTAAAAACCATTTAAAAGTGAGCAAGTTTTCCACCCCACCAGCACTCAAGATGTATTCCTGCTCCACTTGAACTGTCCCCTAAGAGACTTCTGCCCTGTGTGGGGCAAGTAGCCCCCACCCCCACCCCCACAAGCCTGGATGAGAGATTGGGAAGGACCTCAGCTCTCTTACCTTGGATTTCCATGGCTTGTGCCAGTTCCTTCCCCTCCTCTACACTGGAAGTTCTGCCTTCTGAGAGGTTTGCAGAATTCTCCTCTAGCCTTGGCAGTGGCAAGTAATGCCAGCACTTTGAGGAATCTCCACCATCATCAGCATCAGGGCAAATGACAGCTGCAACGCCCCATGACAGCCCCCCCCACCCCCCCCACCCCCCCCCGGCACATGTTCCGGGCTCTTTGATTGTGCAAGACCCTCTGCTCAACTCTGTGCAAAGTAAAATGATAAGACACAGCTGGACCTTCAAGGGATTCCACAGTAGAAAATACAGGTGAAATTTTCAAAAACCACAAAAGCATAGTAGATGGACTTTCTTCATTTCCAAGGCTTACAGCTACACAGCAACCCAGTCAGACTCACCAACTAATGGAAGATGACAGAGAAAGCGATTTCTTAAAATGGATTTTGTTCAACACAATAGCCCCTACACCTGAACCATTAACTTTCTTCCAATCCAACCTTCTTGCCCACCTCCCAAGTAAAGCCACATGCTGCCAGTAAAGGCTACAGAACGGTTTGCAATCCATTGCAGTAATGGAGAATGCATGCTGCTTCCCACAATCCTCATTTATTCTTGAATGTCTTGCATCTGAACATTTGAGCACAGAGCACTCTATGCCAAGGCGTGGTTTGCAACCACCAGGTCTCTGAAAGACTAATTGCTGTGAGACTGTTTTCTATCAAGCAGACTAGCCTGTGAGTAACCTTTCATGTTCTCCAACAAGACAGCAGGAATCACACTTTCTCCTAGTGTGTCCAGAGGAGTCTTTGAGAGGAACACAGTACATCTTGCTAGAACGCTGTTCAATGCTCTTTTGTTTTACAGCATGGGGGTGGGAGAGGAGGGAGTGTCAATGAGCCCTCGAATCTCTGTGCTTTTCCTACTTTCATTCTTTTCTGCTTCAGCCTGTTCTGCAAACTCGCTGCCCTTGTTAGACACAGGATTTCCCTCTTTGGTAAGTGAAAAGAAGGATTGCTAAAGACTATACTCCTCCCTGCAATTATCCTGAAATTGCATTTTGCCTTTATTTGTGACTCCCACAGACAACCTTAGCCTTAGAACTAAGGTGTCACCTAAATTTGCCAGGGAAAATTGGTCTGAAGTATGATAAATGATCTCTCTGCCCTGTTAACAGCTCAAATTTTCCACACCAATGAACGTTTTAAGCTCTGCCTCTGCCATCTATCATAAAGTGGATGTGTCGGGCCAGAGATAAATGTGTTGTCCTGAACATGGGCCTGGCATGCTCACTATGAGTTGGTGGTTAATTATGCTGGGCTGTGGTTTGTGCCTTTTGAGAAGATTGCATTTAAAAGACAGGTTGAATGTTTGGAGAGTCACAGATGATATTTTTGATTCTAGGGAGTGATTCTACTACAATGGTGAGCTGTCTTCACATCTTAGCACAGACGCTTGACACAAGGTGAGTCTGTCCAGTTTTGCCCAGTAGTTGGTTCCAAGACTCCCTCTCTGACCCACTGGTCTCACTTATTATCATCATGGAGAAAAGACATGTCACAGCTCTACAGGGGCTGGGGCGAAAAGGGAAGATGGGAAAGATGCATCTTAACTCTGATGGTTGCACTCTGTCAGCTCACATGATGGAAAGCCACTGTGTTGGCATGCACTGAACACTAAAAGCTGAGCATTTGGTCAATTCTTGTCTTCTCATACTGAGAAGTTCATCTTTCAGAAGGTAAAATATATAATGTGGTGGAGAACCAGTTAGCACCTAATACTCCACACAAAAAGGAAGCGCTGCCCCCTGCCTGACCAGGCCGTCAGCTTCCAGGGAGAGGGCGCCATGGCACCCTGCATTGAAAATGACCAAGGCAGGAGAAGCAGGACATCTGACTACTGAAAGCTCAGAGACAGAGCAGGGCCTAAGGCCTGGAGGATGGCTGAATAGGAAAGGAAGCCTTATATATGTATTTTTTTACATCATTGTTCATTTTTGTATAACGTTTGATTTCTTGCTCAGGTGTTTTCCCCATAAAATTCCCACCTTCAAGTCACCCATGAACCATCACCATAGTCCCTTGTGCTCTTCCCTCCCCTGTTTTGACCTCTCTCTCTCCCCCTCCCCTATTGTATGTCTCCAATTTATAGTTTGCCTGCTTCTTTTTTTTCCTGATCCCTTGTTTGGTTCCCCTATAAGTGAAACCATCTAATATTTTTCTTTTTCCTTCTGATTTATTTCACTGAACACAATCCCTTCTAGTTCCATCCATATTGCTGTAAATGGCACGTGTTTAACTTTTTGATGGCTGTATAGTATTCCATTGTATGTATATACCACATCTTCTTGATGCAGTCATCTGCTTGGGGGCATTTAGATTGTTTACATATCTTACCTATTGTAAATAGTGCTGCAATAGACATAAGAGTACATATTTTGAAAGGAAGCCTTTTTAAGAAATGTAAATTGTGATAGTAGAAACATAAATGAATTGATGTGAGAGAGAGAGAGAGAGAGAGAGAGAGAGAGAGAAGGAAGTAGAAATCAACTGCCAGGGAGCTTTCTTTAACACAATCGTTAAGCAGAGTTCTTGTCAGAGGTGGAAAGAGGACATAAGACCCAGTGCAGAATAAAAGCACCAACCTTAAGAGTCATCAGAAGATAAAAATCCAGTACAAAATAAGAATGGCTACCCCCCCCCAAAAAAAAAAAAACACACACACTCACAAAAGTTGAGGCTAATTAAGAACTTTAGGGTTATAGAGATATGAGGACATCACAAAGATTGCAGTGTCAGTCCCTACACTTCCAGGAAACTAAGATCGCCTGCAATTAGGATGAGGGATCGTCACTCCAGGAGCTCACAGACTGCCTCCAGAGAGAGTGCACTTTCTTTTGTAAAACACAGGTCAGTGTGCTTGGTAACCGTTCCTGACAAAACCTGCCACTGTAAGGTTAGGACTACAGCTTGGGATACTTACAGCACAGGAGCCAGCCTTGTTGACTTATTTTCTTGGTTCTATTTTTCTGGTTGTTTGGATGATCATCAGGAAAATGCTGTGGATAAAAAGCATCTGTCCTCATACCAAACCTGTCATAATCTTGTGAATAAGATGTAGAAAGAGGAAAATAATAGATGATGTGTGGGCTTGGTTCCAATTCTGCTTTATAAAATAGTTTTGAGGAGAGGAGGCTTTAGATACTCATAGTTGATCTCCGTTCCCATACGACACACGTCCATGTTTTTTTCGGTGGCCTGATTAACCTGTCTGTTTTAAAAGGGGCTGGCTGTCCCTCTTCCCTTTCACCAAGCTCAGCCCTACAAGTGACTAGCAACCACAGCTTCACTTGACTTCTTTGTTCATGTTCGTTCTCTCTCTCTCTCTCTCTCTCTCTCTCTCTCTCTCTCTCTCTCTCTCTCTCTCGTCCCTCATCACAGGAGAGATTATATTTCTAGCTAGTCCTTGTAAAAGTTGTTTATCCCATAATGATCTGCAAATAAGCTCACCTCTCCCTCTTTTTAATTAAATGTTTACAGAAGAATGTAACCAGCTGCGACACTATAGAGACAGCAGGTCACCTCTCAATTTTATTCTAAATCATCCTCTACATTTCCCAAAAAAGTGTTGAGCTTTAATTCTCTCCAGCCAAGCACCACAGCCCTCTGCCATGCACCCCTTTGGGATTGTGTGAGCCAGAGGTCCTCCTGGATGCTAAGTACTCCCCCTGTCTCTCCTGACACCGTGTCCTCAGGAGGCAGCAGTGCCAAGTGTCTAACCAGGTTGCACCAAGTCACCAGTGTCAAGAAGGGGTTGACCTCAGGTTCAGATTATGCTTCTGGTTCTGAACATTGTTTGCTTACAGGACTGTCATGAAGTCAGGCTCGGAGCTGGTGAAGGCTGGGTTGCGAGCATTTTTTGAAAATGCTGCCGAAGACTTAGAGAAGACTTCAGAAAACCTGAAGCTTGGGAAGTTTACCCATTCCAGAACGCAGATCAAGGGCGTGTCTCAGAATATTAACTACACCACTGTGGCTCTGCTCCCCATCCTGACATCCATCTTTGAACACGTCGCCCACCATCAGTTCGGGGTGGATTTGCTCTGTGAGTCATGGGCTGTTTGTCACGGATTTCTAGGCACAAAACCACAGAGAGGAAGTGGTGGCTCATTCACTTAGGTTGACCTTGAGGACTGAGTAGAGATAATTATACATTTTTCTTCTTGAGTTTTAAAAATGAAGGACCCCCCCCCAATTTAAGTATATAATATTTAATCTTTCCCACTATTGTAATGAACCGGAATTTTCCACCTGCTAGTATCACTCTGAGCCATTGTACTCCCACATAATTTGAAAAGGTTATCTGAGTAATCCAGCAGGAGACACAGGTTTGCTCCCAGGGTTTTTCAGACACCAATTTTCCTGTTAAAAAGCCCTGATTTATTCATTGGCTACCAGAAGCAGAGGAAAGACGCTAGATTTTCATTATCTGAGGCTTCAGAAGAAAACCGTAGCTGGTTGGATTGATTTCAATTTGCGTTTAATACCAGGTATGGCCCCCTTGCAAATATTCTGCCATCAAAATTCAGTTTCACACTTTAAGTGTCCGCACATGATTTCGTTTAACCAGCTGTTGATCACTTAAGGCTGGTGCACCTGAGCACCCGAAGAAAGTCAATTATTTCCATGGGGCAAGAGGGGAGGGTGGGAGAATATCCACACTCATTCTAGGTCATGAGAAAAATATGCTTCCTTGTTGAAAAACACAAAATTAAATTAGTACTTGTTGTGTGACATGAGTCCCAGCCTTCGTAAGAGCTAGACATTAACAGGGGCAGGGAGCCTGTGGATTACCCTGTGCATTGCTAAGTGGAAAACGCCCCTTCCCTTAGGAGATATGGCAACATCATCATAAAATAGACTTGCCTTTTGAAAAACAGCTATCAGAGCGCCTGAGAAAGGCACACATGAGGAACTCGGCTCTCTCTGAAGACGTGGGGATGTCATGTCCATCTGCTAGAATGAAAGACCCATTCAAGCTCCACATTTCTTCTGTTCTTCCTTTCAAAGGAAGGGAATATTGTTCTAGGTAAAATTTGACTCCATCGTCTCCCTCCATTTGAAAAAATAAGACCCCATACGGCAGAACTCATTGGTCAAATGGTTCCTTTCCCTAAGAAGCAATGTGATCCACATCAGAAGCTCCCCAAAAGCGCTGGGTGGCTTAGTAAAGGGTGTTTTCCTGGCAGGGTTTTCTCTCCCAGTTCAGCAACTAGCCTCTGGGTGCAATTAGGGGGTGGGGGGCATGAGGGGTGAGCGCTTCATTGAAGACCTTGAGATCTTGGCTCTTGAGTGATGCTGGCATGTTTCCCCGTGGTGGACCCTGGGATTGACACACAAGCTATGACACCCCCTTTCTCTTCTTTTCAGTGGGAGATGTGCAGATTTCATGCTACCGCATACTGTGCAGCCTCTACTCCCTTGGGACAGGAAAAAACATCTATGTTGAAAGGTAATTAGCGCACAAAAGAGACAAGCACAGTCAGGCTCAGAAAATTCTTACATTCTTCACGAACACTTAATAATATATTTCAGTCCAGCAAAATCGAAATGCTCACTCAAATGGGTTGGTGATTTCAAGCCTATGAAATACTCATGGCGACATTAAGAAGTTCAATGAGGCTATTGAGATGTACAAGTGGGGAAAGATAGATACTGTATGTCTGTCGCTCAAGGAGCGTTATTAGCCAGCCTGAGTCCTGTGTTAGAGACCAAAAAATGCCAAAGAAATGTGTCTTCAAAATCACAGCTTCCAAATAGCTTCCAGAGTTCCTGCAGTTAAAGCTCATGGAGAAGCTCATGGGGTTGCAGCAGTAGCTTTGGTGTTTAATGAGTTTCTTCTGTGATACCACCCTGGACCTTTATCATCCTCGGCTGTCAGATTAACTTTAGTTTTAAGCAAGTGCACATACTGGGCGCAGAAATGCTGTTCAATAATCTTGAATCTGAGCAAGCTGATTTGCAGCGGTGCTCAGGGTCCAGCTTTGCTCTCTAATCTGCCTGGAGCAATGCAGGCCTTTGGCGACCCTCTGCTTTTCAGCAGCAAATGCCATGTGTTGTTTTGTTATGTTTTAATCCACGGGGAAGATCAGAAGGATAAACAGAGCATTAACCAAACTTTAGACTTAGTCTTATCCTTGGGAGACTTTCTTACGCCCTTTCTTCTTCTTGCTCTTTCAAATGAGGCAAGTGGAAGGAATTCAATCTGGACATAAAATGAATGTAAATATCCCCTTAGTGTCTGTGCCCCATGTGTTGCCTCAATTTATCAAACAAGACAAGGATAAATTCAGTTTTGCATCAAGACTTACATAGATTCTAATTGCAGTTTCTCAGGAAAGCAAAAAAGACTTCAGCTCCTTCAAGAAGCCATGTACTAGTAACCAAAAAATGCTGAAGAAATGTCTGTATCTTCATAAGCACAGCTTTCAGATAGCTTCCAGAGGTCAAGAAATAAGCTGAAGAACTAGTGACTCAATTATTGTGATTCTGATTTTAATTCCTTATAGTCGTGCAGCTTTCCTTATTTTACATAAAATATGGACAAATGTTTTTGCCATTTAATAATAGGAACTGAACAGACAAAAATTTTAACTGTATCATATAGCAAGTAAATAAGAGAATAATTTTTTTTCCATTTAATTCTGAATTTCACTCAGGAGAGATATCTTTAATTGATTCCATTGAACATTTGCGGATATTTTCCTCACTATTTTGTCTTATGCGTGTGTGTATATGCATCTGTGTGTGTGTCCAATGTTTTGAAAAGCCTATGCATTATTCTCTTGGGTTGGGGGCAATCAAAAAAAGGTCAACTCTGAAATGTCAGACCAGAAAGAGATCATTCTTTGTGACTTTTCATACTTTATTCATATATTCATTATCCATCTGCCTTCCATAGCACTGCGAACACTGGCACCTGGGCTTTATATTCCGTGTTAGTAGTAGTCAAGGCTAGACACCCCCAGGGCACGGTTGCCCCAATGGCTCTCTGTCTGTTAATGCAGCAACTAAGGAATTGAAGATTTAAAATCCTGAAGTCATGATGTCACTATTAGTAACTTTCATTTGTTTTCTTTTGTATTATGAAAGTAAGACATACATTTTTTAAAAAGTCAAGAGATATATATATAAAAGTATATAAAATTAAATCTACTGTTTTTTCACTCCACGTCCCCTGCCATACCACACACCTGAATTCAGTTCCCAAGGGATGTTACCAGTAAGAGTTTGATATGTACCATTCCAGCTATTTTCTACATGTGTACATTTTTACACATATGGGGTCATAATATTGTTTTGCACCTTTGTCCTGGATGAAGCAAAAAGTGATTTTTTTCTTGTCATACTCCTCATTTTTTTAATTTATCATATAGATACAATAGCCATTAATTCTGTGCTTAGATTAGCAAATTTTAAACACTTTTCCCACCTCATGCTTTCTACCTTTTTTTTTTTTTTTGCTATGTAATTATGGTATTTTAATTATATATGGGTAACATTTATAGTCTATTCTAACACAAATAGTCTCAGAGTTGATTCCCTTAGTTTGTATTTAAATGATTCAATGCCTCATCAATCCTTTTGAAACATGACTTCTTCATTCCTGAATTTTTATTTTTATTTCTCTCTAAGTTGACCAAATTTATAAATATGTGGTTGTTTCTCTAAGTTACTAAGACACAAGCTCTTAGATATTCTCGAGTCCTTGGTATTTTAGAATATCATTCTTTAACTTTATATGTGAACAATTTCTGTGATATAAAATCCTTGGTTCATAATTTTCTTCCCTGAGAAGCATATAGACTTTGCTTCTTTGTTTTCTGAACTGGTTTATTTCCTGTGTGAGGTGATTTATTCCATTTACCCATGACTCTGTGGTAGGAAGGGAGAAGCTGGCTGTGGATTAAATTCTTTTTTTAGACTTAAAGCTCATTAACTTCAGTCCCTTCCACTTCTGAGAACTTAATATGCCTCCTCAGTCTTAGAATCGGGTTTTCCTTTATTTAATCTTTAGTTTTATTATAGAGTTGTTGGAGCTTTTTTTACTTATCTGTTGTTCAGGAAGGGGAATTAAATCTCTTTATTGGCCTTGTCCTTAATCTTCCACATCCCTCATTTTCTCTCTGGCAATTCTTAGCTAGTTCTCTTTTCCTGTTTTGTATTGGTATGATTTTTCTCAACTTTGCCCATGTTTATTGACTCATTATGCTGTGTTTTCATTGAGTGGACAGAGAGAATTTCCCTCTACCTTTTTTTTTCTGTATAATCTCCTGAACTATGTCTCTTGACTCTTCTTCATTAGGTACAATTCTAGTTGTCTAAATGGAAAAGAGAGCTTGCACATGGGTGTATGGGTGGGTGTGCAGGTAGGTGTATGTATGCGTGCGTGCACGCGCACATAGGGGAAGCAAAGTCGGCAACTTCAAATCTGAGAAGATGACTTAGGACCAATTCTTTCCCATTATATCAGCAGTACCTTTATCCCTAGAAATGTGTCCATCCTTAGCCTTTGCTGCCTCTCCCAACAAAAGAGATCAGCTGGCTCAAAGGAAAGGTTGGTGAAAATCTTGGTGCATTATATGGTCACTGGAATTTTTCATAGTGACTTAATGTATGTTCTGCTCTACTTTGAAGGTGTTGGGTCAGCAGCAGTAGAACATATTACTTCTCACTCTTCCACGCCACCTCACCTCAGGTGCTTTCTCCAGACTAATGGCATATATTCCCTTCCCAATTCTGATCCTGTCTGCCACAGCAATGTAGAATCTGCCCCCCCCCCATGTGCTGTCCAATTGTTCTCCCAAAGCCTGCTCACATCCTTCACCTTCAGTGTCTCAAGCAAACACTCATCTTCTGTGCTCTTCTGAATTCCTATGTTTATTTCCAGAAATCTCTACAACCGCCTCTGGGTCTCAAAATTCTGTTTCAGTTCCAGGGTCCTCCTTTGATGTGGTCCATAACTTTGTGATTGAAGTTATCACACATTTTCTAATTTCAACAGAAATCCAAAATTCTTCCCTATTCCACCCCCCGCCCCCATCTTGTGGATTTTAGAGAGGAAAGTATAATGAAATTCAACACTCCTCAACCACCATTTGCTGATGTTTCCTTGTCTAGTGACTATCTATAAGGTTGCCAGGGGATCACAGAACACTTGGCTTCTAGCTGTATTTTGAGTTTGCATATGGATAGGAAAGATTCCAGTCCTCTCAGTAGCAGAGTGGAAGTGAAGAGGACAGTCATTGAAACAGAATAATGACCCTCTCTTGGAATATTTTCTAATTAAGACAGTACTGAGAAGGTCACTGAGAGTGGAGTTCTCAGTTACAACATTTCAGAAACAGGTAAAGAAGTGCATGCGTTTAACTATGGAAGATATTTATATTTTATAACATCCGTGTACTTGGACTCATGGATAGAGCATTTGATGGGGGTGTTGGTTGAGTCTGAAAATGGATTACATTAAGCATTGAATGTCTGTTTTATTTCAAATGAAAACTGTGTTGTTCCCATCACATTTTAGAGATACTCTCTCGATGCTCTGCCCCCGCCTTTATGACCAACTGTTTGTAATCAAACATTGCATACTTTCCCTAGACCTTCCAGATTGCTAGTATTACTATCTAGAGCCATGACCCCACTCTCTGCTCCTCTGCTATTTTTGCTCTTTAGCCTCTTCTGAAATACACAGAAAGGAACTTTCAAAACTGCAACGTACCAGAGAGGTGCAAGACATAATGATTATCACTGATAACTTTGTGCCTGTGCCCCTGACAACAGACACTGAGAAACAAGACTCCCACTCCATGAAAATAAAATGAGCGATCCACGAGGGAAAGCCTGCAGCTTACCAAATTAGGAAGTGACAAAAACTGACACACAGATTGAGCCCTCTTCAGTCTGTCACCATTAGCCAAGTTCTATTGTATGAAAAATACTGCACAAGGCAGTAATGACTGAGGGGGCAGAGTTACCATATCTAGAAATAAACTCTTCTTGTAGAGCTGTTTCTGTAGCCCTTGCATTGTTTTGTCCACACCCACATTGCCCCCTGGGGGGCACTACAGCCCCAGCTTTGCCTAGCTTGTTCCTCTTTGGCCTGGTGATCAAGGGCCTCCATCCTGGTATTAAATGGCAGACTTCTGTGCTTTAACTTTACAGAATCTTTAATAGCCAGGCCTGGAGAGCTGTTGTTTATCCTTCTTAGTGGTGTGACTAACTCGACTTATTGGGGTTTTTTTGTTTGTTTTTTCCTTAAACATGATCTTTCTTCTTTTTTTTTTGTTTCCATTTATTTTTATTTTATTTTATGTAATTTTTACATCATTTTTCATTTTTGCACAATGTATGCATTTTCATCTTGGTTATATTCCCAGAGACACATTGGGGGGGGGGAGCGGAAGGAGGGATTAGGGTCAAAATAAGGGGGGTGGGACTTATTGGGATTTTTTTTTTTTCGAGTCTAGAAAATGCATTATTGTTAACCTTGTTGAGACTTGGTGTTGTAGAGGACAGGGACCTTCATGCTGTGTCACTTGGGTCAGTATAGTCAGGATAGCACTGGATTTTGCCCCAAGGAGTGTCTTTGTGTCAGACTCTCTGGCAATCCACCTTCTTGAGATGATTTTAATTTTTGTGAGTGAGAGAGAGAGAGAGTGGATAATGGGTCAATTTAGCACCAGACAACTCAAGCACAACTATCTCCTAAGTTTACTTCCCAAGACCAACTAAAATTTGCTCTCAGATGTGAATCATTACTGCCATTCCTGATTGTCACCCAGACTTTCTTTCATCAATGCTCCCCCCAATGGCATTTCTTTCCCCTTCACAGCATAACTCATTTCATCATCATCATCATCCTCAAAAGCAAAACTATAGGGCCTCCCCTGGTGGCGCAGTGGTTGAACGCTGGGCTAAGAAGCTGCCTGCAGCCTCTGCAGCGCCGGTTCGATCCCCAGGCAAAGGTCCCACATGGCGCACAGACCTCTCCTGCTGCACCCGCTGCTCCCCTCAGCAGTTTGTTTCATCAGTCTGTCTGCTCTGTTCCCTGCTCTGGCTCTGGTGAATCCTCTCACCCTCCCACGCTTCTGACTGTACCCAGTGCTTGTATGTATAAATAAATAAATAAATAAATAAATAAATAAATAAATAAAGGCAAGTGCCATGCTTTATAAAAAAAAAAAAAAAAACAACCATAAAGAAGAAATCCAGTATTTCTCTTCATTTGTCACTGTGATTGGTGATAACAGGGAGATTGTTGACTGAGCAGAACAGCTGCATGTGACTCCTCATACTTAATGTTTGCAGGTCCTTCCTCTCCTCATTGTCACTGAGGGTATTATCAGTTCATTCTGTATTGAAATTAAAATGATACCTCTCTTCTTACATCTTTACACAACCTTGAACTTAAAGAAGAGAAGGAATCATAATCTGGAAGACAAGATGGTGGAGGCACAAATAGCAGGCAAACAGAACTGGCTGGGGGCCTGATGAGAAGTGAAGCGGCCTTGCAAACATGTCCCAAAGAGGAAGGCAGGTGTCTGCGGAGCCCCAGTCTCACTGACTCCCTCTCCACCATGGTGCAGCCTCCAAATAGAGCCCCTGGCCGCATTAGTAGGAGGACACAGGAGCACCTGCCTTGTCCAAGGGCTGGTTACTTTTCCTCTGAAAAAGACCTAGATGGGGGATTTGAACACAAATCCAACAAAGAACAAGGTTGTGCCATTAACTAACATGTGATTGCCTCACCAAGCACTCACCAAGCACCTTTTACTTGCTGATTCTATTTTTTTAATTCTTTTACTGAAGAATTGCATTGCATTATTGCATTATGTAAGTTTAAGGTGTATATCACATACATCACCATGTCAGCATGTTCCATTAAGTTCACTAAAATTCCATTTTCCTTTCATCATGCATTGGATTCCTTTCTCGTGATTTAAAGTTAGTTGCTCTAATACTTCCCAGCCAAATAAGCTGTCAGCTAGTCCCCTAAAAGCCCATCAAAAGAAGGTGGAAGATAAAGAATAAAACCACAATTGTTAATTGTACCTTATAGTAACTGACAGAACTTTTTTTCCCTAAATTTGGTAATTGACTAAAGATTGGGAGGGAGGGGTTCCAAGAAATACACAGCTTTCTGCCAACTCACCCAGCCTCCCCCAGACTCCCACACCACCACTACCACCACCAGCACCAGCACCAGCCCCAGTCCCAGCCCCAACCCCATCACCATCACCCCACCCCCAGCCCCATCACCATCACCCCACCCCCATCTAATCCAGCAGATTTGTCTTGTCTCTCGAGCAGAATAGTGTCTCTCAGCATCAGCATGCAACTTGAGTCGATGGGTCTCAGACAAAGGCAAAAAGGATGGGCTCGAATACTGTGTACCCCTTGGGCTCGCCCCCTGCAGGTTCTGATTCTACATCAGATTGTCATTTTTTTCAGGACCAATTAAAACCATATTTGTAACCCAACTCAAGCATGTCTCTCTATATACTGTAATGAAGATGCAGGTTAATTTCAACCCCTGTAATAACCATGCGTAATTGTTATTTTATCGCTTTGCTTCAGGAGTCTACATTTAGTAAGAAGGGACTTTCACCACCTGGTATAAGGCAAAGGTTAAGACTATCTGGCTAACAACTGTGTAAACAATGACAATCCTAGTCACCCCCATCCCATAGTAAATGCTTGCTATATCCAGAGACTTATAGTTTTGATGTCCTGGCTTGTTGGTGCTGCTGGAATTGTTGGCTATTATCATGGTGAAAGGTAATTAACACAATCTTGGGTACAGGTTATGGCAGGGAGTGAAAGGAGGCTCCAAGGCTGAATGTCTTTCTCTTTCCACACAAGTGCAGTAGTGGGGGAAGTATTCGCTCTTAACTCCAGTGCACCCTCCCTAGCAGACAGTTGCTTCTGGATTGTTCTGCAGCATCCCCCAGGTGGCAGCCTGACACCCCCAGCTCCCAGGGATTCTGCTAGTGGGCTTCATACACACAGCATTGGCATGCAATTTGAGTTGATCCGTAACAGAGAAAGGCAAAAAAGATGGGCTCAAATACTGTAAGCCTCATCCAATTCCTAATTATAGACCTATTGTCTGCATTTTCCTCTAATTATCTTTGTATCATGGCCTAACAAAAGGCTCACATTATTGGTTTATTTGAAGAAATTTTTCCTCTTATTTGGGAACTGACATCACATGTAACTCACAGGACAGGTGACTGAATGGTAGTGAGTGGCAGAAGAGATTGATGGGTGGGAAACAGATGGTCTCTTCATTCATCAGAAAGCAATAGTTAGCAGCCCCTATGCTGGGCCCTCCGTGCCAGCACTGTCCCTGTGTTGTGTCACTAGCAGAGAGAACCTGCTGGGTTAGATAGTAAAACACCGAGGCTGATTCCAGAACGGGAGGGGAATGCATTATTTCTGACCTGACTCAGCTTTGGCCAGCTACTGGCTTGTTCCCATCACTTATGCTTACACTTTGATGACCTGCTAGCTCAAGTCCTGTCAGCTGGAGAACTAGAAATCTGAACTAGGAACTCTAAGCATTTTGGCTTTGATTGCTTGTTTCACCAAGACACTTAAAATCCATGGCTTGATCTATGGTGACCACTCAAATTCTTTTGAAGCAAGGGAGAGAATAGATATGAAAGGTCTTTCCTCTAAATTAAGCAATATGCTTTCTGACCCATTGTTTCTATTGCAAGGCAGGTCTTTTATTTTGTATCTCATTGGTGCTTCTGGCTATTATCCACTGCTCCCATCAGTAACACACGCTTCCTCCATAGCAGAGAATAGATAGAGAGAAATTACACATATTTTAAAGCACTTTGAGAACAGGAGGATCAAAATCAACTTGGCTGCCAACAGAACTTGCTCTCAGACATTCTGAATGAGAACCAAGATACACAGTGTATTTTATCACCTGGCACTTAAGAACTAGGTCCTACTGGGTATGGTCTTTGTAAACCTAATGGTTAGTGCCCAGAGAAAGGTGGGGGAGGTAGAAGTGCATGCGGCCTTCCCACACCCAGGGATGTCAGTGAGTAATCTATGGAGAAGTGTCCCGAGACGCCTGTGAAAATGGTCTGGTCCCTCAATGCATTGGGCCAGCATGGAGGCAACCACTTCTAAATTGACTTCTTTGTTTCCAGGCAACGTCCTGCCCTTGGAGAATGTCTGGCCTCACTAGCAGCTGCCATACCAGTGGCGTTCCTGGAGCCCACCCTTAACCGCTATAATCCGCTCTCCGTCTTCAACACCAAAACCCCCAGGGAGAGGTCTAGTAAGTATCTTCCCACAGAGGTCACCGACCCAGTGCAGTATTCAGAGGACAGCAGCAAGAGGGAAGTCCACACTGGGCAGAGAATTATCACCGTGCCCTGCAGCTCTGCTAATTTATCTGAGAGGGGCCCAGAGGTCAGCAAGGGAACGGTCAGCTTGTCTCCATTTTAGAGAAAATGAGCAAGTACTTTGTTACCATCAGACATTGGTTTCCTCTGTAAAATGAGGAGACAGTGAAGTTGATTTCTAAATCCTTTCCAACCTAAAACTTCACAGTCTCTTGTTCTCAGGTTCTGCTTTGGGTCTCAGTTCCCCCTTTATGCACCCAGGGACATGACTATTCTTACAGTCCCTCTCCAGATGGCATCAGAAGGGGCACATGGGTGCTAATGACCAAATTTTGCTCTTCAGTCCAAGGAGAGACTGTTTGCAAGAGTGATGACCACATGTTCTCCATCTTCGTGGAAATAAATCCTGGGAAGGCATCAAAAAGAATTGAAGTTATACAAAAAAGGGAATCAAACATGAGTGTTGATACACTGAGTTCTAGAACAGTGGTCAGTATACTATGGCCCAGGGCCAGATCTGGCCCACTGTCTGTTTTTGTAAATAACATTTTATGGGAACACATCTCCTTGTTTACGTGCTATCCATGGCTGCTTTAGCACTGTATAGAGGAGGAGGAGCGATGTTTCCTGTACCCTTCATTGTTCTTAACTGAACCACCATCATAAAAAAATACAGATTAACAGAAGAAAAAAACTGAAATTTTAATTACATACATACAAATGGGAGTCCTACAAAGATCCGAGACTCAAAAGGCAGCCAGGTGATTGAGGCATCTATACCATCCTGAGCTGAGGGAAGGGGTGGGGGGGTGCTCCAGGGGTTTCAGTGAGGGTAAGAGGGTGACAACAATTCAAGCTGTTTGCCCTGCCCAGCCATGCAGGTAAGTTTCTCGGGTGATCTCTGATACTAGAGTTTTTATGCTACAGACTTTTCTAATGTAAATTCCTTTTATAAATGTAGGTTTCCTTACAAAATGGTAACTTCTACTCTGTTCCCAGGGCTTTCATCGTGTCTATGGTTCCTTAAAGTGGCCCGCAATGCCTAAAATATTTGCTATCTGGAACTTTGGAGAAAAAGTTTTCTACTACCACCACCCCTCATTCTAAAATAACCTACAACTGTCTAAGTCAGGCTGTAAGCTTGCTTCTGGAAGGAGAAAGGGAGAGTCTGCCTATATGAATTGTGATCTTGCTCAAGGACAATAGAAGAGAGGCACTTCAAGCAGAAACCTGTCAAGCTTGGCCTCCAGTTAGAAATAATTAACAGCAATTTGATAGAACATAAAGCAAAAACTATGGTTCTAATCAATCTTAAGGAAAAGGAAAGAAAAAAAACAGTAAACTCTTTCAAACCAGAACTTGTCCTATCCAGATCTAATATTTCCCTCAGATACTGACATACAGTACCAGCCGGTGAGCAGATGGTGAATTTCCCATCCTAGAGTCCACTGAGTCACGGGTCACTCTCCGGTAAGCCATCCCGGCCAGCCTGCTCCTCCCAGGATGCTAGTCACATCCGCTGTGCTTTCCAAGAACCACTCAATGTCCTTGTACATTTAGTACAAGTCCCTTTTTCAAACTGCCTTGAGATCCTACGAGAGGTCTAAGAGAATAGGTTCCACACCACACTTTTCTCTATACCACTCTTTCAGCCAGGAATATAGTGTGCTAGCCATGGCAGCTATATTCCCACCTGCTTCTTTCTTCAGATAAAAGAAGCACATTGTCCTGAGACATGATGACCAAAACCATGTAAACAAAGCTGCTTAATAAAATTCTTTCCCTGAGCTAGAATACAGTGGTGACTGGTGAGTATTCTCAGAGCTAGTCAAATGCAAAACACGGCCAAGATCCCTCCACTTGCAGAGTCTCGGAAGTTAACCCCAACTCCCTCAGTTGCATCTCATCCTTTCTCTTCCTTTTTTTTTGACACTGGGAAAAATGTCCTTCCAATCTCATGATTCCCAATGAGTCACAACCTGCAGAAGCTGAACAGGCTTTGGGAACATTGAGAAATTGCCATGATATCTATAGACAAGTGACGGCCGAGTGTTGCTCCCCAACTCCAAAGGGACCTGGGCCCAGTCATGACAGTGCTGAATATTTATTCATTTATTCTGCTCTAACTGTGACTCCAGAAATAGTATATCTCTGACTCTGAATCATCAATGTGTAGAGCTGCATTTGGGAAAGTAGGTGGCTGAAACTCTCAGAAATACAATAGCAGGCAAACAAGATGAGAACTTGACAAAGACGGAGGAAATGCTAGAGTGTGGCTTTGGGAGGAAGGAGAATGACTCTTCTCTTCTTCCCCTACTCGAGGGTTGTTTGAAAAATGTTCCTTTTTATTTTATACACCTTTATGTTGGTTTAGTAAGACACATTCATAAATAAAAAATAGGTATCCATCATTACATATTCATTCCATAAGGAAGAAAAGAGACAAAGTTGTGATTAGAGGTGACACAGATCTTTGTCCATCAGTGACATACTATGGCATGCAGGGCCCAAGTCCTCTGGGCACATGTTTTTCATCATTCAATTACTCGACAAAGTGAACAGTGCCCATGTGTGTGGAAAGTACAGTGGATGTGACCAGCATCCTGGGTTGAGCAGGCTGGCCTGGGGTGGCTTACCAGAGAGTGACCATGACTCAGTGGACTCCAGGATGGAAAACTCATTCACTGTACAAAGTGGATGGCCTGAAGGATTGAGGAGAGGGAGGGATGTATAGGGTGACAAATGATGTAAGCCTTTGGTTTAGAAATACAATACGAACTGACTTATCAAGACTTCAGTTTGACATCTCTATTAGTGGACAGGGGGTGTTTTTCCAAAATTGCTTATGTAAGTTACTCTTTGGTCCTATAAGGTCCTCACACATCTTGTGACTCCTTCAAAAGTCATTAGCATATGCCTAGAAAAGGTCTAATGCCCATTGTTCAAAACTAGATAAATCTTTGGTTGTCAGGGCTCTTTTAATCAGAATATTAGATTGACTAAAATATCCTAGTCACCAGCCAATTCATTTTCCACACCCTTCTTGGAAAATCAGCCAGAAAGAATATAGATCCAGTTTCCATGTCATCTGTCTGCCTGTACTGCAAAGAATCGGTGCTTTCTGGGAGTGTTTTCTTGAAGGAAGGGATGCTTGGCGAGAAAATAGAACTTCAGAGGCCAAGTCAGTGCTTCTCAATGTCTAACATGCATCAGAATCACTCAGGAGACTTGTTAAAATAAGGAGCCCTACCCCTCGAGTTTCTAACTCAGTAGGTCTGAAGTCAGCAGATCTTAACAAGATTCCAGGTGCTGCTGCTGCCCATCGTTCGAGGACCCCACTTAGAGAAACAGTGACCTAGAGGATGAAAGAACAGTGTGTTCTGATGATACCCCCTGACAGCCTTGTGTCTGATTCTAATAGGACCCAACTGAGGCTGTTTGTCAGGTAGATAACTCAGCAGCATTTATTCTCTGCTTTTATTATGTGGCATTTGAAGTCAGCACACCATCTGAATCGCAAATGTTTCTTCCATTCAAGGCCCAATTACATATAAATAACTTCTAAAGGTCATTATAATGACTCTAGTGCAGCAACCTCAAGCACCTCTTGTTTTCCTTAGTTTGGGGGAAAAAAGTATCCATGATGATCTATTGTCTAAATGACATTTAAACACACACCTGAGCCTTCTCATTTATAATATTCCAGCAAACAATTGTAAATTGCAGTGACATCTGTGGTGGTTGGCATTGCTGTGTGTGCAGAGCTTCAAGGTAGAAAGATTGACTCCACTGTCTTTACCTGTTTACTCTGATATTGTTTATGGAAAATCACCTCATTGGCTAGGGTCTCCCCAGATCCCCAAGTTGATATCACCCTTGATTGTTGTTGCTCTACTGCAAGCTACAGACAAGACTTGTTCTCTGCAAATGACAGTATTAGCAGTGGATTGTTCTACCATATAATTCCTTTCCTCTGTAAATCACAGAAATTTAACTCTTTGGCTTTCATGCTACTAGCCCTTTTGAATTACTTGAATTTTATTTTTTTAAGATTTTTTTTATTTATTTATGCATATAAGAACTGGGTACAGGCCAGATGTGCAGGGGGTGAGAGCATTCACCAGAGACAGAGTGGGGAACAGAACGGGCAGACTGACTGAAGTACACTGCTGAGTGGAGCAGCGGGCGAGACCGGAGAGGTTTGCCGCGCCATGTGGGATTCTTGCCGGCCAACCAGGATGGAACCTGCACCACAGAGGCTGCAGACAGCTCAACTGCCTGCACCACCAGGGGGGCCCTGAATTACTTGAATTTTAAAGGACATTGGTCTACTCATGACTTCCAAGGGAGAAAAATCTTTAATCTTTGGCCAGAAGGTCATAGGGGTAACAACAGAAAGTCATCACTAGACAGAAGGGTTTGGAGCTAATGGGGTGTACCCCATAGTGGGGAGCCTCCTCCCATCCATTGCTTTGCAATTGCATATGCCATATAGTAGAACCACTTGTCTAAACTGCAAGTTCATTCTGTCCAATGTAGCATTGTTCCCTATCTCTGCTCCAAGCAGTACAGTCATGGGAGAACTCAGAATAGTCTCTTTCAGTTGGCTAATATTCATAAAGGTCAAAAGAATTTGGTATGGTCTCTAGAAAAGAGACCTCAAACCAGCTGTAACCCCAAGAGCAGAAGCCCTACAGGCAGAACCCAATTCACGAACAAACTTCCATTGAAATTGCTTTGTCCTTTGATTTTCATTTCACTCCCAATAACAAAAAGAATTTCCTTAAATGTTCTAGTGGAACTGGTGGTCTTGGAAGTGCTCCACATTTTTCTGTGGCCTCTCAGATTCCTGAGGCCCTGTGGGGCCTGATGATTGGGCCCTAGTGTGAGAAATTTGGCTTGGGGGAAATCTGCATCTGATCTGTGTCCCTTGCCCAGAGGAACTGTGGGTGAGGAGTCAGGAGTTCAGGTAAATGTACCTGCCAAGCATTGGGCTGATGCCTCCTTCTCAACCATCCATGTCCCACCACTCAGACCCTGTGTTATCTTCTGGTCTCTCCTGCTGTCTTTTAGGAAAGAATGTCCTCTACCCTAAGACAAGGGCAGCTATCTCCTGGCAGCTTCTATTTGTGATTGTTGTATCTGACAGCCTTCCTTGGTTTAATGTTGAGCTTCATCCTGTTCAGTCTGTTGCCACTTCATCCTGTTTTTGTTCAGTGCAGGGACCTCAGCCTTCAGTGTGTGGAAAAGATAGGACTAATTCACTGTTCCTTGCACATAAGCCTCAGAAACAAAAAGGTTTAAGTGACTGACAGCAATTCTTGGCATAGGCCACCTCAGGTCATCAGTAACTTCTGCTGTAAAGGCAGAAATAAATTATTAATGTGCAATATTTTAATTTTTCTGACTTCTTTGCTGGACATAGGCCTTTCAAATTCCCTCTGTTTGGTTGAAAATAACTATTTCATCCTTTCTTGTAGTATTCAATGGTGTGTATATACAGATCATTTTTGATCCACACTCATCTGTTGAAGGAGATTTAGGCTGCTTCCTGCCCTAGCTTTTGTAAATAATGTTGCCGTGTGTATTGTAGAACATATGGGGGTTTTTTGTTGATGGTTTCATATTCTTTTGAACGTATACCTAAGAGAGGAATTGCTGGATCATCCAGTATTTCTAATTTCGATTTTTAAGGTAAATCCCGATTGCTTTCCACACTGGTATCACCAGTTCAGTCCCACCAACAGTATATAGTGTTCTTTTTCTCCACATTCTCTTAAGCACTTGCTGGAGGTCTTTTTGATATGTGCCATTTTCAAGGCTAGTATCTCATTGTAGTTTTAATCTGCATCTCTTTTATTAGGAGTGATGATGAACATTTTTTAATATGTTTTTTATCCTTGTGGATATCCTTTTTGGAGAATTGTCTTTTCATATCCGATGCCCATTTGTTAATTGGGTTGGTCATTTTGGTTGCTAAATTGTATGAATTTTTTTATATGTCATGAAGTTATTTCTATATTCTCTATTCTGTACCATTGGTCCGTGTATTTTTGTGCCAATACCATATTGTTTTTAATACTGCTAACATACAGTATAGTTTAAAGTCAATCTGATACCTCCATTTCTCTCCTTTCTTCTTAAGGTTGCTTTTGCAATTCAGGGTCTTTTGTGGTTCCATATACATTTCAATATTTTTATTCATTTTCTTTGAAAAATATTGCTGGAATTTTGCTGGGGTTCACATTAAATTTGTGTGTCATTTCAGGTAAGATCGTCGTTTTGACTATATTAATTCTCTCATCCATGAGTTTGATATCCTTATATCTCCTTATGTTACTAGGTCCTTGAATAGTGTCTTATAATTCTCATTGTAAAGGTGTTCCATTATGGTTACCCTTTTTCCTTTGGCTATTTTTAATATTCTTTTCTAATCTTTGGTTCTCAACAACTTTACTATGTATCTTGATGTATGTCAATCTGGGTTATTTTGTTTGGAACACTCTGGGCCTCTTGGAGTACAAGGCTTTCACTAATTATTTCTTTAAATAGTTTTCTATGCCTTTCTCTTCTCTTTCTAGGATCCCCATGGTATGGATATTAAGTTGCTCTAAAGTACACTTACCTTTACAATTTTTTAAATTATTTTTTCTCTATCTTGTTCTATTCCTGTTTTCTCCAGTAATGTGTTTTCAAGTTCATGAATTATCTCCATTGCTCCTGTTGTCTGCTGTTAAGTCCTCAATTATATTTTTAAATAATCTAGAGTATTTCTTAACTCTTATTTCTGAATGTACTACCTCAGATTTTCATTATCTTTATTGTTGTTTCATATCCTCCTTTTTTTTTTAATTTCTTTCAGCATTTCCAGGACTGTTACCCTGAGTTCCCCTTCTGTCATTCTTCACAACTCCACTGAGTTTGGGTCTTAGCCCAACAACTTTACTCTGCCACCATCCTGCCTGACTCTCCTGCTTCCTTTTCTGAATAGTACACATGAACCATGTGATTAAACCACGCATTGGCAATCAAACACTGGCTTGTTATTATTTTTCTAGCATTGCCTTCTCCACAGCGGATGCACTGAGGCTAGGAGGATGGCGGAAGACTGACTTTATCACAACAAAGTCTTAAGAAATGTGCCTCATCTGTGCCTCTGCAATGCTCTTTTACTCTTATACATAAGGGTTCTAACCTGAATATGACATTAGGCAGATAATGCAACCTCTGGAAGCTGCAGTTTTTACAGAGACAACAGGGAGACAAAAGCTCTCCCACATCCACTGCTTACTCATCTGAGTTTCTGGGATAGAAACTTATATTCAAAGATGGTTACACAGAAGCAGAAGAAGGTTGCTCTTTTATGATTCTGAATTACTCTCCCTTTGTTCTTTCTTTCCCTCTTGGTCAGTTCTGGGAATGCCAGACACAGTGGAGGAGATGTGTCCTGACATCCCACAGCTGGAAGGACTGATGAAGGAAATCAACGCACTGGCTGAGTCAGGGGCCCGCTACACAGAGATGCCCCATGTCATTGAGGTGATCTTGCCCATGCTCTGCAACTACCTGTCTTACTGGTGGGAGCGGGGCCCTGAGTACCTGCCCCCAAGCACAGGACCCTGGTGCACCAAGATCACTTCTGAACACCTCAGTGTCATCCTGGGGAACATTCTGAAAATCATCAACAACAACCTGGGCATCGATGAGGCCTCCTGGATGAAGCGCATTGCAGGTACCTTTTCTCCCCAATTCCCTTCCCACCTGGGACCAAGAAGCCAGAATTCTCTTTTCATCTCCAGGTCTAGCTTTATATATTCCCTTTTCTACACCCCCTGCCCCAGGTACTTAGCAATCAAAAGAATCAATTTAGTTCCCTGTAGATCTTCCCAAACCAAATGTGTCTGCCCCTCTCCACAACTAATCCAGGCCCCTCAAAACTCCGGGAAGTTCCTTCCTGCTAAACACTACCTGACTCATGCTCATCGCTGTATTTGCTATGGCTACTTAAAAACCCAGTATGCTCTTAGAGTTCTAACAGTCTATATTTTCTTGGTAAGTGATCCTGTGTGTTTTCTACATGTATAAAACTACCTCTGTCTGAGCCATCCTGTAAGATCCCTAATGCCACATTAAGGACAAATACTTTGCATTTGTGTTCACTCACTTCTTTGTAAGACACACATTAATTTACGTTCACAGCAGTGTTGCTTTTGCTTTTGCATTTTTTTAATTCCTCTAGGGTCCTCCTTTAGAAGTCTCTTAATCAGTGTTGTTAGCTGATAGTCTGCTCCTTAAGCTACATCAAAAAAGGAAAGATTAAAGAATGAGTCAGCATACTTTATGGCCAGAAAACTGAATATTTAATGCCCTGTGTGTCAGAGTCGGTGGAGATGGAAATTAAGGCAAAGTCATTGCCTTCAGTGGACCTAGAGGGTAGACAACTCTACCATAACAGCCTCATCCTATACCCCCTGGGATCTTGAAACTCAGTGATGAGGTCAAAGGAAAGTAGTGATCCAATCTAGGTATTGCAGATAGATACATATTCCCCTGGAAGATTAAGGGAAAAAAGTTTCCATCCCCTTCCTGTCTCAGAAAGCGAGATAGGAATCAAAACCATAAATATTTTGGATGTTGATTGCTGCTAGATATATTAGCCTCTGCGAACATGAGAGAGTAAAGTTGGTGTTACTTTCTTACCTATTAGCCCTAATATTCTAGGTCTGACACAAAGGCGATTTGCTTGTGTGCTCTGATTTATAAATGTCAATTTAGGAAAGGAGAAGAATCAGTGGCCGAGCTCCTTTACCCTCTAGAGGTCCAGAGAGGAACGATATCACAGCAGGAGGGACACTGATGGGAATTGAACCTGGCCTGTTATTCCACAAATGAAGCCAGATCCCATTCATCCAGGCCCCTTAATTCCTGGTGGCTAAACAATCTATTTTAAGTAGTAATCCCAAGTCACCCATGTCTGGAACACCTATTCCTATTATTGCTTCAAAGCAGGCATCCACTTCAGTAAAGGGTGGAGCATGAAATGCAAGCCTTCCTAGTGCTGATAGTGTACTTAATTTTTTTTTAAAGATTTATTTATTTATTTATTTATTTATACAAGCACTGGGTACAGTCAGAACAGGAGGGTGAGAGAATTCACCAGAGCCAGAACGGGGAACAGAACAGGCAGACTGACGAAATACGCTGTTGAGGGGAGCAGAAGGTGCAGCAGGAGAGGTCTGCGCATCATGTGGGACCCTCGCTGGTAGCCAGGGATCGAACCGGCGCTGCAGAGGCTGCGGGCAGCTTCGCAGCCCAGCGCTCAACTGCTGTGCCACCAGGGGAGGCCCGGTAGTGTACTTCTTGATAGCACATCCCAGCAGAGGGCTGCTGTCACTTTTTCTTTCTAAAACAGTCCTTTTAGTGTAGTAAAAACTAAGGAAAACTGAGATTTAAAAAATTTCTGGAATGTAAATTATTTCCAAGTGAAATGCCCTAAGCTAAAAAACCTTGAAATACAGTGAACCTATTTTTTTCACATTTTTCATAAATACTCTGATGTTCTTTATTATGAATTAGACCAGTAGAATATTTCATTTAAGAAATAGAGTAAGACACGTCGGATTTATCTTTATGAAGTCCCACTGATTGCTTGTTTGTGCTTGTTGGCTCCTAGTGATTGCCCCCCTCTCGTGCAGTTCGCTAGACTGGTCACAGACTGCTTGCCTGCCTCAGGGCACAGAGACGCCTCCAGGAAGTAGGTTGCCGTTCACAAGTGCTAGGGGCTCAGTTGGGTTCATGTGTTTTTCAGATTTTTCTATAACCAGAAAGCCTAAATTAAGTGCTTACCCCAGGTTCAGCACAGTGCTGGTTATTATGAGCAGGAAGACTTCCTTCCATCTAGCTAGTGAGCCAAAGCCAACATAAATGTACAATTAAATGACACACAATAGTCAATTATGGAATGCTGAGAGGTGTGATACATGCCGTGCGTACATGCGGAGTTCAGAGGTGGCAGGGATCCCCACGGCCTGCAGGACTAGTGATCTCCTTCCATAGCCCTCTACCCCCATCCCACCCAACTGTGGCTTCACAAGAGGTAAGTGCCAAGTGAAGATAAATGAAGGTAGCAAGGGCAGGTGCCCTCCTGAGTTGATGGGTTTCCACAGCCTCACCTTTCGGTATTGCTTCTTTCCATTTACCAATTATCAATAATATGTGAAATGAAAGCGAGGTCTCTGTTTGCAAACAGTATATGCCCAGCCAATCATCAGCAAAGCCAGGCCTGACCTGCTGAGGAGCCACTTCATCCCGACTCTGGAGAAGTTGAAAAAAAAGGCTGTCAAGACTGTGCAGGAAGAGGAGCAGCTAAAAGCTGATGGCAAAGGGGACACTCAGGAGGCAGAGCTCCTCATCCTGGATGAGTTTGCAGTCCTCTGCAGAGACCTCTACGCCTTCTACCCCATGCTAATCCGCTACGTGGACAACAACAGGTATGAGGGAAACGAGGTTTGGGAAGCCTGCTGACAGCACAATAAGGTGGCGTTGGGTTATGTTACCTACCAGCTACCAGCACGCCCTTCCCCTACTAATACCTGGCTATCTAGAAAGTACTTTCCTTGACCAGTGTATCTTGTGATCAGATATGGCCTCCCCTTCCATCCGCCCAGGTACCAGAGGCGACAGGAAGTTGGCTAAATGAGGACAGCAGTGGCCCACTCTGACCCTCTGCTGTTCTGTCACACAGTCATTCAACAGACACTACGTGACTAAGTATCAGGCCGGGAATGAGCAAAAACAAAGATGTCTGGTGGGGGTCACAGACAATAGACAAAATATCCAAGTCATACAGAGCAGGGTAAAGGGAATTGGGCGTGCCAGGGTGGGGTGGAGTCACAGGTCTAAACAGCAAATTATTGAGAAAGCAACATTTGAGCAAAGATCTGAAGGAGGTGAGAGGATGTTCAAGAGATCCCAAGGAGGCCAGTGTTGCTGGGGAAGAGTGAGGGTGTGAAGAATAGTAGGTGCTGGAGAGGCAACATGGGGCCAGAGTACAGGGCCTTGGAGGCCACTGTAAAGGCTTCAGTCTTTTCTCAGAATGAGAGGACAAGCGGGTGGAGTGTTAAGCCAGCCTGTGATGTTCTCACATGCACTCTTTGAACTCTGGCAAGGCATGGGTGCAAATACGGGAACCAGAAGACCAGTTGTGGGCTCTCAACAAGCTCATCGAGAGCTAATGAGTGTCGGGCAGCACGTGGGGGAAGTGGGGAATGGGTTGTGACTGCTTAGTGGGATTGCTGTTTCCTTTTGTGGTCCAAAAACTATTCTGTCACTCGACAGTGAGGGTGATTGCCCAACTATGAAAATACTAAAATTCACAATGGAAAAGTTCATGTTATGTGTATCTTAACACAAAATACTTCTGCATTCTTCAACCCAAAAGTGGAACTGATGAATCATATGGTAGATCTATTTTTACTATTTTGAGAAAACTCCACTCTGCTTTCCATTGGAGCGGGTTACACAGTATATACACAGCATATGTTCCTTTATCTCCACATCCTTGCCAATACCTGTTTCTGATCTTTTTGATGGACCATTCTCACAGATGTGATATGATATCTCATTGTGGTTTGGATTTATATTTCCCTGATTATAAGTAATGATGAGCCTTTTTTCTTGTGCCTGTTGGCCATCTGTATGTCTTCTTTAGAAAAGTTTCTATTCAGATCTTTCCATTTTTGATCAGGTTGCTTGTATTCTTTTGGTTGAGTTGTATGATTTCTTTGTAGATCTTAAGTATTAACCCCTTCTTTGCTGTATGATGTGCATATATTTTCTCCCATTTGGTAGGGTGCGTCTTCATTTTTTTTTTAATTTTATTTATTTTTGCACAGAACTAAGGTGTAGGCCAGAGATGCAGGGGGTGAGAGGATTCACCAGAGGCAGAGTAGGGAGGAGAACAGGCGAACGTACTGAAATACACTGCGAAGGGGAGCCGCAGGGGAGGCAGGAGGGGTCTGCTGCCCCATGTGGGTAGCTTCCTGGCTGGGGATCGAACTCAGGCTATAGTGGTGATAGCACTGAGACTTAACCTCTGGACCACCAGGGATGCCCTGAATCTTCATTTTAAAGATCATTTCTTTGCAGAGTTTTCAGTTTGATATAGGCCCATTTGTTTGTTTTTGTTTTTGTTTCCCTTGCAGTTGGGAAGGCATCCCCAAAACCAGTGTTTTGGAGTATGTTGCCTGTGTTTTCTTCTGTGTATTTTATGGTTTCAGGTCTTACATCCAAGTCTTTAATCCATTTTGAGTTAATTGCTGTGTGTGGTATGAGACAATGGTCTGGTTTCACTCTTTTGTGTGTGGCTGTCCTATTTTCCCAGTACCATTTGTTGAAGAAACTTTCCTTTCTCCAGTGTATGCTCTTGGTTCCTTTGTCATAGATGAACTGTCCATGTAAGTATGGGCTTATTTCTGGGCTCTTAATTCTACTCCATTGTATATCTATTTTTATTTCAATACCATATTTTTAATTATTATGGCTTTGTAGTATAATTTAAAGTATGGGGGTGTGATATGACTCCTCTTTTTTGTCAAGACTGCTTTGGACTTTGGACTTCCTTGGATATTGGAGCCTTTTGTGGCTCCATATAATTTCAGTTATATTTGTTCTATTTCTTTGAAGAATGCCATTGAAACTTTGATAAGGGCTGCATTGAATCTGTATATTGGGTAAGATGGACATTTTAACAATGTTAATTCTTCTAATCTATGAACATGGAATATCTTTTTATTTCTTTGTGTCTTATTTCTTTAACAATGTCTTATCGTTTTTATTGTGTAAGTGTTTCACCTTCTTTGTCAAGTGTGTTCCTAGGTATTTAATTCTTTTTGATGTGATAATAAATGGGATTCTTTTTCTTGATTTATTTCTCTTCTAATTTGTTGTCTGCATATAGGAACTCAACTGATTTTTGTATATTGATTTTGTAGCATGCCACTGTACCAATTTATTGTTTCTAAATTTTTTAGTGTAGTCTTTAGAGTTTTCTATGTATCAGGTTATCTATAAATGGTGATAGTTTTACTCCTTACCCAACTTGGATTACTTATATATATTTTGGCTAATTGTTCTAGATAGGAGGTCCAATATTATGTTGAATGGTAGTGTTGAAAGTGAACCTCCTTGTCTTATACCTGATCTTAGTTTTTCACTATTGGTTATGATGTTAGCTGTGGGTTTGTCATATATTATATTGAGGTATGTCCTTCTAATCCCATTTTTTGATGGCTTTTTTATGAATAGATGTTGAACTTGTGAAATGCTTCGTAAAGCACTAATTCGAAGGGATATATACGATCTTATATTCATTAGAGTAGTATTTACAATCGATAAGTTATGCAAACAACCTAAGTACCTAATGATGGATGAATGGATTAAGAAGATGTGTGTATATATATATATATATATATATATACACAAAATGTATATATATACACAATGCAATACTACTCAGCTCTAAAACAGATGAAATCTTGCCACTTGCAACAACATGGGTGGAACTGGAGGGGATTAGGCTAACTAAAATAAGTCAGAAAGAAAAAAACAAATACCAGATTATTTCACTTATACTTGGAATATTGGGACAAATGAAATCAAACCCTAGAAATCTGTAGTGAGGAAAGTGTTCCAATGGACTACGGTAGATAATTATGGGTACTTTGGTGTTGGGTGTGGTATGATAATATAATCTGAAGAGGTGTGAACTTATACTTCTAAATCATATATAGTACTGTAAAGCAACAATATTACCTTAATTTAAAACAATATTACCTCAATTAAAAAAAATAAACAAGATGATGGTGGCTGGGACAATGAAGGCTGACAGAAAATGGCATATATCAGTGTCTATTTTGAAGGCAGAGCCCTTGGAACTTCCAGATTGAAAACAAGAAAAAAGGGGGAGAATCAAAGATGATTCTGGGCAGGTGGAAGGGTGAATTTTTCAACAGTTGAATTGTGTAAGGTTATGAGTACCAAAGTTTTTTAGGAGATGATTAGATGGTCACTTTTGAACATACTAAATATGAGTTGCATATCAATGCAAAAAGGAAAAAGTTGAGTATAAAAGTTGAGTTTGAATATGAGTTCAGATTTAAGGAGAAAGATTGGGTAGACATGAGAATTTGAGGGTCATTTACAAAATGATGACATGGCCTTTAAGAACCATGAGAATGGATGAGATAGATAAAAGATCAAGAGAGTGAGAGTAGTTCCAACGACTGAGGCCTTGTGCTTTCCAATATATAGAGATTGGGTAAAAGAGGAAGAACCAGCATATGAGACAGACCTAGAGGGAATAACAAGACAAGAGGAATCCAACTGAATATTGTGTCCTGTGTGCCAGCTTCACCTTTTCAGGAGAAAAGGATGATGAATGAAGGGCATCAGTGACCTTGACAAGATCAGTTTCAGTAGGGCAATGGAAATGAAAGTTTCTTTGAAGTAGGTTGGAAGAGAACAGGAGAAAAGGACTTGGAGAAAGCAAAATGGACAACTTATGCAAGGAGTTTTACATAAAGGGGAACAGAGATTTAGAATGCTAGCTGGAGGCAGAAGTAAGCTGAGAGAAGAGTTTTTATCATGGAAGACTTCTCAGCTCTTCTCTTTGTTAATGGGAATGAGTCAATAGAGAGGGAAACTGATCATGTAACAATGAGAATTTTTAAAGCAATGTCCTCAAGCTACCTTGAGGTTAAGGGTCAACCTTAAATAGTTCATTAACAACAACAGGAAGAAGGGCAGGGAGTTTGGGGGCTGAGACTGATAGACATACGTATATAGATATGTGTATGTGTGTATATAAACACACACATCTACATGTAACTACATCCATCAGTATATATGGATGGGGGTCTGTAGGTGTCCTTTTCTGAGTGCTTCCATTTTCTCAGTGAAGTAGGAAGCAGATCATCAGCTGAGACTCAGGAAGGGAAGAGGGTGCCTGGAGATTTGAGGAGTAATGAGAACTTATGAGGTAGAGTAGCAGAGCAGATGAAGCAGGGAAATGCAATTTGGTTGCCAGGCAGCATTGAAGGCTCCACTTGAATCTTCGGTCATGAATTTAAGGTCAGACCCATCAGCAGGTTGTCTTTTTCTCCAACTAGTTCAAGTGCCAAGAATTGGCCTAGGATGGGAAGTGAGTTGGATTGAACTAGGAGAGGAGTTTTGCAAAGTGAGTATGACAAAGAAAAGTGAGTCAGAGAGTTAAGCATGTGTGTAAAAAGATAATCATAAAAATGGGGCACAGAATTTAAGCTGGACAACAAGGGAAGTGAGGACATAGCTTATACCCACAAACAGAGAACAAAGAATTATTGGTCCATGGGGTAAGGGGATGTCACATCAAAGAAATACTTCATTATAACACTTCATTATAACACATCCCCTTTAAGTTGAAAGGCCTTAAATACAAATTTGGAAAAATTTATCTTTAAATATTCCATTGTAGATATTGAAGGGATGGGAGAATATTGCTAACTTTTTCAGTAATATGCTGTTCTATGACAGGCAGAAATAGGTCTGGTTTTGCCCATTTTAGCATTTATTTTGTAGGGTGAATTGTGCTTCCTAGTTCAAATCATTTACTTAAGATTACTAATGTTTAGCATTTCAAAATAAAGACCTTACACACACCACGCACGGGTGTGTATTTATAGTGTGTGTGTGTGTTTATAATACCGAACTTACCTATGGAAAACTACTGACTTTCAAAGAAGCCCCACTTTAAGAGCCATAGCTTTAGTCATTCTGATAACATAACTTTGTTAACTGTTTAGAGAAGGAATTTGTAAGAGTTTGAGGTGAAAACAAAAATGAAAGTAGAGTCAGGTTGCTCCTGAAATCGCTCCTTAATTGCATTGTCACTTCTGCTGGTCAAGACTCAAGACAGAGTGTGTTCCATTTAAACAGTGCTTGACAGTTGCTAAAAATGGCAATGTCAAAGAGTCTTTGAAATCATCATTAATTCATTCATCCCCACTTTTCAGCCTGTTCTTCCCTGTTCACCAGGGAGCATGATGGTCATCTGAGCCTTCTTTAGAAATACTTCTTCCCTGCATGTGTGCCTCTACCTGCTTTAGGTCTTTTCATCAACCAAATGAACTAGCTGGCTTCCAATTATGGCATTGTGGAGTTGGCAGGTATATTAGTGGTCACCTCATCTTACCTCTAATTGGATGGATAAATATCCCCTTCCTTTTTCCTAGCATTGCATTTCCCCCCTCTGATTATCCACCACAATTAGAGACAACAGGCACAGCCTTTCCTTGAGTGTACTCCCATTCTAGTTTCAGTTTGAGCCATTTTGAGCTCAAATCTGTAACTCCTACCCATTGACTCTGATGTTGCCATTTAGAGCTACACAAAAGATCCAGTCTTTCTTGTGGCAGCTGTTTAAATATTGAAAAGTGCCATCTTGTCCTTATCTGTTCGACCTTGTCAGATTTAACCTGTGTACTTTCTTCAGCCCTGTTGTGGCAGTGTTTCAAGTTTCTTCGCCATCTGGAACACTCTTCTGAGGATAAGCCTTAGGTCATCAGCGTTCAGCCTGAAGCTGACCAAAAATGAGCAGGAGCTCCAGAGGCAGGGTACCAGAACAGGGCAGATCCGCTCCCCATCTGCTCACGCAGGTGATGTAAGTCCATGTAGGTTCAATAAATCTCCCTGCGAGAGGAACGACTACTCCTTTCTGATCATTGGAAACATTCAACACCTAGAAATAAACAAGCAGGAGAGGTCAGGACAGACTCTTCCCTTCTCCCCAGATAGCATCTTCAACTGACTAGAGAGAGGTACAGAGAATTTTTGTGTCTGGGGGAAAACATTTAGTGAGCTGTTCCTCATGTGCACCAACCAGAAGGAAGGACATCAATGCAGATCAAGGTGTGCCTCTTAGAAGAAGTGCAGCAAAAACAAAATTGATTCAGCTGAAACTACACTCCTATACAAAGGGAAAGGAATCCACATGCCCATCTTTCTCTTGAGAGGAAATGTTTATTAAGATATTATTTTCGGGTCTCCTGCTACTCACACCCCCTGTGACTGTACATTTTTTTGGAGGATAGGCTGTGACCTCTTCCCTCAGCATGGCGTCAACTTGCAAAGCTCATTTAAACCAAAATACTAAAGCGTGAACAACTTGCAGTTCTGATAAAACTTGACACTTGTGCCTGAAAAAAGCACCACTGAAAAATCAATATGAAAGAAATGAAAAAGCATTACCAATCTCAAGCCTCAAGTTTGGATTTCATCTGGCAGCTCCTCATGGATCCCTGATTACAAAGGCTCAAACAAGTTTTAAGTTGACCCTCACACATAAAAGAAGTCCAAAGCTATCCAGTCCAGGATATGCTCCTGGTAGAGATTTGCCCTCCTTTGTCTTCCCGTCCTTCACATTGAGTTCCATCTTCAAAGTTGCTTCATGGAGTAATAGGACAATTAGAGTTCAAGTCCTCATATTTTCATCTCAGAAAGGAAACAGGAAGCAACATGGGCAAAGCAAAAGGGCACCCTCAGCCACCTGATCCCTTTTCAGAGAGTTATTCCAGAAGGCCCCTCCACCAACTTCCACTTCTGTTTCACTGAGCAGAAAGAACCTGACTGTTCCTCCAAGGGCCTGGGTCATGTGATCTTTAGCAGGACACAGTGCCATCCTGAAAAAGGGTTTTGTTCCTAAGGAAGCAGAGGAGAATAAGTATTTGTAGACAAGTTATAGTGTCTGCCATATACAGATGAGGCTAGTTGAGGTAGAAACAAGGAGGAAGATTGTCTCTAAAGCTGGAATTCAAGGCAGTAAGAAATTCAGGAGATAAGAAAGGGCCCGAAAGAGACTTGGCCTCACTGGCTACTTAGGAGAACTCAGTCCAATGTCCCAGAGCTCAGGGAACTAACTTTATACAACCATTACCCTCCATCTACCAAGGAACACTGGGTTTTTCAGAACATTTGGGAAAATGAAATGTTTCTTTAAGACAATAGTTTAATTTCCACTGTATCATTCTGTGCAGATACTTGAAATCTAACTTACACAACCCTCCCAAAATATACCTCAAATGTATAAGAATTTAGGAGAAAGAAAAGTTTTATAGAAAGACTGAGTTCTCTTTAGCCTTCTTGCTGCAATTGTTAAGTTTCTTAACCTAGCCTGCTTAAAAAAAATAAGCAAAGTCTATTTATTGGAAATTTCCAGACCATTTCAGAGGGCATAGGAGATGTTTGGGCTCTGCCCATAAACTTCAAATAACAGTGGAAAACCTATTTTATAAATTTCCTTCATAAAGCTGGCTTTGAAAGGAAAAGGCATGAAGCCTGAACTGTTTACAAGTACTCAAAATTTCTAGAAGCTTGACAATGGCAAATGCCAACGATGAGATTAGAATTTTTAGTGACCAAAACTTTCCTAGCATTGCTAGCCCTGTATGTCAAAGAAGAAAAAGGCTACCTCTGACAATTTGAAGTGTTGATTTCTGACATTTATTTGCTAAGGTAATCCTTGAATCCTTTGATAAATTGGAAAATGCTTAATCTAGGTCCTTCAGAAATATCCGCAACAATTACATGCCTGTATTTAAGCCTATAAAAGTTAATTGATATTTTGTTTCTCTGAAGATTGTTATACATTTAAGTGCAGTTTAATATGAAAAAAATGTATGCATCTGATGTTGACATAGTTTTTAGGGTGTGACTCTTTTAATCATTACTGATTTCCATATGCGTGTTCATTTACTTTTCAACTCAGGTCTAGCTGGCTCAAAAGCCCCGATGCTGACTCCGACCAGCTCTTCCGCATGGTGGCAGAGGTCTTCATCCTGTGGTGTAAATCTCATGTAAGGACATAGGCGGGCCTGGATTTAGAGATGGCTGTGAAAGGTACAGACCTTGGAAAACTTTCTGGTAATGTTTGCTTTTTTTATTTCCCTCCCACTTAGAACTTCAAGAGGGAAGAGCAAAATTTTGTGATTCAGAATGAAATTAATAATTTGGCATTTTTAACTGGGGACAGCAAAAGCAAGATGTCAAAAGTAAGTCCTTAGAAATCAACTCCAACAACTTCAACCTTGACCTAAGCTATGTATCTTGGACACGCGAAGGGATTAGCTCTGTATTGCAGTTAGCTCGAGCCATAGAAACCAACAGTCTCTACTGTTGTTTCTTTGAGAATGAGCCAGAAGGAACTGCTGGTCAAATAAGCATGGTTATCACATTTTATGAATAAACAGCTGTTTGTATGTCAAAAAGTTTAAGTTTCAAGACTTGCCTAAGGCATTTGAGAGGTCTCCCAAACAAAAACTGCTTGCTGTCATTTTAATGTAGAACTACTTCCTGTGTAGTGAAGCCACAAAAATACACATACCTAGCATCACCTTTTGATTAATTATGAAGAAATTACCTTGCTTTAAAGATTTCATTATCATTTCTTACAGTAAGCTTGTCTTGCTTTTTATCTGAAATAGTCAGTAGCTATTTGACTTCAGCTATGCTGACCTCTTAATACCTTCTGTTTATTTTCCATGTGAGTTGCATTCAGAAATCCAAATACTTGTCCATCTCCCTGTAGGAAATACTTGAAATAGGGCTCCTGGACAGTAATCTGATGAAAGAGTAACCTATGAGGGAGTGTACTAGGAATCCAGGAGAGGGGACTAGCCTCCCATCTCCTCCCACATCAGCTCTGCATATTGAGGCTTCAGTATTTTGATTGGAAAGAATCCTCAGACACTCCTTCAGGTGTACATACAAAAGCAAGGCTGACATAAATGTGATGTCTTGCTGCCAACTGTTATGACTGTTGCCCCAAGAAGTGTGCCTCAATGATGAGGGTTGACTGTGTCAAGTGCCAGTGACATGAAAACCTGAGAAATTCTCGTTCATTGCTGGTGCAGTGCTGCCTTTGAAGAACGTGAAGGTGGAGTGTGCATGGGGACCCCTCAGAAGTGAAAATCAATTCTGGAAAGATCACCATAGGTTTGTAGCAAAGCCTTTGGGGCATCTTTCCACATAACTATTGGGAATGGAAAACCTGTGTATGTGGAGCAGACAAGGGACCGGTATAACACCCAGAATAGAAATGTCTGCACCCAAAACATCACCAAGGGAGGCTAGCTCTGGTCAGCTGCAATCCCTCAGAATGTTCTGTCCCTTCCATCTTTTAGTTATGTTGACACTAACACTTCTTCCAGCATCTAAAATATTGACTCGAGTTTAGAATCTAGTGTACATTCCTCAGTGAAGTTTGATAAATGTGAACATACAAAGTAGAGATCAGCAGTACATATTCACTTTATAGATGAATCTTTACTACAGGGGAACATTACATGTGGTGGATCCCTTTGTGCTTGAGATCATTTCTATTTGATTATCTAAAGTTCTTTTTGCATTCAACATTTGGAAGATACATCTTCTACTCATTTGTGCAAGGTAGGATTATTTGGACTCCTGCTCCCTGGATATCTTAAGTTCCCTCTGAAGGTTCTTACAACTACCACAGACCCTCCTTTGACCTCATTCACCTAGAGAAAGTCAGTGAATTCTAGGTAGATTCCATGCCTTCTATGGGCTCAGGACTGACCCAGTTGGCATCCATTGTACTTATCAAGGGATGGCAGCAAAGCTATGAAAATGGCTGTGATTTACAGTTTAAATCCCAGAGGAGCAGAAATGGCAAAGACATCTCAAGCCTCTGATGATGAGTGGACTTAACATCATTGGGTTTTTGCGTGCAAAGAAATGAAGTGACAGGTTATGACATTTCAATACTAATCTACTAACTAACCTGAAATTTTGGCCATTCACATTACTGAATGAGGAAAATGGCATGTTTGTTTTGTCAGAGGTTGATCTTATTCAGAATCTGTACATCTTCCCTATTGGAGAGGTTAGTCAGTAGGAACACTTTCATTTTGCTTCCATTGACATCGTATGCCAATTTTTCCTGAGCAATGTGGGATAGGTTCAAAGTTACATTGTAAAAGATATGAAGGCACTGCCTAGACACTAAACATTTGCCAAACTCAGCAGGGTAACAAGTATTCACATTGTTCCTATTGCCCAGGTTGGGACATAAAGTGTAGTAGTAAATAGGACTGGAAACTGACTGGAAGCTAATTCCTATCCTTGTTGACTATGTATGGCCTTGCGTCATTCACTTAACTTCTCTGGTCTCCAATTTACCAATCTGTAGAATGAAGCTGAGCATACTACCTGATTCCTTACAGTTTCAGACTGCATTTCATGAAGATAATATCTCATAAACATCATACATAATTTCAGGACCAAGATAACAGACTTCAATAAATAGCAACTCATAGCCATTTCTGGTATCGAGAAGCCAGGGAGGAGAGTAGTCTTCCTTATGATCAGTTGAACCCTCATTCTGTTGGCCTCCCTGAAATTACACGTGTTCTCTACTACCTGGTCTGAATGATCACTTGTCACCTGTGCTTGCTTTTATTTCCACTGCCACTTGGAATCTGGTGTTGTATTAATGAAATGGGCCTTGGTGCACTTGGCATCCTTTGCAGAGATACATGGACTGGAATGCTGCATGCCCACACACACTGCACATGCCATGGCAGATGGAAAGGAAGTGGCGGGGGGGGGGGGAATATATGGTGTGCCTCACTGTTCATGTTTGATGAATTTGATTCAAAGATAGGCTATTATTCTGGCAGCTAAAGCAGATTGTTTTGAGAGCTCATTGTATATTTTGTTCA
Organism: Talpa occidentalis; assembly: GCF_014898055.3. NCBI lineage: Eukaryota > Metazoa > Chordata > Mammalia > Eulipotyphla > Talpidae > Talpa > Talpa occidentalis. The sequence continues at coordinate 3,901,969 of NW_023601104.1, read as the reverse complement.
TATAAAACCAGTCTGCAAATATGTTAAGCAAAACATAACTAAGCTGAGTGAGTGTTTTTTGTTTTGTTTTTAAACTTGTTTTGTTTTCTGGAAAAATGGCAGCAGCTTCCACGGAAGGGAATGGTAAGTTAGAATGTGTTTAGCCCAGAAATGCCAGTTCCTTGTCCAAGACAATAAACAATAAAGAGCTGTGATGCAGGAAACTAGAATCCCTCATTGTCTAAAGTCACTCATTGTCTAAAATCACTCAAGTGATTTCAGTACATTGGAAAAGGACAGGGAAGCATTTAGAAGCTGTCTTTGAGTTTTTCAGGAGTAGTCAGAATAATATGTGTGAGTTTTCTCCTTGCTCTCCTGCTGCTCACTCTCCTCTGTCTTATTCCCTCCACCCTGACAACATTTTTCCTTTTATTTGTATTTCTTTTTGCTCTTAACACTGCTACAACTCAGTCTTTCTCTCGGAATCTCACAATATACTGCTCCCTCACCTCGCCTTAACTCCACTTCCCTTCCCTCTTCCCCACTCCCCTTCTCTCACTGTCTTCCTTCCTGCTGCTCTCTCTTGCTTTCTCAATCTCAGAGTAGCTTCTAGAAATTCACCTTTTCCTCTGACATCTCATATTGTGTTCACTTCTCTTTTCTTCACCCTATCTGTGCATGTGGGTTGGCCTTTATTCGGAAACCTCTCCCTGTGGGGTGGAGAGTGTGTCCTCCTAAAACTCCCTTATCCCCTAAAAATGTGTTTTTTTTTCCTAAAGTCCCTACATAAAATCAGTTGTTTGACTATAAATTACTGAGGATTCAATGTGTAGAAATAAAATTATTTTGAAGGTATGGAAATTCACAAATTTCTGTTAAGAAAATAAAATTTCAGCCAACTTTATATATTCATATGTAATAGAATGCAGCATTGGGAAAATGCATTAGGTTAACTAAGTCCAGTGATATGTGATAAAGGAATAAAATTAGAGCCTGTAGCATGTAGGAGCTTGTGACCTAAGGTATATTTAAAAGTCACAGGCACAAGAAGGGAGATGCTCCATCCTCCAGCTTGTGGGGGTGATCCTGAGCCTCTTAGAATATTCCTAGAGTAAATATATATATATATATATATATATATATATATATATATATTATATATATATTCCTCCTTTAAGCAGCAGCACAAACATTGCTCTCCTTCGCTCACCTCTTTTTGTAACCATAGATCTGCTAGAGGTGATAATGTGATGGGTAGAAGAAAGGAAGAATATAAGGTCTCTGATTACATGAGATTATCTACCCAAGTGACAGGTGGTGGTAGAAGGGGAAAGACTTCAGATCTAAGGAGTTCGTATCTGAAGACCACCCAGGTCTGAAAGTCACACACTCTGGAAGGCTGGTCTCTGAGATGACTTGGCCCCTCAGGTTCATTGCTTGGTTTGGACCTAAGTCATGATGACCCAATTAACCCCCATCCTAACCTCTTACTTGCTCTTCATGCCATGCACAAGTGGTTTCCATAACTGTTGAGTTTCTGTTGTGTTGCTTGAGAAACTGAGGCTAAGAAATTGTGACTAACATGTGGTACCTAATACCTTGGACCCCTGCTTTTACTGACTGACTCTTCTCCTTGTTTCTTTTCTTTTGTCTTTCCACACAGGCCATGCAAGTAAAGGTACAGGTCAAATGCATGACGTGTCTTTTCTGTCCTAGTATTAGAGGTGCCAGGCTCTGGCCCCCCTCTGCACTGTGATCACCATGGGGGTAGTGCATAATGGATTTTCTCACCTGGAGGTCTCCCAAGCCTGCTCCAGGGAAGACAACTGCCTGTCAAAGAGTGAATGTAGGCCCACCCACTCTTGGAATGGGGAAGCCGGGGAAGCCAGCCAAGCCTCGCCCTAACCGAGGTCTCCTTGCTATCTCTGCTCCCTTCCCCCAGCTGCCCACAATGCAGCCAGAACACTGAGAGAGAGGGGGGCCTGCCAGGGCTGTGAGAACCCAGGAGACTGGCTCCTCTGCTATGACACACAGGGTCAGAATTCTAGTTGCTGTCCTTGGTGCTAGAAAACATGTTCTCCTTCTTGTGCAAGCCTCCCATGACTCAAAGAGTTTTCCAAGGACTAAAATTCAGAATTTAAATCAATAGATAACCATGAGCTTTTTGCACAAAATATGCATATAGTCCAATAACCTTGGGTCAGTTTTCTAGTTGCCCATACAGGTTCTTCACTTGGAAATATTTCTCTGTAGTAGCGTGTGTGTCTGTTGCCATTGTCCTACACCCTCTGCCCTCCAGTATGTGGTGGAGAGAGGGAGAGATGCAGACACCAGGTCACAAACAAATCTTAGTTAGAAAAGAGAAATGGAACCATGTCAGAGAGACTTGGGTCTGGATGTTAGCCCAGATGCTTACTTGACCTTGGAAAAATCACTTAACTTCCCTGAACATCAAGTTCTCATACATAAAACTGATTTGTTTATATCTCAGAATTGTTGGGAAAATTAGACATGTTTAATTAGCAGAAACATTGGTGTCAAAACACTATATATGCAGCATATGTGGCTAGAACAACAGATCAGCCGAATAAAAAAGAAAGCAAGAAATTATTAAAATTGTGTATCTTCTTCACAGTTAATTTTCATATGCCGCATGTTACTATTGCACTTTACACTTTTACATACACAATTCCACATATTTTATATAAACAAAATCCAGTTTTCTCCTTCATGGATCATTTGAAGCATTTTCAAGGGTAATTTATAAATTTGCCTTATAAATCCTTATAGGATTTATAGAGAATAAATAAAATCTTTATAGGATTCTCTACCCGATGGTCAAGCATGTAAGGAAATGCTCCAGCACTGGCAAATGATAGCTCGAACCTCATGGTCTGTGTGTGAACCAGTTTTTCCTTTTCACTGTGTTCTGGAACCCAAATAGCCTCCTCCTCTGGGCCTCATTGCTTCCTGCCCCGACCCCATCATACTCCCTGCCTCCCCCTTCCCTGCCCACCAGTGTCCTGTGCCTGCTGTTTTTGGAGCACCTACACATGGTACCCCTGCAACCAGTAGAGTGTTTGACCTGACTGGGTTTTTCTATCCAGGGGCTTGACTGCGGTTTCTGTAATGCATTTGTCACGAGCCAGGCAGAAGAAATCGCATCCATTTTAAGAGTGTCTGTTAATAAGTGTTGCCCACTTTCCCACTTTGGAAAGTCATTTTAAAAGGTCAGCCCCAAGTCAGTGCTCATTCTGACCCTTCTCTCAGAAAGCCAGTCCCTCATAAAATAAATTCTGCTCCAGCCCAGAATCCCAGGTCTTACATGCCAGTTCTAGAAGCGACGCCTGGCTTCTCCCTGCTCCCAAGCCCTGTGTCTGTATGTCGTAACCAACAGCAGTGCTGCCTCATTGCTGCAAAAGCTCCATGGGCACCTCGTAAAAGCAAAGCTTGGATGCGCTCTCGTCATGGGACCTGATTTCATTCTTTACTTCTCACTACCCACCCCTCCCATTTGGCTGGGGAGGTGTCTGTAAGCGAGGCACCATGTGTGGGCAACTTTGCTCTTTCAGAGCCTTCACATCATGAAACAGGTCTCCACAACACCTTGGTTCCTTGAGCACACCCACACCCACCATGTATTGTGGGTGCTAAGGGTTAGATTCTCCTCTGAAACCTCCTACTTCACTAGATGAATGCTCCCTGACAGGGAGGAAACAGTAAAAGCCAAGGAAGCACTAACTCTCACAGACTTGGGGAGTTCCATTCTATTGCATGTTCAGTGTTTCTCCCCAGGCAGATCCCCAGGAAGCCCTGCTTCTTCTGTGAGAAGAAGGGGAATGGAGGTAGAGGCTGAGTGGGATGCCAGTGCTCCAAAATATTAGCTTCAGCCCCAGAATAAAACAGTTCTTCTATGTTAGATGCTCTTCACATGTTTGCTATCCCCCTAGCAAAAGGACTCACACTTCTTTTTCTACATTTTGTCCATTATCAATCATTTTTTGAAAAACAAAACAAAAAAAAAACACCACGTTATTTGGTCCAAAAGTGAATGATCAAAGACTGTGTGTGTCTGTGGTATGTGCGTGGTTACGTGGTTCTGTGTGCATGTGCACAGCAGAGGCCCAGGGTCAGTGCTGGTCTTTTGTGGCCACCTGGTTGTCATTGTTTAACATACTCCTTTTACTGTCCTTTGAAATGTATTAGGGCCCAACTGTACTGACTGGGCCACAGGAGGCAGGCTGCCTCTGAGGCGTGGCAATTCCTTTCAGAGAATCACTGAGCTGCTCTATTTATTTCAACCCCATCTCGTAGTCTGGAGGACAGGACCAGGAACGGAAGAAGACAAAGCGGAGGGGAGACTTGTATTCCATTCAGACCTCCCTCATCGTAGCAGCACTCAAGAAAATGCTGCCCATTGGTTTGAATATGTGCACCCCAGGCGATCAGGAGCTGATCTCCCTCGCAAAATCACGATACAGCTGTGTAAGTTACCCGTCTGCTCTGTGCATGTGATTTGGGGGTGGCGGGGGGTGATAGGTGCACATCTTCTGAAGGCTTATTCCTCTTTGTGGGGCTGGTGATGGGGGGCAGAGGAAAAGAAACCAAGGTAACACATTTTAAAGGTGCTTTGGGAGTCAGCAGGTGCATTTGGGGATAAGTCTCTCTAATTTCTTTTCTTTTGTTGTTGCAACAACGATCCCAGCAAAACTGCCCATTGCACTCCTGCACCCTAGTTTACATTTCCATAATGATCTCCAGGAATAAATTGAACATCTCTTTCTACAGAGGGACACAGATGAAGAGGTCAAGGAGCACCTGCGGAATAATTTGCACTTGCAGGAAAAGGTGATGATACTGGCAGACAATGAAAAACCACACGGGCTTCCTTCTCTCTCTGGGGGCCATCTTCCCACTTAATTTTGCTCTTTTTTTTTTTTTAATATGTTCTAAAAATGGTCTCTGAGTACTTGTGTTTAATTGGCAGTACTAAATCTCTGCCCTTAAATTCTGGTTTTTTGCCCTTAATTTTTGTTCTTTCCTTTGCTATTCCAAAGAAGATGCAATGAGGTAGCCAATAAAGCTTGTCTTCCCCCCTCGCACTGTGTGAACACCAAGCTGCATAGCAGGGGTGTTAGATTATACACCTTGTGTATATATACTGACTGTGAGGCTTGTTAAACAGGGAAACAGATATCTGGAGGACATTTTAGCAAATCCTCCTCTAGAGAGACTCTGAAACAAAATAGTTTTCTTATCTTGAGTTGGTATAATCCTTCCCTACCCAAGAAAATTGAATTTTTGTTTTAAAGACTGAGATTTTTCTAGGTCTTTACTCAGATACCTTATGCCCTAAGATAGAGGACTAAACTGACACAAATAGCCTCCCCTTTTCATCCCAAACATATAGGAATGATGGATAAAATATACTACCAAAACGGAAATAAAAAGAAATGTCAAGTTCCAGAAAAAGGAAAATACTACATCATAGTAATAAGAAGTTGATGTAATTGGGACAACTGAGTTCTCTGGATACGTATTTTAGCGACTAGAATTTCTAATAAACCTAGAGGAAGAGGAGTGTGGTACCTATTCTATGAATAAATGCAGAGCAAGAAACTTAGATAAAATTAGCTTGAAACCCACAAAAACCTTGAAAGCACTTGGAGAGGCTCCACACTCTAAAGATAATAGTAAGACTCCTTATGAAGATATATTTGTGGAAGAACGCAAGCCCAGGTAACTATAAAGAGAATTTTAAAATAAATTAGTATTGTAGAAATACTTAAAGAGGTAAAGGTAGCAATAAAATTCATAAAGCAAGACTTGACATTAGTTTTTTTAAAGTACAATGGAGATGGGATTGGAAAAGACCTCAGAGTGATTACAAAAAAATAAAAATAGGGAAATAAAAAATTTGATTTATTGGGTTTTTAAAAAGGGTAGATATAGCTGAAAAGAGGATTTAGAAATTGGAGGATTGCTCTAAGGAAATTAGAATGCCTTTCAGAAAGAACAAGTTGGGAATATGACAAGAGTTAAGAGATACACAGGTTAGAATAAGAAGTTCGTACATGATATGGACAATATTCCAATAAAGATAACAGAAAATGAAAAAGAGACAAATAGGAAAGACTCCTGATACTATGGAACCAGGGTAGGTGTAAAAGGCTTTTCTAAGATGAGGTATAAAGGATTGCTTACCTTACATGTGCTTCAATCTTCAGTCTGATGATCCAGCTGTAAAATGGCAACTGAACCTCTACAAAGATGTTTTGAAGAGTGAAGAACCTTCTAATCCAGAAAAGACAGTGGAGCGTGTGCAAAGAATTTCAGCAGCTGTCTTCCACCTGGAGCAGGTAGGGAGCATCTGCCCTTGAAGACTGAAGAAGCAAGACTGCCCTAGAGAATATAAACCTTCTCTCCACACACCATTCTTAGTTAAGAGTGCCCTTATAAAATAGAAAACAAGGTTTCTTTCTTTTCACAAACATTTTCCCTTTGCAAAACAGGAGTGGCATCTCTCCTGCCCACCTGTGACAACACAGGTTGTAATGGCTTTACAGCATTACAATGGCTCTCTTTTTCTCCTTTTGCTAATAAGCCTATCCTTTTAAAATGTGGGGGGAAAAAAAGAGCAAGAGAGAGAAAATAAGGACCAAGGATCGATCATCCCAACTCACCCCCGGGTGTCACCTCAATGCCTTATGATAGCAGGCTTGTCAATTCTTTCCTTTCAGTGTTCTACAGATTTTTTTTTTTTTTGCCATTAACTCAAAGTGTCTGTTCAAGCCCCTTACCCATTTTTAAAACTACTGTTAAGTAAATAGCCAAAAGTAGTTGGGAGAAGGAAGAAAACCTAAGACCTCCACAAACTGAGTCTTTTACCTTTTGCTTACTATAGTTGAAAAGATTCTTTCAGGATTAAAATATCTGGACTGCAGATGACTATCATCTGCCACACCTACTACCTATGTGATCTGTTCTCAGGTAGAACAGCCTTTGAGGTCCAAGAAGGCAGTCTGGCACAAACTGTTGTCAAAGCAACGGAAACGGGCTGTAGTGGCCTGTTTCAGGATGGCCCCACTTTACAACCTGCCCAGGCAAGTGTTCTGTCATTTTCCTCTGGCATTTGAACTAGGGGTGGGAATTCAGGTTTCCTCCACAACCGTGATCTCTTCTGGACCTGCCCCTCATAAAGCCATTACAATCTACATATAAAGCAATGACCTTCTAAGCAATCAGGTAAGCATAAAAACTGAAAACAGATATGCTTCCCTAGTGCACCATGCCTGCCTTAGCTCATCATTTTACACCAGAAAGTCAGCCCAGTAAGCATATGCAAGCACTTGGTTTCACTGAGGAATGCTTTGTGAGGATGTAAAGATACCAGGAAAAGGGAACTGTTCTTTAACAGTTTTTACACCAAATCCCAGAAGCAGATAAAAGGGAATTTTTATACTCAAACATTTGGATGACACCAAAATTATTGTTTCATCTGCAGGTATAGAGATTTAACTGTAGAATCTTTAGCACAGTGTATTTGTCTTCACAAGGTGAAGAAAGGGCACTGGCTGAAGATGTCCCAAGAGGCCTGCCATGGCCATGATGCCTTCATCTGTGTATTTAGTCTTTACACAGAGTCAAAAATAGATGCAGACTTTTCTGGAATGTGTGTGAACGTACATGCTGTGTCAACATAGGATAGAGTATCAGCGCAGACATGGGCCGTGCTGCCCACTGGGGCTAACCCAGTGTCATTGGTCATCCGGCAACATTCCCATCCTCAGACTGAGTGCACAATCAGTGAAGACATTGGGAGACCCTATGATCAATAAACAAAACCGGTGATTCAATATAGGTCTCAGCTTTATCAACTTTTAAATCAATAGATACATCCTCACCTGATCAGGGAAAATAAATTTGATACTGGTCTATTCTGAATCCCATGCAAATTGCTTTTTTTTAATATCAGGTAAAGAATTATTCCTGTGCTTGACATTTGCCTTCATCAAATAACACATTGGCCAACGCTTGTCCAGAGTCTCCTATAACCCTATCCTGAGCCCACAGGTCAGCTGAGCCTTCCTAGTCAGGATCTTTGTAGACAGGGAATTGTGGCCTCTGAGACACACACTTGATCCTACAGGTCTCATGAGAAAACTAGTCCTTGGAAGGGGATGAGGCATCACAAAATCAAATGGATTTGATGAATAAAAAGCTGAAAAATTAATCAAGCATGAAGGCTGCTTAAGTCCTGGGAAAAATAACATGCATTGCCTAGTAGGATTTTCGTCTGTTTCCTAGAAGTGGTGAAACATCAGAAGACAGTCACTTTCCCCTCTGAGCGAGCCATACTTAATGTTGTGCTCGGTTGGCCTCTAGAAGGGCTCAGCTCTAAGCTCATGTCTCCAGGGCCAGTCAGGCAGAAATTCCATCACTCAAATACAAACATTTTTTCCCAAATCCGTGAAAAAGGTTAGTACTGGCCTTTCATATTTTGGTTGTTCACTCAGCTACTCTACCCACTGAATGACTAAGAATAAGTCCAGGAACCTACTATGTCTTTGATGAAACAGGTCCACCCGCACCCCTAACCTGGTTGGTGTAGGGGGCTGCCCTGGCTCTCCTCCCTGTCGGGGATGCTCGTAAGTAGGTTTCACAGCAACAACAAAAACCAAGAAGCCGATGGTGGAGATCACTCCTCTGATCCCTCTTGTGATGGTCTACACTACATGGAGCCTTCCATACTCCAGGGCAAAAGGATTTATTTTGTTATGTGGAAACTGTTTCTCTGATGTTAGTTTTTAAAAGAAAACCTGTATGCTTTTCTCCAGACACAAAATTAACAATTTCTTCCTGAGCACCTTTCAACTGGTTTGGCTGGAAAAAGTTAATGAAAAAACTCAGTATGACAGGCTTATACCCATTTTAATGGTAATGTAACCTGTGAAGAGACCTACTCATTCTCTGCACACTCCCCTTTCTTAACCATGACTTGACATTACCATAACAGCGCAAATTTGTACAATTTTTTTAAAGAACTCTGATTGGTCAGATTTTGAGGAAAGTTGGCAAGGACTGTGTTCTACTGGAAAACTTGACCAGATCTGGTGACCCAGATCCAGAACCTGCATCTTCCTCTTTCCTTCCTTCCTCACTACTGTGCTCACATTTGGCCACTACTTAGCTACTGTTCAGTGACTAATATTCCCAGAAGTCAGTCCCGCCTCTAGGGAGTGAGTAGCTCAGGCCAATTACTCAGTGTTCCCAGAAACCGAGGCCACAGCTAGAATCCATGAGGCCACAGCAGTTACACTACTGAGCGCAGCATGCCTGAGCCTTGCCTTCCTTCATGAAAGCTGGAGCTCCTGGCGATGTGGTTCCTTGTCAGCAAGTCATGCGCTGCTGTTTCTAGAACATCTGAAACTAAACCACTCACCATTAGCATGATTTATATTGGGTCTCCTGGACAGGTGATTAGTCAAAAGGAATAAGCAAATTACCATATGAAGCAAATACTTGAGGACTGTTCCTTGGCCTGACAAAGTATTTCTTATTAGGGGGAAAATGTGATAAAAGACCCTATGAAACCAGGGTGGGATCACAGTTACCTCCAGTTCTTGCAGGAACTGTTATCAATCCACTCCATTCTCCCAGACACTCAGGAACCTGCATGTCCAAGGGTCCCAGTTTCTCTGGTATGCCAGTGGCTGCCCTGACCAATCAGAAGATGAGAATTGTACAAATGTCTATGCTACTTACTAATCACCCAAACTAAAATAACCGTCCCGTGGATCCTTCTTGACCTCACTCTCACCCCTTCTGCTCAGGCACCGCTCTATTAACCTCTTCCTCCATGGCTATCAGAGATTTTGGATAGAAACAGAGGAGTATTCCTTTGAAGAGAAACTAGTACAGGATTTGGCTGTAAGTACCGCCTCAGCTGGAATCAGCTCTGGGTGTGAATGAATTTGGTTTTTGTCTTTGTGTGTGCGTTATAACAAATATTCACAAAGAATCAAATGTATAAATTCGAAAGGACTAACTGTGTAAGTGATCAGGGGATGTCCCTGTCGCAGCAGGAAAAGCCAGAGGATGAATTTCATCTGGAGGCGCTAATCCTGTTACCACCCCCATCCTCAGCATTATTAACCACTAACACTTCTTGGGCTGCACAGCCAAGCCATGGGCAGCTCATGCTCTGCTGAGTTGTGAGCACTGCGGGTTGCAGGAGGCAACCCCACCCAGCCAAGGCGCTTTAGGTCAGTGTCTCTGCTTTGGGGGAAGGTGCATCGAAATCCCCTTTCTGCAGCTCACGTTTCTGTATCTGGCCCTTCAGAAAATGGATCGTCCCCTGCCTCTAACAGAATCCACGCTCTAGAGCAATTTTAAACAACGTGCAAGGGCGAAGCACGTAGGGTAGAAGCACCATGGCGCCTCATCCTGGCTCAGAAAGAAAATAAGCCCCGCTCTCGTTTGGCAGCCCGTGTTGTTCTTTCTCGCCTCACTTCTTTACCCCTGACGCTGTCGCCATATCTTGCTGCGCGTTGCTTGTAGTCTCTCTTCCCCACGTCTCTCTCTGTCTTTCCCTATCTCCTCCTGCCTCTTTTCCGCCCCCCTCTTCTTGAATCCTTCCTTCTCTCTTTTCCTGCCACCTGTCTGTATGCTCTTTGTTCTCCTCATATAGTCCATGAGAAAGGGAGAAAGGTCACAGCGAAAATCTGAGGCTCTAAACACGCCGCCGAGGGCAGCTCTTCCCTTGGCCTGCTCCCCGCCTCGCCCCGCCACGCGCAAGCCCGTGTGGCGCTCGCATTCCTCACTGGATATGGTCCACTGTGCGGCTCTGCCCCTGCTGGAAGGTTCACTGCCCCCTCTGGCATCAGCCGCCATTCCCCTTCTGTGACAGACGATGCAGACTTGGTGGGAAGAAAAGCTGCACAGCTTCCACCTCCAGAACGGTGTCTGGAACAAGATGGCTAGGATCAGGGGGGAGGTTAGGAAAGAAACATTTAGCAATTGAATCTAGAAAAGCACCAGATTCCAGATGGCTCCAGTGTGTTGTAGCCCTTGCTCCACTCCTGGTTTCCAGTCCGGCTTTCCAAGTGCAATTTTAGATACTGGCCAAGAGATGGGGCGTCTCACGTGACTGCCAGGGCTTCCCTCCTGAACTCGGGTGCCCAGAGCTTGCATGAGGCCTGCTGATGGGCATCTGGAGCGCCTCCCTGCTGTCGCTGGGCTTTCGCTTTTGCTTTTGCTTTAACCTAAAATGGAAGGTTTCCTGGAATGGCTGAAAATATACTTCTGTCCTAAACCTGGCATCCTCAGGGCTTCTATCCCGAAATAAATATATGACACAGTGGTTTTTCTTTGAACATTTAGTCCGGTGTCCCCCACCCCAGGCCCCCCCACTCCCATGCTCACCCTTCTCTCGGCTTGCATGCAGTGCCTGTGCTGAGGCCATGCCTAAAACCTGCCTGTCACTCTGTGTAGAAATCTCCCAAGGTGGAAGAGGAGGAGGAGGAGGAGACAGAAAAGCAGCCAGATCCACTTCATCAGATCATCCTCCATTTCAGCCGCAATGCTCTCACGGAGAGGAGGTCAGTCAGCAACATGACAGCACCCACTTCTCCCCAGCCTCGGGCACGGTGGTGTCCACCCAAAACCTTCCTCTCACCAAAGGTGGTACATGAAGTGGGGGTGCCAGATTTGAGCAGCCCTCCTTGTGGCCCTATTATTGGCCATCAAGAAACTACTAGGATGGTCCTCCCTGGTGGCCTAGGGGTTAAGTCTCAGCACCATCACAGCTGTGGCCTGAGTTCAATCCCCGGCCAGGTTGCTGACCCACGTGGCACAGCAGACCCCTCCCATCTCTCCAGCTGCTCCCCCAGCAGTGTATTTCAGTCATTCTGCCTGTTCTGCTCCCCACTCTGTCTCTGGTGAATCCTCTCACCCCAGTTCTTCTATGCAAAAATAAATAAGTAAATAAAAATCTTTTAAAAAGAAACAACTAGGAAACTGCATAAGCCACAGCCCTCTCGTCCTAATGGGACCCGAGACTGTAACTTTCATCCCTGAACTCCATGTCAAATCAATCATATTCAGATTTTCAAAGTGGTTTCTAAGAATTCAAGTGCCGAGGATATTTTCTAATTCAGTCACTAGTATATAGGATCTAAGGTGCATGTGACTCTTGGTCTGCTCCGGTGGATGGGAAAAGCAGTCTGCTAAATGTTTCCTCCATTCTTTCTAGCAAATTGGAAGACGACCCTCTGTACACCTCCTACTCCAGCATGATGGCCAAGGTACGTGTGGGTTTTCTGGCCACTATTTTGGTCCTTGGCATCCCTAGACCTCTTCAGGGCCTCGGGACCTGTCCTGCTGAGCACAGGCCTGGGACGCAGTCATGACCCGGGTCAAGGCCTCACACAGTTCATGTGCCCCGGGGGTGACATCAGTAAACCGCTCTGCCACCCTCCGAAGGGAGCTGGGTGCATGTAATCAGGTCCACGAGGCAGTTCTACGCCAGCTACATGGGGCTTTTGAAACTCAGAACATGCTGAGTTTTTGAAACTCAGAACACATCCAACGGTTCAGGCATTTCTGTCAGCAAGGAAGAGCTGTGCTTTCAGAGGCAGGGTCAGACACTAAAGCAAGATGCTGGTGTTTTGGAAGAGGCACATGGCCAGAGGTCTGTTTCTATGTCACACAGAGGGGTGGGGAATTCTGGAATGCTCAGTGGGTAACAGAACTGCTCCGCAAATGGGAAACCCCTGTGTCAGGCCAAAAAGGGGGTGTCCTGGGGTAGAGGACGACCTTGGGGTCATGATGGGAAGAGGGCACTGTGGGATTCACATCCTGGGTGTCTCTGGTCTTCTTGCCATGCCTCTGCATCCTGTTATTTTTTTCTTAATTTATATATATGTGTGTGTGTGTGTGTGTGTGTGTATATATATATATATATATATATATATATATATATATATATATATTACGTCATTTCTCATTTTCCAACAATGTTTGCTTTTTGAAGGAAGGGAGAGAAGAGCACAGAGAAAAATAAATAATTTTTAAAAATTTTTAAAAAGCACAGAGGGCTGTGGGGATGGCGCGCTGGTGAACTGGTGGAGGAAATTCTCTGGGGCTACACCTGGGCATTGATGAGAAAGGGAACTCCCTGTACCCCTGGGGCTCCATTTGTGCTGGAACAAGCTAGGTCGAGGAGTTCGGGTCTACGCTGCAGCCAGATACATGCTCACTGAGTGTGTGACCTTGGTGTTCCCATTTCTCATCTCTGAACCCCTTGATGGCCACAAAGATGGCATTTAGAGGGGAGTGTTTCCCTGCAGCATTCAAAATGTTCTTGGTTTTGCAGAGTGCGAAGGTCCTGAGGTGCCTGTGAATTTCACCCTGTCCCCTGCCTTGCACGGTAGAGCAGAGTCATGTTTCTTAGCTCACTGCTAATTCGACTGTCTCCTTTTCCTTCCTCGCCGATTGCAGAGTTGCCAGGGTGGGGAGGTCGAAGAAGAAGAGGAGGACAAGGAGAAAACATTTGAAGTAAGTTTTTGCTAAGATTGAAGTCAAAGCTCCAAGATAATAGGTGGGGCCTGCAGAGGCCAAGAGGCCCACCCAGTGTGATCGCTGGTGGCAAATACACGGGTCTGCCCAGAGGACGCACAGCACACCCTTTGTTTGTAGACAGACAGCTGCGTCTGTCTGTCTACCTAACAGAAGGTAACAGGCAGCCAGTCGGTCAGCAAACCACCCCCCTAAGTTTGCTACCCTGGGTTAGGTTAGGGTTTGGGTTATAGCCAAGGCCATAGAAGAAAATTCAGATGTCCAGAAATGAAAGCTCAGAGCAACGAAGACACCGGGATGGCTTTTGCACGACTGTTCTATAATATAACTAACAGTGAGGATGAGGCCCTGTAGGGCCCCGAATCCCAGGATCAAGCTGTATTGGCAGGTACTCTCTAGGAAAAGCAAATGAATATATGATAGTTCTGGAAAGCCCTCACAGTCTAGTATTCCCTCTCTGGTAGAGGCTCCGTAAAGTGTGTCCTGAGAGTTTAGATATGTGGGCATCTCCTACATGAGACAGGTGCACTCTGGTGGGCCCTGCAGGGTCCCCTGTGTGACAGAGCTTTGAAAACAAACATTTTAATATGGAGTCATGTCCTGTAATCCAGTATCAAAGGGGAGTGGACTGTGTTTCCTATCAGTAGAAAATGTGGAAAATTCACCATCGAAGATAAATGAATTTGTGGGTAGCCCGTTTTGGAAAGCTGGGGAGCCCCTGGAAATAAACTGCAGGGGGCTGCTTTATCCCAAAGTGTGTGTATTACCTTCCGTAGGCAAGTAAAGCTTCTCTCACTTCATCTCAAAACAGTCCATTCCCTGGGGGTGAGCAATCTTTCCCTGTGTTTTGGTGTGTTTGTTTCCAGGAGAAAGAAATGGAAAAGCAGAAAACCCTCTACCAGCAAGCTCGGCTGCATGAGCGCGGAGCAGCAGAGATGGTCCTGCAGATGATCAGTGCTAGCAAAGGTGATTGCCAGGGTTTCTGAATGGGCGCTGTGACAACCACAAAGATATCCCACTGTCACATGAAGTCATTATTGAAGAGTCCTGGGAAAGCCCAGAGGGTGTGATTTACCTTCTGTTGCCTTGGTGACTCAATTGAATCTTCATTCTGGCAGGTGAGATGAACCCCATGGTGGTTGAGACTCTGAAGCTGGGGATCGCCATTCTGAATGGGGGCAACGCTGGCGTACAACAGGTAATGGGGACTGGCGGAGGCAGCCAGACTCCCCAGGGTGTTCCCTTTGCCCAGCTGACATGCTTGAGGGAGGAAGTATTGGGGCCCCCCTGAATCACCTTTGCTGGCATTCGTCCTTGGTGGCCAATTGTATCCAAGTAGCTGGGAACACAGATAAACCCAGGGCTGCAATTCCACAGACTAGTGTGTACCTAACAAGGAGGATTTACCCGGAGTTTGAACGAAAAGCATTTCCAAGGAGGAGGGTGCCCAATGGACCGGGGTGGGGGATCATAGGTGCTTGGGTGATGGGGGTGTAGTAGTGACCCATATCTGAGTAGCTGCAAACCTATTTCCCAAATCATAGTAAACCAACAGGACCTCCATTTAAAAAAAAAAAAAAAAAACTTCCTTTTTCATCATTATATAATTTTCTTCAGAAATGTGGCCTAGGGGAAGTTTTCTAAGCCTTAGGTTTTTATTTCAACCCTTTCACTATGAGACAGAAGCCTGATCAGTTAAGTGGGTTTATAACCCCACACACCTCTTCATTTATTCATTCATGCACTCAGCAACTGTTAGTAACTGCTGAGCATGCACTAGGCCAGGCTCCGTTCTAGGGATGGGAGGGGTAGTAGTGAGTAGTGCAGATGAACACCCCTGCCTTCATGCAGTTGGTTTTGATAAGCGTGCACGAGAAACACAAAGCAGCACACTGCAGAGTACCTGCACACGGTATTCATTCAACAGTCTGAACAGGAACTGGCTGTAGAAAACAGGAATGCACAGGTCTCTCCCAGGTACTTTGGGCTCTGATTGAAAGCATCTGTGTGCACAGGAAAGTGGCATTTCAAAGGCTCTTGGCCTTCATGAGGGTTCTATCCCAGGGCCTTTGAGGATCACCAAACTCATCACTGCCATATTACCTAGAGGTTATCCCAAACAAATATCTCATTGAGAACTTACCTTTTCTTTTTCTTTACTTTACTTTTTTTTTTTTAATTTTATATAAGGAGAAAATTTTTGCACACAACACTAATGATAAAAGACTGAGCACAAAAACCTATAAAGAGCTAACAAGACTCAACAAAAACAAAGTAAATAGCTCAGTCAAAAAATGGGCAGAAGAGCTAAAAAGAACTGACCTTTTCTAAGACACCCCTCACTGTTCTATCACCCCATGAGTTGTCTTTCTTGTAGGACTATTTTTTTAAACAACAATACGTTTATTATGTCATACATTTCCTGCTTTCCTAGTAGCAAAGAACAAAGGACATAAAGCCTCCTCACTAAGGCAACACAGAGCTCTCCACTAGGCTCTTTACTAGTCATGCTCCCAGCTCTGTGCACCAGACTCATTACATGAGCTATTCAGATAACACCACAATGACAGAAAGCATGACTGGACCATGGTCCTGAAGCCTCTTCCCAAATAGGAGAGACTTAAAGCAGCAAATCTAGGGCCTCCCTGGTGACGCAAGGAGTTAAGCACAGCACTGTGAAGATATCCACAGCCTCTGCAGCATGAGTTCGATCCCCTGCCGGCCAGAGAGCTACCCATATGGCACAGCAGACCTCTCCTGTCTCACCCGCTGCTCCCTTCAGCAGTGTCTTTCATTCAGTCTGCCTGTTCTGCTCCCCACTCTGTCTCTGGTGAATCCTCTCACCCCCCACACCTCTGGCCTGTACCCCAGTTCTTGTATGCATGCATAAATAAATCTTTTTAAAAAATCCATGGACATCAAAAATTTGCTGTAGTGTCCTAGCAGAAATATAGGTGGCCTTGATGAAATAAAATGTCCAACCTAAAGAGTCTGGTTCCATAAATAGAGGAATAGAGGGTGGGCTAAGATATATAGGAGGTTGAAAGTCCACAGGTGGTTCCTAGGCCTACTCAGGGTGACAAACTACTGCTCTGGCTCCGGCTCAGCAAACCTACCTTGCTGGGACTGGCTGCTCCTAGCTTACAGGGAGGGCAGATACCTCCCATGGTTTTCACTGTTTCCCTTTATGATGTGTGTCCCTTGCAGAAAATGCTAGATTACCTAAAGGAGAAAAAGGATGCTGGATTCTTCCAAAGCCTTTCTGGTCTTATGCAGTCTTGCAGGTAAATACAGGGGTGGGGGGTGATGGGTGGAAAGGGTCACAAAATAAACTGGATTACTATGGAATTATTTCAAGAGGAGTCACCTATTTCAGAATGCTGAGGGTTGCTATCCTTTCTCAGCCTGCAGGATTACATTCAAATTATACTCCAAGGGAAAAACAGTCTCCTTTACACACACATACACATATGCACACATACCCTGCCTGTTTATGTTAGTCACCCTTAACTCCTTTTTTTTGTTGTTTTCCTTGAAGCTGAGAGTGCATATGGAATTGTTCCTGAAATCTATATGCTCATAAAAGTGTAAGCAGAACAGAATGGAAAAGGAGGAATATCCCACTGTGACCCAAAGCTGTGTTTTCATTGACCCCTTCAGACACCTTTATCCTTAACACTCTTTATCCTTAAGAGTTCTTTGAGCCTAAATAAGCATTTGGTGGGTACATATTTTGACAGAGGTACATCTGGACAAGGGAGCACCTTGACATAGTCTGAAACACTAAGCATTAATCTTTTGATATTCCCACATGTAACCAAAAATGACAAGGTTGTCATAACTGCTCATTTCAGAAACCAGTCAACAGTCTTTCTAAGAAAAAGGTCAGGTTATTTTTGAAGATTGACATGTGTTTTGAGTAGTCTGCAACTCATTCTTAAGGAAATCAAAGTTGTAATGCTGTAGCTCATTTGCCTTGTTACTATTCTTTAAAATGGAACTTCAGGGTGTCCGTTTTAATACTCAGAAGGTGGACAGTCTTTTGGTGGTGCCCTTCATTTTGCTGACCACCTTTGATCAGGTCAGTGGAGTTGTAGGGAACCCATTTGAGCTGTGATACAATCCCTGGTTCTCAGCTCCATCCCTCACCCTCAGTGACAGCCCATTCATTTATTACTTCTCTCAGGAAAAGAAATTGTAATATTGCTAGACAGTTCAGTTCCATATTGCTTGTAAAAGTTTCAAATTTCTAAGAATCCTCTTAGTAGCCGGTAATATTTAATATTGCTAAATTCATTTTTAAAGATAGCTTGGAGGGACAGGTAATATACCCTTACAGGCCAACTGTGTTCTAACAGACGTTTTAAGATACTTTAGTAGATTTTTGCTGATTATAAGTATATCTGTAGTTAAGCAGAGAAATTAAAGCTATTGAAATAGGTGTTAGGGATGGAGTGAGGGTTAAAGTATCTGTTGCACAGATTCTCTTCTGAATCAGAATTGCTGCTTCAAAGCAGCTATGCCCAAATATCCTGTTTCCATATCATCCTCCCTCAACAGCAAAACTAAAACAGAAGGATAATTCTGTGTTACTGAGCAGGTCGTTTTACAATGGGATCTGAGAAAAACCAAGATGGCAATTGGAATTTTCATTGCTTTCTCTTTAAAAGCATCTAAACTGAAGAATGTATGTGACGCCGTACAAGATGGAGACAGGAGACAGACTCCTTACACAAAATGTGTAAAGGAAACTTTTTTCCCTTTGAGTACCCCTTTGCCCAGGGGTAAAAGGAGGATAAGGTTTACACTGTCATAAATAGACTCAGTCATTTGCTGCCTTAAAAGCTACAGTCCAGGGCCTTCCCTGGTGGCACAGAGGTTGAGCGCTGGGCTGCGAGGCTGCCCGCAGCCTCTGCAGCGCCGGTTCATTCCCTGGCCGCCGGCAAGGGTCCCACCAAAAAAAAACAAAAAAACAAAAAAACTAATTCCAAAGGGCACCTGCACGCCTATGTTTATAGCAGCACAATTTACAATAGCTAAGCTATGGAAACAACCCAAATGCCCAAAAATAGATGACTGGATCAAGAAGATGTGGTACACATACACCATGGAATATTACTCAGCATTCAAAAAAGATAAACTCAGGCCATTTGCAGCAACATGGATGGAGCTAGAAGGGATCATGCTCAGCGAGATACGCCAGAAAGAAAAAGAAAAATATCAGATGGTTTCCCTTATAGGAGGAATGTAGAGGAATCCAATAAGGGATCAGGGAAAAAGATAACTATAATAAAGTAAAAACAAAATCAACAGGCAACCAGAGACCAGAAACATTCTGTAGGGGACGAGTAAGGAGAGAGATCAGGACAGGGGTGGAAAGAGCACAAGGGACTATGGTGATGGTGCATGGGTGAATTAATGGTGGGAATTTCACGGGAAATCATACGTTGTACAAAAATGAAGGTTGATGTAATAAATATATATTTTTTTAAAAAAAACTACAGTCTTGTGAGTTCTTGTATTCCTAGTTCTGTGAAACCTTTCAAATTAGGGAAGGAGTTAGAATCTGAGAGAAACAGAATGAGCCCCATTTGGAAATAATATGATCTAACAGTTATCAAGCTTTATCATTATCAAGCTTTCTGGCTAAAGAGGATTTGGAAGTGGCTGTGACAAGGAAGGTTGGGGGAACTGAGGATAAAATTGAAGTTCAGCTAGGTTCAGGATACCACTGTCTCTAGAAAAATTAATCTCAACTACTAACAGCTCCTGAATGATGCAGGAATCCTACAGGGATGGGCCTTCGAAATCCGCAAGTTTGTGTCTCTCTATCTGTATTCACCCTAAGCACTAAAGTCCATAATTCCTGTGATTCTCAAAATAGAAAATTGTGGAATATAAACATTCATACAGTTTAAAGTCAATTTTCTCTTAAGAAATCTTAGGAAACAAATTACTCCTTTATTTGGGATTTTTTTTATTAAATCTTTATTCATGAGAAAGGACTCAAATTTGACAATGACAGTTACCTTAAGTGTTGGAGATGTCTCTGCATTCCCGTGACAGGTTGTAGGCTTTTGGCTCCATGGACAATGCTTGGCACAAACCCAGGGGACCACTAGACTCAGCCACACTGTAATATGCTTCCATTTATGATAGGCAAGAACAAGATATTCTTAGTCATTGGCTGCACTTTTTATATTAATTTTTTTATTTTTCACATCATTGTTCATTTTTAAATAATATTTGCTTCCCCCCACCCCCTCAGGTGTAGTCCCCATAGAGTTTCCTTCACCAAGGCACCCGTGCACCATCATTGGCTGCACTGATGCGAGAGATCCACTTCCCCATTGTGTGTAGCCCTGAATTCTCTTTTCTTTCATCTGTTACAAGTGTCCTTGACCTGAATGCATTTGAGAGACAGAATAAAGCTGAAGGCCTGGGGATGGTTACTGAAGAAGGAACACGTAAGTAACTCATATCTGTGAAGGCCATTTTCTTCCTGATGAAAATATTAACTATTTCAAGTTAGAGCCCCTGCTCACTGCTTGTGAACCTGCAAGGATTTGTTCCATTTGAGAAAAATCTTCCCATCCTTAGCTTTGATAGAATCAGACATATTTGTCAAGCTGGTTTCTACTAAAGAGAATTTGTCGTGGTGTTTATGACTTTCTTAATTTGTATTTTTCTGTTTTTTTTTTTTTTTTTTTAATCACCAGTCATTGTTCGTGAGCGTGGTAAGTTTGAGTCTCTGGCCTGAGTTGTCTGCCATATGTGTGAATCCTAAGGGATATCATTTAATTGCCTCAGTGCCAACTTATTTTAGGCCTGGTGGTTGCATGTCAAGTTTAACTCAACAGTGGGTGCTTAATTAAAGACGTGTCTTCCATTAATAAAGCATGGGTCAGAGACTGTGAATGTTTAGACTAGTTGTTTGCCTTACAAATGCATCGTGGGGCTGATGATTTCAGCTTTGTTGGCCACCGTGCCCTGCAGGCTCAGTTCCCTTCGCTCGGGTGTGTCACCTCCCTTTCCACACGGCCCTGACAAAAGCTCTCTGAGCATTTTTGCCGTCACTTGCATTGGAAGGTGTTTTATGTTGAAAAGCAAAACAGGTGCTCACCAGCCTTCTGTTTTCAAGGTGAAAAAGTCCTCCAGAATGACGAGTTTACCCGCGATCTCTTTCGATTTCTACAGCTACTTTGTGAAGGACATAACAGCGGTAAGTAGAACAGATTGATTTGTTCAGAGAAAACAACATTCAGGTGCACAATTATGGTCCATTTCAGGATGTCACATTTAATACAACCAGTTGCTGACTCAAGGACAACAGTTAATCCATTCCTCAATAAGAAACCCCGCATAGAAGTTCTTGAAGTTCTTGGCTAATGTTAGTCAGTGCCACTCAGGTTAAACTGCTTCCAGAATCTTCAGATGGGGAATCTGAACCCTACATATTCTGTCAAGTCCCTCAGGACTCTTTCAGTCTAGTATCTGTGTCACCAGGAAGGGAGGGGAGAGGGAAGAGTTCTGTTGGGACCCAAGCCTCCCGGTGCCCTTATAAGGCTTTTCACATAAATTGTCTCCTCTAAGTTTCCCTGAGAGTGCATGTCCCACTCCTGGGTGTGACAAGGACGGGCTCTGACCCCGCCTGGTGTTCTTAGACTTTCAGAACTTCCTGCGGACTCAGATGGGCAACACCACCACCGTGAATGTCATCATCAATACTGTGGACTACCTCCTGCGTCTGCAGGTGAGCAGGGAGGGTGATGCCTGGGGCACATCACACACGTACTTTCTTTTCAAAAAAAATAAATAAATAAAAGATTTATTTATGCATAAAAGAACTGGGGTACAGGCCAGAGGTGCAGGGGTGAGAGGATTCACCAGACACAGTGGGGAGCAGGATAGGCGAATTTACTGAAATACACTGCTGAGGGGAGCAGTGGGTGAGTCAGGAGAGGTCTGCTGCACCATGTGGGTTGCTTCCTGTCTAGGGATCGAACTCATGCTGCAGAGGCTTCAGGATAGCTTCACAGTGCTGTGCTTAACCCCTTGCACCACCATACACGTACTTTCAGGAGCCAAAGTCCGCTGAACAGGATCCACCTTAGTGCCCGCGTGGAAGGTATCCTGTCTATGTGTATGTCACACACTGACAGGAGCCAAATACCTAAAAAATGTGTTTGAAGACTGGAGTCGGGGGAGGGGAGAAATTAAATAACCAAATCCTCTATTACAATATGCTGCTTCCCTTTAGTTTTGCCAGTGAAAATCCAGCCACAATGGCTCACAGTATAAAACAACCTGTGAATGACAACAGCTTTTTCATTGGGAAAAAGAGGTACAGAAAATGGTGGGAATAAGTTCTCAAATTCTTAGTGAGAAAAGCCACTTGGATTAATTGTTTGAGGAAAATCCAGATAACATCGGGAAAAATCTATATAAATATTTTTCAAAAGGATTCTCATTTTTATTTTATTAAATGTATTTTCTTATATCAGTGTTCATTTTGGTACAGTATTTAATTTCTCCCCTTAGGTGGAATCACCCTAGTTCTCCCACTAAAAAAGGGTTCTCTTTGCTGAATCCTTAACTCGGCTCTGCCAAATACCAGTTGGTGACGTGGAGTGATCGATTTAACTCCCTGTGCTCCAGTTTCTCCTGTATGAAATGGGTGGTGCCTATCTCTCCATAAAGATGGAGAGGTTTGATACATGTAATGTGCTAAGAATGTGCTGCTTTGATGGTGATTATTTACATGATAATCACTGTTACCTTTCATGTGCACTTTTCATTGTAAATAAATCGTCCTATATCATAGTCACCCAGGCCCAGCTGAACATCATCCTCACTCCTTTCTGTTCTTTCCTGCAGTGGGGTATCTGTACTTAAAAGATGCTAGGGGTCAGACATTCCAG
The DNA here is from genome assembly GCF_014898055.3 of Talpa occidentalis. Taxonomy (NCBI): domain Eukaryota; kingdom Metazoa; phylum Chordata; class Mammalia; order Eulipotyphla; family Talpidae; genus Talpa; species Talpa occidentalis. The sequence goes on along the minus strand of NW_023601104.1, from coordinate 3,879,491 downwards.
TGCTGCTTCATAGAGCCCCAGGCGCCTGTCATAAAGAGGAGACCATAGAAATGTAGGATTCACTTGAGCTCTTCTTGAACACGGGTCTGAAGTCTGAGAAATACTAAATTCTACTTGTTTGCTTTTAGGAATCAATCAGTGATTTCTACTGGTATTATTCAGGGAAGGACATCATTGATGAATCTGGACAGCACAATTTTTCCAAAGCCCTGGCAGTCACCAAGCAGATTTTCAATTCTCTTACAGAATACATCCAGGTACGTGCTACAGAATGCATGCTTGAAGACAGAGAACATTTTTGATATTCCCATATTCTCTATTCCCCTCAGAATAGTTGAGTGAACATATGGACTGTGCATTCAGTGCTAACACTGACTAATATTTCTTAAAAGATATTTATTTGTGTAGAAGAACTGGGGTGTAGGTCAGAGATGTGGGGGGGTAAGAGGATCAACAAAGACAGTGGGAAGCAGAACAGGTAGATTTACTGACATAACACTGCTAAGAGGAACAATGCGAGAGACAGGAGAGGTCTACTGTGCTATGTGCATTAGCTCTTCGGTCAGGCATCAAACTCAGGGTATAGTGGTGATAGCACTGAGACTTAACCCCTAGGCCACCAGGGAGGTCCCATATATTTTTTATTTATAAAGAGGAACCGATAGTACCTACACTCTGTGAATAGCTGTAGTTAATGGTCCCTCACTGTGACCTGCTCATGATGTAGTCACACTTTATTTGCTTTTATCTTGTTACATTTTGCTTCCCCTTATAGACTGATAACTTTGCAGAAAGAAAGTTTCTTAATTTTTAAATTCTTCATGGCACATCATAGGTGTTCAGTAAGCTTAGAGAATGGAGTTTGTAGATGACAGAGTGAAAGAATAAAACATAAATGATACTATCTCGAATCTGGAGATTAAAAACAGAGTTCACGAGATCTCAGGACTAAACTTACAGAAAAGGCTACTTCAGAAGTATGTACACAATGCACAACAATGGTGGTCAAATCTGCAAGTGAATTTCAGGTCAAATATCTAGATCTTGGGCCATTCATTGTTCATAATATCCTATGTTCATTCTCTGCAGTGCTTTAACTACTGTGAAAAGAAGTAGAGGATGTATGCAGACACAGTTTGCTATAAAATCAGTAGCCATATCATAGTTCTTTTTTAAAATTTATTTATAATGTTTGCTTTTTCCTCTCAGGCATGGTCCCCATAAAATTCCCATCACCAGTTCATCTGTGCACCATCATCAAAGTCCCTTGTGCTCTTCCCTCCCCTGTTTTGATCCCTCTCCCTTCCTCTCCCTGCCAAATGTCTCTGATTTATAGTTGCCTGTTAATTTTATTTTTTTCCTGATCCCTTATTTGGCTCCTCTATATTCCTCCTGTAAGTGAAACCATCCGATATTTTTCTTTTCCCTTCTGGCTTATTTCACTGAGCATACTCCCTTCCAGCTCCATCCATGTTGCTGCAAATGGCATGAGTTTATCTTTTTGATTGCTGAGTAGTATTCCATTGTGTATATGTACCACATCTTCTTGATCCAGTCATCTAAAATGCAAACTGGGACCTCCCCTGGTGGTGCAGCGGTTGAGCGCTGGGCTGCGAAGCTGCCAGCAGCCTCTGCAGTGCCGGTTGGGTCCCCGGCCACCGGGCGAGGGTCCCATATGGCGCAACAGACCTCTCCTGCCACGCCCGCTGCTCCCCTCAGCAGTGTACTTTGTCAGTCTGCCTGCTCTGCTCCCCGCTCTGGCTCTGGTGAATTCTCTCACCCTCCCGCACTTCTGACTGCACCCAGTGCTTGTATAAATGAATAAATAAATAAAATAAATCTTAAAAAATATATTAAAAAAAAATAAAATGCAAACTGATCCAACCACTATGAAAAGCTGTATGGAGGTTCCTCAAACTTCTAAGAATGGAGCTACCATATGACCCAGCAATTCTACTCCTAGGTATCTAAAGAACACAAAAACATTTATTCAGAAGGATACCTGCACCCCTATGTTTATTGCAGCACTATTTACAATAGATAAGATATAGAAACAACCCAAAGTCCTTCTTTTAAGAGCCATATGATCATGCAACTGACACCCTCAGGCCACACTTACTAAAATAAGCATAAAATTAATGCTATTAACTTGAAAGGGAGAGATGGAGCTTTGTCACTCAAAGATTGTTAAAACATTGGATAAACCTAGGAGCAGGTGACTGACTGGAAGAAATCCTAGATCATTGAACAGATTTGGCAAGCATCTGATTTGTTTTCTGCACAAACCTTTATCTTCAGAATTTCCTGTGGAGCACTCTTACACCAAAAGTCAAGCAGAAGCTTATTTTTGGTGAATGTGAGTTTGTTTCGACAACAGACTTTGTTCCGAAAAGAATTTAGAGGTTTCTAGGGAATAGACAGCAGGTGCTAGTTTTCCTCCTCACCTCTACCCAGGGAATTCTCTCCAGGCTTTCGCTAGTTAAGATATCTATTTAAAATAGTGTCAGAATTCTTTTTGGAAATTTCTTATTGAAGAGTAGTTTGGTGTAGGATTACAGGGTAGAAAACATGAAAGCTATATGGAAGAGTTAAAGATAAATGTTAGTTCAGTAGTGCTCTTCAAGAATTGGAACGGTAATTAGCATAGAAAATGCAAACTGGTACTTGTTATTCCTCTGAGTTTGATTTCCAGAAAAGCTGGATGGTATTAAACCTAAAGTTCAGGTTAACAATAAGAACATAATTAACAAAAAAGAAAAAAATCCTAAGAGTAATTCAACACTAGCAATTTATTCCAACTTTTTCACTGAGCACAGCCATGTGGTCATAACCTTGTGTGCACAGCTCTGCCTGAGACACTAGGGCCTAGTCTTCAGCATGTGCTCCACGGAACCCACTCTCCGACCAAAGTGTGGGTGAGACTGGGCTGGAGTGCCCTTTAATCCTGTTTCAACCAGAGCACTTCATGATTTGAAAAAAATGTTCTTCAGTGCAAGGTTTTACTTGAAGAATGCATCTCAGGCTAAAAGAAAAACTTGGAAAATCAGCAGACTGAAATCCCTGGTGGTTTGGGGTTTTTTTTAATTAATTTATTTATTTATACAAGCACTGGGTACAATCAGAAGCGCAGGAGGGTGATAGAATTCACCAGAGCTAGAGCGGGGAACAGAACAGGCAGACTGACAAAGTACACTGCTGAGGGGAGCAGCGGTCACGGCAGGAGAGGGCTGCGCTCCATGTGGGACCCTCGCTGGGGCCGGGAATCGAACTGGTGCTGCAGAGGCTGCGGGCAGCTTCGCAGCCCAGCGCTCAACCGCTGCGCCACCGGGGGAGGCCCCCCCTGGTGGTTTTTCCTAGACAATGGGTTTTAAGACTGGAGGTAGGGGAACTAATACCCTAGGAAAATATGTATGTGACGTTTGGAAGAAGCTGTCTGCTTCTAATAAGCAGGTGTCAGATGCCCACCCTGGGGCAAGCTCCAGACCAGCTCACGGGGTGTAAGTGAAATAAGGATGTCCTCTTTCCCTAGGGCCCTTGCATTGGAAACCAGCAGAGCCTGGCGCACAGCAGGCTGTGGGACGCGGTGGTCGGCTTCCTCCACGTCTTTGCTAACATGCAGATGAAACTCTCCCAGGTACTGTGGCCCGTTCCCCAACATGTCGTTGGTGTGAAATGCTCAGCCAGCCCCCTCCCCTTGGTATACCCATTTCAGATGTGACTGCTTGATCAAATGGCTGGAAAAGTTGTGAGGATGAGGTCTCATTTTTACAACAGAGGGCCTAAATGGGGGACAGGACTGAATGGCTCCACGGGTCCCAGAAAGGCTTTTGCATGGATGCAGCTTCCTCCTTCGTGTCCCACCAACCTATCCTTTCCATAATTGCCTCAACACTTGCTTGTGGTGGTGGTAATCCTTTTTGCTTCCTCGTCACTGTTCTGTCGGTTTCCAAACACTGTCTACAGCCCTGATGTGTGCAATGTCTGCATGTTTCTGTAACCCACATGTCCCCTTTCTCACACCTCTGCTTCCTCCCTCTCCCCGACTCTGCCTTTCCTTTTCACTCCCCATCTCTCTGGCAAGACGAATCGGAATCGCTCAGAGCATTTATTACGAACAAATAAATGTAGCGTATGGTAGTCAATTGCCTCTCTCCATGACAACCCATGGGGGAGAAATTCAGGATGTATTTCAGACTGATGAGAGTAACATTTGCAGTATTAATTTAAATAATGTGTCTCTAAAATTTTCAAGGCTGTCACATCTGCCTCCTCTCTTCTGGAATGTGCTACTGAACCCTTTCGTTTTTCCCCTTTTGACTCTGGCCTAATGGGAGAGAGGGCTGCTAATTTGGCAGGAACATGTCCACTCCTCTGTCAGCCCAGCAGGGCGGTGTGGTGCGGAGGCCCCGGAGACCAGAGCCTCTCCCGGCCACCTCCTCACTGGTGACTTTCAGGAAGTCACTCTCCCTTTCTGGTTTTGAGTTTCATCATCTATAAAATACTGGGGCTTAGAAAAGATGATCTCTGAGGCCTCATCCAGCTCTAATAGTCTACACTGCTATGATATTTTATGTACAGCTGTGACAAAAACCAAAGGTGGGGAAAATCCCTCTGAAATTTGAAGGGCTACGCAAAGAACTACATTTGTGAGAGAGTGCAAAAGCATGGCCCGCAATGCATTTTTTTTTTTTTACTCGCACCCTCATACTGGATGTAGGTACAAAGCACAGAGCTCACTTTGGCAGTGCCCTGTCTGCAATGCCGAAACTGAAACCAAACAGACTAGTCTCAAAACCATCTGGAGGAAATAGCCTCTGTTATGTAACATTTTAAGGGACCAGTGGCACCCCAATCACCACCAACTAGAATCAGGAGAACCTAGATTATTCCAGAAAGAAAGGAGAACCCGCTCGGTGATTATAACTTTGACAACTTCATTGGCTTGCTATGGTATTCCCCCAAAGCTCACTGGTGACTCTCCAGTAGAAAACAGGACAACACAAACTACTCAAGATACCCAACAGCTCTGTGGTGGATGGGGTTGTTCAGTAGTTTGGACAACAGCCGCTGTGTCTGCCACATTGCTCCGATGAAAGGAAGCTGCGGAGGAGCCCTGTGGATGAGTCCGCTGCAGCGAGCCTCCCGGGCCACCAGCAGCGATGAGACACCTGCCTCCCCAATGAGAAGGGAGCTCATTCCGGAGACTGATGCAGCCTTCGCCTAACCTTTCCAGAGCAGGCTCTTCTTGCTCGCTGCCCTGTACTTTGCTGAGGTGTCAGATAGCTCAGGGGTATCTCCTGTTTCTGTTCTAGGATTCCAGTCAGATCGAGCTGCTGAAGGAACTCTTGGATCTCCTTCAGGACATGGTGGTGATGCTTCTGTCCCTCCTGGAAGGTTGGGCTGTTTGGTATAACTAGGCATTCACACAACTGTAATCGGTCCAAGCACTAACCATACTAACCATGCAGATGATCCTTCTGGCACATCATGGATGCCGTATGACATGGGTTAGAGAACCAAATTTTTAGAGACAAAAAAATGAGTGAGGGGCACATGGTCTGATGGACAAAGCCTGAAACCAACTCATTTTATATCAATAGGAAAGCCAGAATGAACTGGGGAAAACCTCTAAGCTTTGCTCTTCCCTATCCTCTCCCTCTCCCCATTGCTTTTCAATACATCTGGCTGCCAGTGTGTATGCCAGCCATCTAGTTGGGCACCCTCGAGGTCTAAGGGGATAAGAGGGGCACCACTTATCCCTATGTGTCCCCCAGAATCTGATAATGAAACCACTTCCCAGGCCCCAGGCCAGATAAAGGGCGCTGGTGTGGCCAATCTCCTTCCCGTCGTTTCTCTCCCCCTTGGCTCCTAGTGGTGTAGTCTTTATGGCTTGCTGCTCCCTCCTACCCGTTTCCAAATCATCACAGTCAGAAAAAAAAAGCTGACTGATTTGGCATATAGGTCTTCTAAAGATAGCCACCTGACCAGTGTCGTGATGGCTTGGGTTTATTTATTGTATTTGTATGTCTTTTTGAACCTGCCTCACAGGAAATGTGGTAAATGGAACTATTGGCAAGCAGATGGTTGACACACTGGTAGAGTCATCTACCAATGTAGAAATGATCTTGAAATTCTTTGACATGTTCTTGAAACTTAAAGACTTAACCAGCTCAGACACCTTCAAGGAGTATGACCCAGATGGTAAAGGAATTATCTCCAAAAAAGAATTCCAGAAGGCCATGGAAGGGCAGAAACAGTACATACAGTCAGAGATTGATTTTCTCCTCTCGTGTGCGGAAGCTGATGAGAATGACATGTTTAATTACATGGATTTTGTAGACCGGTTCCATGAGCCAGCCAAGGACATAGGGTTTAATGTGGCCGTGTTGTTGACGAATCTTTCGGAACACATGCCGAATGACTCTCGCCTTAAGTGTCTGTTGGACCCAGCAGAAAGCGTGCTCAATTACTTTGAGCCGTACCTAGGACGCATTGAGATCATGGGCGGGGCCAAGAAAATCGAGCGTGTTTATTTTGAGATCAGTGAATCCAGCCGAACTCAGTGGGAGAAGCCCCAGGTGAAGGAATCTAAGAGACAGTTCATCTTTGATGTCGTCAATGAAGGTGGAGAGCAAGAGAAGATGGAACTGTTTGTGAACTTCTGCGAGGACACCATCTTCGAAATGCAGCTAGCGTCGCAGATCTCTGAATCCGATTCAGCCGACAGGCCGGAGGAGGAGGAGAGGGAAGAAGATGAAGATCCTTCTTACACATTAGAACTGGAGGCTGAAGAGGAGGAAGACTCATCTTTTGAGCCGGTCTCTGCATTTGCCATGGCCTGTGCCTCCATGAAGAGAAATGTCGCCAACTTTCTGAAGAAGGCAACCCTGAAGAATCTCAGGAAGCAGTACAGGAAGGTGAAAAAGATGACTGTGAAGGAGCTGGTGAGGGTGTTCTTCTCTTTCTTCTGGATGTTGTTCGTGGGGCTTTTCCAATTGTTCTTCACCATCTTGGGAGGAATCTTTCAGATCCTCTGGAGCACAGTGTTTGGAGGGGGCCTGGTAGAAGGGGCAAAGAACATCAGGGTGACCAAGATCCTGGGGGACATGCCTGACCCAACCCAATTCGGTATCCATGAGGATGCAGTGGAGGCTGAGAGAGCGGAAGTGACTGAGCCGGGTGTCACAACTGAACTGGTACACTTCATAAAGGGTGAGAAGGGAGATGCGGATGTTATGTCAGATCTCTTTGGATTCCACGCAAAGAAGGAAGGTGGCTTAAAACACGGGCCCGAAGTGGGTTTGGGTGACCTCTCAGAGATTATTGGCAAGGACGAACCCCCTACACTAGAGAGTACAGTGCAGAAGCAAAGGAAAGCACAGGTAAGCATAATTTACTTCTTACTGTCTTGCTTTAACCCTTGAAAGAGACTGGCCGCTGTATCTTGCCGTGTGTACTGAGCCCAGTCCCTCGGCCCCAGTAGTGTACTAGACACCAGCTCTTCTGAGAGTTCCCCGATCCTGCAATTCCAGGTCTGCCGCGTCTGCGGAGATTGAGACTTAGGGAGTTGCCTCGGCATCTCATTGCCAAGTGGTCTCCAGTAGACACTGTGGAGTTCAAACATGATGGTCTGCGACCCTCACCTCGCCTTGACACGTTCCTTAGAAGGCTAGTTATGGAGCAGGTTCGTCCAGTGAACTGAACGCGTGGAAGGCCACGTATGGCACTTAAGGTCTTGTGACCCAGGAGAGGAAAATGGCCAGGGGCATGGCACAGCCCCATGAGCTTATTTATCCGCGGAGCCCTAACTGACTGTTATTTCTATCTAGGCGGCAGAGATGAAAGCAGCACATGAAGCTGAAGGAAGAGTTGAGTCTGAGAAGGCAGAGTAAGTTCTTGGTAACAGCTACTCTAATTGCCATGATGGCTACTTCCAGAGAGTGTCTACTCGTAGCATCTACTGTCCTATGTAAAGAGAAAACCTAGTTTCTATTACTAGAAGAAATAGATATTGTGCAAGACCCGGATACATTTTTGTTTGTTTGTTTGTTTGGTACCCCGGCTATCCAATAAACACATTCTGATAATCTTGTACACCCAACACCCACACTTAGCAACTTTGTATGACAGGGATGAGAAGGATAATATTATCTACTACATACCAGGCCCCATGCTCTGTTTTTATCTTTCATTTAGTTCCTCCCACATGCTTGCGAGAATAGGTACAATACCTGATTCCCACAAAAGCCTAGAAAATACAGTACATGTTTTCTAAGAGGAAAAATGTTATTAAGCCTATTTTCAGGAGACTACAAATTTGCGTACTGACATACACCTATGACCGTGACTCATCAGAGTGGTCGTAGTCCTCATTAAATACAAAGCTGACATCCAGGCAGTGTGGGGTGCTAAATACCTCAGGTTCCCACCTGCAAGAAATAAGTGATCTCCCGCCCCACTCAGCCCAGATTTCCTTTTAACTTAGTCTGGGCCACAAGCCCCTCTGTCCTCCAGTGCTGAGTGGGTCTGTTTCTCCAGCACGGAAGATGGGGAGAAGGAGGATACAGCCAAAGAGGAGGAGCAAGCCGAGGCTCTGTGGACAGACAAAGCAAAAAAGAAGAAACGGCGACATGGCCAGAAAATTGAGAAGCCTGAAGCTTTCATGGCCAATTTCTTTAAAGGACTGGAAATCTATCAGACCAAGTTACTGGTAAGTGCTCTCGCCCTGGCCCCTCTCTGAGCGCAGGCCTTGGGCCCAGCAGACCTCAGAGAAGTGGCCACTGAGTGTTTCACCGTTTGATTGTTTATGCTTCCTCCTCTTTCTCATCTCTCTCCTCTTCTGGTTCATCTCTCTGTTCCTTCTGTGTTGGAGGAAATAAAAGGTAATAACCTGGTAAAAGTCAAGCACACCTGCTCCTCTGCCCAGGCCCCTGGCCTGTACTCTCTTCAGGAAAGCAGGAACCGCTCTTTCTAGCTGGTTCTTTATATGCATGATGTGGAGACTTAACCCGGCCCCAAAGCTCAGTCGTAGTTTGATCATGTGGGGCGCAGGAAGAGTATGCCTTTATTAGCTGAGGTTCCCACACTGGTACTCCAAGGCTGCTTTATTGCACAGGCACTCCGCCCTTAGCACAGCTTGTAACATTCTTTCTCTGATAAATTGCCCACTGAGGACCAGTTGCTGACAGCCAAGCCCATAACTTCCCCAGCTTCACTGATGAGAGGGATTGAGAATTTAACCCAAGCAGCTGCCGTCCTACTGCAGTCCTCGAGTGCGGACTTTTCCAGGGAGGGTGAGAATGACAATGGGTGCCCACCAAGAGGGGAGAACAGAGAGCAGAGGCTCCTGGGCCGTGGCTTAGAAAGGGCGTAAAGCCCGCAGTCAGCCTGCTCCAGACTGTGAGCGTCAGGGTTAGTGGTGGGCCGAGATCACTCAGCTTCCAAATAGACAACCTCCTTCATGGAGTGCTCACGTGTGTGCACGCGCGCGCGCGCGCACACACACACGCAGCACTTCCACAGCAGAATGTCCGTCTCTGCCAGGAGCACATTTAACACTTGGTTCCCTGTGTGCTAAGTCAGAACGGGGGTCCTCTGAGTATCATTCAAAGCAACTTATTAAAAATCAACTTTCCAGATTCCCCCCAGCTACGTCTTGAGAAGGCCAGGAAGAGTGGTTGCCAACGAGTAACTCGTCGTTGGAAAAAGCCGTGTCTGAACTTGTAATGAGAAAAGACCTGTGCGAGCGAGGGCGGGTCTCTTTTCCCCTCAAAGCTCTCCTACTTCTGCCTGTCCTTTTCTTTTCAGCATTACCTGGCCAGGAATTTCTACAACCTGAGGTTCCTTGCTCTGTTTGTAGCCTTCGCTATCAACTTCATCCTGCTCTTTTACAAGGTGATAACTCATTCAGGGGCTATTTGCGAACTATGATACTTTCCAAACTGTAACTCGAGTTATGCTCTTGACTTGAACAAAAATTCTAACACCTAAAGAGAACACTGTCTTCAGCTAGGGGAAGTATGGAGAGACTGCCTGCTAGGGAAGCCAGCTAGGGCGCTATTTCAGTCATTCAGGTTGGTTCTAGTCGATACTTAGAGATACTCTAGATTCTTGCTACCCTCTATTCTAGGAACTACTATGTATTTCAAAATGCATAACAAAACCATTCTTTCCTTAAGGAGTAAGGTAACAGAGCCATCATATGTTGGCCATCATATGTTGGTAACAGGGCCATCATATGGCCCATGTGTTACAACCATTATGAAGGAAGAATTAACAGGGTTGCTTTCTGGATATAAGAGAGGGACGAATCAAAACTATGGAAGATTTTGAACTTTCGTAAGTGGGTCTTGTATACTGTTGGCACATAATAAATGCTAGTGGAGTGAATTAATGAATGGTAGGTCCTGGATTCTTTACATAGTCCTTAACTGGCTCTTCTACCACTTGCCTCTCTCCGTTCCTATTTAAACCCACCAATCTAATCTTGTTAAAGGTTCTTTCACGCACCTCAAGCTTCCACCCAGCAAACTAATTGCTGTGTATTCCCCATAGAAGAAAAAAGGGGACTCTCTAGAGTGTGGCAAAGCTTGCGTTTAAATCTCCTAAGGTTGAGATGATTGCAGACAACATCCATCCAGGCGGAGATATCCAGCAGACAGTCGGAGCTGCAGGATGTGTCTGGAAAGCGTTGACTGGGGAGTCATCTGTGTAAGAATGGCAGTTGAGGACTTGAGTGCTCATGGCATCTCAGAAAGAATGGAAGAGTGTGCGTGTGCGTGTGCATGTGCACATGCGTGGGGGCACCTGCACATGTATGTGTGGCACACTCAAACCACAGCACTGCAGAGCCTCCCACCGGGAGCATAGGGATATAGTGTCTCTAGCAAAACTTCCCTCATTTTGATTTTTTGGGGGCTTTTTGTTTTGTCTCTTATAAATTATGTTCGCATTTACTAGCGATACCAGGGCTTCTTAGCAGTAAGTTATCCCAAAATGTCCTTTGTTCAGCTAGTCATGCCATGTCACTGTTTGCACAGCATGTTAGCAGCTTAGCACATGTGGGGAGAGCCCGGTGGCAGAGGCTCCTTCTGATGTCTTAGGAGAGTGTGTGTCTTGGCCCAGGTGACTGAAGAACCTTTAGAAGAAGAGACAGAGGACGTTGCAAACCTGTGGAATTCCTTTAATGAGGAGGAAGAGGAAGAGGCCATGGTGTTCTTCGTCCTGCAGGAGAGCACAGGCTACATGGCACCAGCCTTGCGGGCCCTGGCCATCATCCACACCGTCATCTCTCTCGTCTGCGTGGTGGGCTATTACTGCCTGAAGGTGAGTAGCTGGCCACGGAGTCTAACCCAGCTCCTTGAGAAAGAAACATCATGTTTTGAACACAGCCAATCCTTCGTTCACTAGGATTTTGCTGGTAGAATAAAGTTCCTGGAGCAGCAGCCTGGGCCTCAGCTGGTTGCTGATTAGAACCACAGAATCTTGATCCGTCTTGGCCTTTTTTTTTTTTTTTTTTTTTTATTTATACAAGCACTGGATACAGTCAGAAGTGTGGGAGGGTGAGCGAATTCACCAGAGCCAGAGCAGGGAACAGAATAGGCAGACTGACGAAGTACACTGCTGAGGGGAGCAGCGGGCGGCACTCAACCGCTGCACCACTGGGGAGGCCCCATCTTGGCCTTTTAAAGCAGATCTACAGTGCGGCATGCTCCCCGGTGATGTGCAGGCACGCGCTGGCTTGAGAAGTCTTGCTTTAGGTGTCCCATCTAATAAACCCCACACGGCATCAGTAATGAGAGGAGCTTCTGATCTTTTGAATCTATGTTGAAGTTTTTATAAAGGTGCTTTTCCCCTTTCAAAAGTTACTGGATTTTAACTGTTTGTGTTATCAGAAGTAAACCTGAGGTGCTGTTGCAGTTACCTGCTGTAGCATAAATCACTCCAAAGCTTAGTAGCTTAAAGTGCTGTTTTATCTCTGCTTCTGTGATCTGAGTGGGGACCCTGGAGCAGTTCCCCAGTTCTGAGATGCTTGCATCAGCAATCTTCTGGGAGCTAGAATGTGCTAGCCTGTCCACGATGGTGCGCTCGTGGCTGGCATATTAACAAGGGGGCAGCTGGGTCCTCCCTCCTACTTCATTCTTCCTCTTACTTATTCTCTCTCTCTCTCTGCTCCCCCCCAGCACAACACCCCCCTTTCTGTGTGGCCTTTCCACATGGTGCCTCCAGCAGGACAGCGGGACTGCCTGCATGTGACGGCTTGGGATATCCAAAAAAAGAGCACGGAAGTTCAGGCTGCCGGCAGCCCTTCTTAAAGCTTAGACCCAGAACTGGCACTGTCATCTCCATGGCATTCTGTTGGTTCAAGCAAGTCGCTGCTGCACAGGGCACTGCACTAAGGGCATGAGTACTAGGAGATGCGGTTCTTTGGGGCCATGTCCCAGCACTACTACAGGGACATCCTTCTTCAGTCATTCTGCTTTGGTGTTCTAAGGCCAGCTCTGTTTCCATTGTATCATAATTTTTTTTTCCATTACGTTTTTCCCTCTCAAGCAGCATGTCTCCTTGGCTATATAGTAAGCCAGCCTCCGCCTGGGAAGAGCCCAGAAAATAGATTCCTTTGTTTCCCTCTCTTCCCCCATGAACAAAGTCCAGTGGTGCTGCTGAACTTACCATGTGCCCTGAACCACACAAGGACTCCATCATGATGATGAAAGAGCAGATCTGGAACCAGGCTGCCTGGGGTGAACTCACAACTCTGCCATGTAACCTCCCCAATTCTTGTTTTCTCTTCAGTGAAAGAGTATCATGGTAATACCACCAGCCCCTAAAAGCTGCTGGAAATTTTAATTAAGATGTGTAAAAGTTCTCAGAACATCAGGTGTAGTAAAGGCTAGAGTAGCTAACAGTTACTCTTCCTTCATTCACTGTCCTAGAACTCAGCCTGCAGGAGGGGGTAGAGATAGAGTGATGACACCAAGCCAGAGAGAGACACTATCTAGGGAGCAAAAATGTGGAAGTTCTACTTACAAAGGAATACTCTCCTCAAAGAGTAAGTGGAAATGCTTCAAATCCCAGCCAACAGTACTGCTCTAAAACTTGATATTCTTATTGTCCAGAGTCCTTTCAAAACACAGCAGACCTTAGGCAGGGAAGTTTTGTCTTGCTTCCCCTCCCACACCATCCATTAACTAATGGCGGTCATTGATTTCTCACAGTGTGCCGTGCCTATATTTCAGCCTTTTATTTTCTCTGTTCCTTCATTGTTTTAAAGCAAAAAAGTCTAGAGGTAACTCTTTACAGATCATTTGCTAAATTCTGTCCTTTTGTCTTGGACATAAAGGAACAGTCTGGGGCATATGGATAGTATAAGGTTCGAGAGAGTTACTGGAAGAAACAGTTTGGAGATGCAGGTTTCAGGGATGATTCCAAGTAACCGGTGTCTCCCAGCTGAATGAGAAACCCTGGCTCTGTCTAAATTAAGCTTCTTCGGCTATTTCTGTAACCAGGCAGAGAGTCTAAAAACTGTCACCAGGTCAGAACCGCTCTTGGTGGTTCTGGATCCAGCCACCATGAATGCAAACAAAATGCTGCAGCAAAATATATAAATGAATGTATTCATGAAGGTAATGAATGTATTCTAACCAACAGGATAGAGGGAGAGGGGGAAGTTCAGTGACCAACGGATGATGATGTGAGATGGAGATGTAGCTGTAGGAGATGCCAGGGTCGGGCAGAGGCCCACACCTGCAGTCAGGTGCTCGCCCCACTTTACCCCCATGCACTGGTGGGTGGGGCATAAAGGCCACCCAGACACTGGTCAGTAGGGTGGCTGCTTCTACAGCAGATCCATCTACAAAAAAAAGTGAGCCCATGTGCCTGGTTCCTTCTAAAAGGCTCCCCCAAAAAATGGCCATCTAGCTCTACCCCTCGTTTCTAGCAGCAACCCTGCTCCTGAAGTCCAGGTCACGGCATACGGGAAGTTGTATTCCAAGGCACTTGAGCTCTCACTGGGGTGCAGTTTGTTCAGGACATCATTCACCGGTGTGGGGTTTGCTCCCCACTATTGCTCTGACTTCTCATTTCCTGGGATTTCACTACAGTCTCTGGCTTTACCAACTGCCTCCCATATTAGCAGCGCATGCATGTCTAGTGATAGTTGGGGCAAGTGGATTATTCTTCTGCCCTTTTTTGTGTACCCCTTGGGTTGTAGGTCTTATATCTATGCCACTGCATCTAGGGTAAAATTAGAATGACAACCGTAAGAGAACAGGGAGTGATAGTAGGGAACAAATGAATGTGTTACTAGCTGGCGGGAGCTCTTCTTAGAAAGAATCTCTGGAAGTAAACTTCAAAACCTAAGACCAAATATAGAGCCCAGTGAATCCCATCATTCTAACCATCAAACTATGTTTCATTAACCAAACTCCAAAGCCATGAGAGGAATATGGCCCTAGCCATTGAAAGGGGTCGAAAGATTTCATAGTATTCCTACGGCTCTCTAATCTATTCTTGAATAGCTTATTGTCTTCTAAATCTCAGTTCAGCTCCAGCCTAGAGGTCTTAAGAGATCTCAACACATTTGACCCTGGGACTCATCCATACATAGCCCCACTAGAATATACAACGGAGTCCAATTTGTATTCATACCAACTGTTTAACCCAAACCTTAGAGAGTGGTACAAATTAGATCAGCTTTTGGAGAGGGGGTCATCTTAGCCAAAGGAATGAGAGGCGATCCGCTTGGCTTTGGAGCCACACCTCGGTTCCCGAAGAATCCAGCGCCCTGAAGTCGGACGGCTAACTTGTGAGATATGCTTGAGAGGAGTGCTTTAATCAGACAGCCTTCTCTGAGCAACCAGTGTCTTTCCATTTCTAGGTCCCTTTGGTGGTTTTTAAAAGGGAAAAAGAAATTGCCAGAAAGCTGGAGTTTGACGGCCTGTACATTACTGAACAGCCATCTGAAGATGACATCAAGGGGCAGTGGGACCGCTTGGTAATCAACACACCGTAAGTGTCCCCCAAAGTTCCCCTCCAAAAGGAATCTCTACTGTAAATGGAGTAATTTGGACACCAATTAATATAAACCTCCTTGGGCTTCTGGATCTTCGCCCCCCTACCCCCGCCTTTTCAGTAATCTAACCAGTTGCCCCTCAAACACTTGTATGTATCTCCATGCACTTATGTCTGAGGGACACAGGCTATTCTCAGAAAGTGCTGAGCATGTTGAATGAAGGATAGATAGTCCAGTACAGGATGACGTCCCTAAATCTCCATGTTTGAGTCACACAACGGGATTCACTGGCCAACGGTGGTGGAGCCAATGAGCTTCCCCGGAGTTCCCATGGGAACACAGCAATCCCAACAGTGCCACCTCTAAGGTCTCCTTTAGCAGGGTGCCAGTTGGTAACAGCATTGCTCACAGAATAATCCATTAGACGGTTGCACGAGTAGTTAAAATAGGACCATCTGGACTGGCTGTTAAGACCTGTAGAGTTGAGCGTGCCTTCATGGGAGGCACGTGCTGTGATTACTGCTGTGGTGGGAAGAGCACCAATTCTAGAGGCAGATTCAAGTCAGCTCTGACACTCAGTTGTCTGGGAACCAGGAAAGGTAATCATGCCTTCTAAGCCTCAATTTCCTCTTCAGTAATAGAGGGCTGAGAGCATCAGTGCCTGCGGTCTGGAAGGATTAATGAAACCATGTCACATGCTCGCCACAGCACCTGGCACTTGGTCGGCCTCAAACTCAGTCATTCTCTCGCTTTTCCCCCAAAAAATAGCCCTCACCACTCGCCAGGGCGATCCTATAATGACAGTGTATTCCAGAGAGTTGCAAGATAAATTAATGTGGCAAAAGCAAAGTAAAAACATCGTACTAGCTACGTAAACAAAGGTGACTGCTGAGCTCAGCTGTGTCAGTTAGAATGGCTTGTCTGGAAACAGCCCTGAGTTTTGGGAGCAGAAAGCTGCTCCTGGTCCAAAGATGGTCACAGAGGCTCAAGTGCGCATTTTTTAACTAGTGTCTTGAAAGGGAAGACATTTTCTCTTAGAGGGAAAAAAAAAAGCCTGCCCATCTCCTCACAGGTGGAAAAATGAGGAAGGCCACTGTGCCTGGTTTCTACTGCTTTGTCACCGTATCGCAGGAATTTCAGATACTCTTAGATAATTTAAGTCTTTGGTTAGTTTTCTGCAATTATTAGATGTCTCTCTGTGGTGCGAGGTGATGTGGCTTTAAAGTCCTAGCAAAAGGGCATTTTTGTTTCTAGAAATTTATTCTAAGAACAGGACAAGGACACTAACACGTCCCAGCAAGGGTATCTGCAAAATATGTGAAGGGGCTCGATTGTTCTTAAGTAGGAAAATGCATAAATATATAGATTAGCCGTTTGAAACTTTTTAGATAAATGAACTTTTCATTCTCCCCCACAATAATGGCATCCTCGCACACGTAGTAGGACATGCTGTAGCTCAAAACATTAACACGTACGTACGTGTCCCTATAGATCTTGTTCCATTTTGTTCCGTTTTAACTATTTTCGAACTTCACGTAAATGGAGTTTGTGTATCATCCTGCCATTTTGTTCCACGCCCTCTGTGGGGACTCACCTAGACTGATGTAGCCACAGTTAGTCATTCTCAAAACTGCAGCATTTTCTAGGACATGACTATATTACAACGTGTTGAAACATCCACCTTTGAGGAAATGGATAAACAATTTCCAATGTCTTGCTACAGGGCACATTCTTTAACCTGGTGTCCAAGTAAAGGAAGTTTCTCGGGAGTAGAGATCTAGGAAAGGAATTTATTAAATAGTAGGATGTGCAACTATTGGTTCTGATGTACATTTCCACCAGCAGCATATGGGAGTCCTGCTCCTCTGCCTATTTCTCAGCACCTGCTGTTGTCAGTTACACCGCGGCCTGGTGGGTGTGCAGCCGCGTCTCATTGCATCTTCTGGATTCTAAAGAGATGGGGCATCTTATATTTTTCTTGAGCATTCATTTATGCACTTCCCTTCTGAAGGCCTGTTGTCTACCCACACTTTAAGGATATTACCAAGTTAAAAGCGGCTTCCACCTTCAAGGAGCTTACATCACTCAGAGCAAGGTAATATCTGAGCAGATTTTGCCGAGAGTGGCTCTCTCAGGATCACTTGTGGAACTTTCCACTGTGACAAAATGTGACCGAGGTTGAGTCCTATGTGAACGACTATTTGCATAAAGGATTTAATGGAAAGGAGATGTCATTGTCGTCAGAGGAAGCCCGGCTTCGTTTTTGTTATTTTAGATTAAAATGCAGTCCAAAAAAAATATCGAGTAGCTGGAAAATGTACAAAGTCAAGATAATTATTCCCGTTCCCCGAAGATAAAATCTTTCATCATTTTGTTCTGTAACCCCAGCATTTGTTTTGCTTTTGAGTGGCAACTGAATGTTTAAAACAGAAATTGCTTTAACTAGCCAGAAAAAGAATTATTTTTAAGATCGTCACTCTACTGAGGAAGAAGCGGCATTTGCTCAGGATAGGGGCCACCATGACCAACCTGCATGGACTCTTTAGAATCCAGGGCCAACGAGAATGACTCAAGGAAATGAAAAGAGAGAATTACGCACTCTAGCTTCACAAGGCACTCTCCCAGAAAGGATCATTCTGGAGAGGAACAAAATAATTTTGTTGGCCAATAGTTGTGGCCAACATATACCTGAAAGTGACAGGTCTTTAAGAAATGATTTGTAGTCGTTTATACAAACTACCAGGCAGAAGAAAGGAGTTCTCTTTAGGGGATTAGGGACCAAAAGGGACCCCTTTTGGTCATTAGATAGAGAATTAGATCATTCCCATGAGATGTAATTCCCTGAGGAAAGCAACCCCCAACCCTGAGTTACGTGGAAAACACTCGAGTAGAAGAGTCTGCTTAAAACGAAACAAAACAAAACCCACTAAATTTATCAAAGGTGATTCCCAGCCTGGAAGGTCATAAAATAGGGACCTGTGTACATTTTCAACCATCGTCTCTCCAACGCCTAGCTGGTTACAGAGGGAACAGGGACTTGGTGAATGGAAGTTGAATGCAGGTGTTGCTTAAAGAGTTTTGTTTCTAGTTTTGCCACGGAAAGGATCGATAAGCACCTGTCTGCTGCTGTTTGTCCATCACCACAATTCCTGCTTCGTAACCATAATTTTGAGACAGAATAGGCCGAGTGGCCATTCAGGTGTTTCACACGTGAACACGAAGTCGTGGGAACACTAAGAACTTCGATCAAGTCTTGAAGTCTTCAGTGAGCAGGGCGAAAACCAGAGAGATCACAAACCCGGACACACACGCTGCAAAGTTTCTTGATGAGCCTGCCTTGATGTTAAATTCCCTTTTTCCTCTCTTTTTCAGATCTTTTCCTAATAACTACTGGGACAAGTTTGTAAAGAGAAAGGTATGCCTTGTCGGGGGAAAGTGTCCCGTGGTCGCCAAAGAAATACAATCCATTTCTTAAAGCTCCCTGCTCGCAAACATGAATGACTTGTGAATTTTATAATGGCTTCTCAGGAAAAGCCACAGACTTTATATGAATGTCTGTAGCCTTTTGGCTTCATTCCTATACCATGTGCCTTAAACGAATGAACTCAGTCCCTGTTTTCTGCACACTAGATTTTTTTCTCCCCTCCCAAAAGATAGAGCTTGAGAAGCAGTTTACACAGAATTGTCTTTACCACTGTTTTCTCGGGGCATTATTTTTCTCTACTTTCCTGTTGCCTTTTGAATCACGTCTTTCATCAACCCCTTGGAGAGCCCAGAGCGGCCTGGGAGCTGGGGAAGACATAGATGGGGACCTGTCGCCCAAGCTCACCCTGCATCCTCTCTGCTTTAGGTGATCAACAAGTACGGGGATCTCTACGGAGCAGAGCGCATTGCTGAACTCCTGGGTTTGGACAAAAACGCCCTTGACTTTAGCCCAGTAGAAGAAACCAAAGCTGAAGCGGCCTCTCTGCTGTCATGGTACAGAGCTTAGGCATTAAAATCTGAACTCTATTTTTTTTCCAGCCTTCTTTGGTGTGCTAGAGCTGTTTTCTCAGGCTCTGGTCTGACTTAGTGTTTCTTCTAGATTCTAACATATTGGGACAGGGCTGCTCTTAAAAAAAAACTTAAAGGCCAATCCATTTTTGTGCTTGATGGAGCTGAAAGACAAAGATTAAAATTTCAGGCTGTGATTTAACCATTCTCAGTCACCTGGAGCACACGCGCTCACACACACACACATACACACACACACACATATACACACACTCGATTAAGCTCAGAGCCATGCTTAGATTATTAAACACAAAAGAAAAACACTTAACTAAATCTTGACATAAGTTTTGAAATTATTTGTTCCTCTTTAGGCTAAGTTCCATCGACATGAAGTACCACGTCTGGAAGCTGGGAGTTGTTTTTACTGACAATGTAAGTACAACTGGAAAAATAAGGTTCCCCACCCCAGATTTAGGGAGGTCATTAGATGCCACAGGGAAATAAGCTACAGAGGATGCCCAGAAAGGTTCAGGGGAATAGGCCTCTCCCATGGCCTAGGGGTTGTCCCAGTGCTATCACTGCAACAGCCTGAGTTCGATCCCCAGCCAGGGAGCTAACCCACATATGACACAGCAGACCTCCCTGTCTCGCCCTCTGCTCCCCTCAGCAGTGTATTTCAGTGGATCCGCCTGTTCTGCTCCCCACTCTGTCTCTGGTGAGTACACACACACACACACACACACACACACACCCACCCCACCCCCACCCCCATCCCACACATGTGGTCTATACCCCAGTTCTTCTACACAAAAATAAATGTAAAGAAAATGTTCAGGGAGTGTTTCTCAAAGACAGAGAGCTTCAAGGCATTGGGGTGGACACCTGTCTTGTGCAAAAGTATAAGGCACCTGGAGTTGGCCTTGGCAATTTGTAGGCCAGTCTATATAGTGCCTCCAATGTAAGTACCCACTAGCCTCACCCTGTACCCAGCGAGGAGAAAAAAGGGTTCTCACCAGTGCAAAAGGAGGCACAAATGTCTGAAAAGCCACTGGGTTTCTTCCCTTTACAGTCCTTTCTCTACCTTGCCTGGTACACCACCATGTCAGTCCTGGGTCACTACAACAACTTCTTCTTTGCTGCTCATCTGCTGGACATCGCCATGGGCTTCAAGACCCTGAGGACCATTCTGTCATCGGTAACGCACAACGGCAAACAGGTATTGGCTTTATACTGATGCAGAACAGTGGGAGTGGCCATGGCAGGTAGCGGAGGGTGGAGAGCGGCCACGGCAGGTGGTACACTAGGGTAAGACAAGAAGGGATGGGTCCTGGTGTATAATACTTGGCCAGACGCCTGAGCTCATCGTAATTGTTTTTCAAAATCGCACCCAATTAAAATGATAATTGCAGCCATCATCTTTAGGAGGCATGAGACCCTGATTCAGAAATCCCTAAGATTTGGATCAGCCAGGGACGAGGGGGAGGACAGGAGGTGATGGCCGGATAAGCCTCGCTTTGGAGAGCTTTTTGACCTCTACCTCTTCCTCCATGGACCCGATACACTCCCTGCGGGCTTCTCAGTAGACAGAGTAAAAATACCCCCCAGGACATGCACTTCCAATTAAGAGCCTGTGCACACATGCAGGTACACACAGCTGGGCATCTCTTCCGTAAACATACATCGTTCTAGTAGCCACTGCTCTACACAATCTCATCAATATGCAGCCCGGCTTCTCCAGCATCGTCAGGATCAGTCCCTTGATGAGAACCTTCTGTGGCTCTTCCTGTAACTACTTCGAACTCCTCAGAATTTCACTCCTTATTAAGTGTAAATGAGACAGGTTCTCACATATCTCTGAATTATTTTTTATTTTATTTTAAAGATTTTTCTTTTTTTTTTTTCAAGCATTTATTTATTTATTTATACAAGCACTGGGTACAGTCAGAAGCGCGGGAGGGTGAGAGAATCCACCAGAGCCAGAGCGGGGAGCAGAGCAGGCAGAAGGACCGAAGTACACTGCTGAGGGGAGCAGCGGGCGGCAGGAGAGGTCTGCGCGCCATGTGGGACCCTCCTCCGGTGGCCGGGGAGCAGCCGGGGATCGAACCGGCGCTGCAGAGGCTGACGGGCAGCTACGCGCAGCTTCGCACCCAGCGCTCAACCGCTGCGCCACCGGGGAGGCCCATATCTCTGAATTTTTATGTAGGAGAAGTTAACCCATGTCCAGCTTGGTAAAGCCATTATGAAAAGTAGTATGGAATTTCCTCGAAAAACTAAATATACAACTACCTTATGGTCGAGCAAACCCAATGCTGGGGGTGGAGCTAAAGGAAGAAAAATCAGTGTCTCATAAGCTCTCTGCACTCCCCTGTCCCGTGCAGCAGTCACTCCTCAGAGCTGCGAGATGAAACTCCCAAAGGATCTGTTGGTGGGAGGGTGGCTAAGGACGATTTGGCCTATACACACAATGGAATTGTCACACCTGGGTGCGTACAAACCCCAAGGTGTAAGATGAACGTGATCTGAGAATCTCATGTACAATACAGTGATTATAGTTTAAAATACTGTATTGTACACTTGAAATGTGCCAAGAAAGTACATCTTAAGTGTTCTCTCCACACATTCCTGACAACAGCGCGAGGTAATGGATATACTGGCTCGACCGTGGAGATCATTTTATAATCTAGACCTATAAAAAAATCGTCTTATTTTTAAAAGATGTATCTAACATGGATTCCAACCAGCAGAAAAAAATTAGTCAGGTGTTCTCAAGTGAAGGGTACCGGGGCAGCAAGTACACAGGTGGTCTGTTTCTTTCTGGGAGAAAAGGTGTTGTGTATATCCGGGGAAGTTCATCCCAGAAGGCTCATTTCCCGAAGTGCAGCTCGTGGTGGGCCACTTCCACAGCCGTTCTCTTCTTCCCCCTTTATTGACCAGGGTCGGGCTAACCTCCCTTCACAGCATGTTCTTGTAAAACTGTTTTTTCCCCTTTACTCACACACTGAAACATCAAATTGTACTGACTTGGCTTGAAGGCATTACACAAAATTGTACCTTCAATAAGTTTAAACGATGAATTTCTTCTCTGGACTTGCTGAATAGACCCAGGCAAGAATGTAAAATAAATAAATAAATAAAAATTGTGTCCAGCCTGTGCTGGCAACAGTGAGTGACAGGCTCGCACCTACCTTGAAAGGGAAACGTTTTGCTCACAGGACAGAGCAGATGAGCCACAGCCCAGAGAAGCTGTCTCACCCAAGCTCACCCAGCTGGCAAGGAGCAGCGCTGTGCCCAGGTCTTTTTCGTCTTTTTCTAAACAACTGATTTCTGGAAGGTCTGCTATTGAGAGTCATTGAATTGAGTAACTGTTCATCTCTCACGGGACAGCTGAGTACGGTCCTTCGGGTACTCAGCACGCGTACCTCGCCCCCCTTCTGTGTGTCAAATTGAAGGCAAAGATTTTATCTTGTTGACTTTCTCAGCCCAGGCTCGGCCCCTAATCCCTAGTCTAGGCCAGAGGAGCAGGTCCTGCGGAGTCTCACTCATGGGCCCTCCTACCGCCAGGCCAGAAGCACATCCTATGTCCCTTGCAAAGGTCCTGGGCGAATTTCTTGGTGAAGGAAAAGGTCACTTTGCTCTACCGAGTCTTAGAGTCACTTGAAAGCTGTGACAATTACCCAGTTCCCGGTTATTTATGAAAGAGCATAGTGGAGGAGCCACTACCAGTCC
Organism: Talpa occidentalis; assembly: GCF_014898055.3. Classification (NCBI taxonomy): domain Eukaryota; kingdom Metazoa; phylum Chordata; class Mammalia; order Eulipotyphla; family Talpidae; genus Talpa; species Talpa occidentalis. The sequence goes on along the minus strand of NW_023601104.1, from coordinate 3,856,759 downwards.
AAAGACAATTTAATCTCTTGAGCAGCAGCCTTACAGTAGAAGCTGCTTGTACAGCCTCAGGTCACTATCATTTCTGTTTAAAAAATAAAACAAATTGACAACCTCCCTCCCAGCACCTTCACTATTCAATCTCCAAATCCGTGTAGTTCACACACACCTGCTGCAATACCCAGGGATTCATCCACTTGGGCTGCCGTAACTAAATACTGCAGACTGGATGACTTAACAGAAATGTATTTTCTCACAGTTTTGGAGGCTGGAAGTTCCAGATGAAGGTACAAGTAGACTTGGTTTCCCTGAGGCATCTCCCCATGGCTTGTCGTTGGCCGCTCTCTTGCTGACTTTCACTCCATCTGTCCCTTGCGCGTGCGGCTGTCTAGTGCCACGTACTGTGCCCTGATCTCTCCTCATAAGATCATCAGTCAGCCAGGAATAGGGCCTACCAAATAGCCTCATCTTATTTCATTACCTCTTTCAAGACCCTATCCCTAATTTCAGATCACAGTCTGAGGTACTGGGGAGCTAGGGGGTCAAGATGAATGAGGTGGGCACAATTTTGTCCATGGCTCCCCGGTCACCCATTTCTCTCTGTAGGCTTCTCTACCCCCAGTGTGACAGCCATGTCGCTGCTGCACCTCCCCTTCCCTGCCTACTTGGGAGTCACTCACGAACCTTCCAAGGTGGAGAATACCCACTTTTCCTTCTCTCTCCCCTCCCTCCAGTTGGTCCTGACCGTTGGCCTCCTGGCCGTGGTGGTTTATCTCTACACCGTGGTGGCTTTCAACTTCTTCCGCAAGTTCTACAACAAAAGTGAAGATGACGATGAGCCTGACATGAAGTGCGATGACATGATGACAGTGAGTCCCTCGGGGCCGCCTGGCCCACCTCACAAGGAAAGCAGGGCTGTGGGGGCCTGAGGACCTGAGTGAGAGCAGTAGAGTCAAGA